>NC_083891.1:60717296-61019786 GCF_032452875.1 Bos javanicus | reverse complement strand
ATATTTTAACATAAAACAAACGTGTATTCATTTATCAATCTTTTGATGCAGAGCCAAGTACAAACTCATAATGCATTATCTAAAACACCGTTCCTGTTTCTTCAAAGTGGGAGCCATTCATTTGTTCAACAAGTGTTGAGTGCCCAACGCAGGCCAAGCACTGTTCCAGGAACTGGTAAGGACTTTGCCCTTTACTCTGAGACAGAAACCATTAGTTCTGAGAGCAGTGTCATGATCTGACTTTAATGAACCTGGTTCATTTGGCTGGGAAGCAGGGAGATAGGACATTAAGAGGCTTGTGTAATAAATCCAGGGGAGACGACAGGACTTGAACTGAGGAGGGAGCAGAGGAGACAAGACAAATCCTGGATATATTCTGAAGAAGTAGCCAATAGAGTATTCGACTCAGCCAGCAGGGGAGGACCATGGAAGCACACAGAGAGCAGCCTCCCAGCCTCGCGGAGATGACCTTGAGGGGAAGCTGCTGCGTGGAACAGGCCTTGCCTCATCTGAGAACAGCTCCGCTCCACGGTCCTCTCTACTCCTCCACCACCACCATCTGAACCAGGCAGAACAGTAAGACACGTAGTCCTGTCGGTGTGGTTTAGTCGCTCAGTCGTGTCCGACTCTTTGCGACGCCATAGATGGGAGCCCGCCAGGCTCCTCTGTCCGTGGGATTCTCCAAGCAAGAATCCTGGAGTGGGGTGCCATCTCCTCCTTCAGGGATCTTCCAACCCAGGGATGGAGCCTGAGCCTCCTGCAGTGGCTGGTGGATTCCTTATCACTGAGGTCCCGGGAAGCCCAAAATACATAGTCCAGTCCCTGACAATGCACTTGCCCCTCTTCAGTAAAGATGGGCTCCAAACACACTATTACAGTGAACAAGCTTGAAAGAATGGACTTCCTAACATCTCAGGTTCTCCAAAATAACTATATTCACCTAAACATGTTATTACAGGGATTAAACACAAGTGCATTTCATTGAAACCTTACTGAAAGAACCCCTGCCTCCTCTGTTTCCAGCGCAAGGAGGGGGCTCTGGGGAGCACCCCAACCCCGGGGTTTATACCCTGGTCTACATCAGCAGCACCCCAGGACTCACGCAGAGCAGAGCTCACAAACCCACAGCAACGCACTCTAGGCAGAGAGCAGAGTGGCATTCCCACCCTGGCACAAGCCTACCCGTAGGACCCTACAGAAGATCCCCAGCCTTCTGGGGCCTCAGCACTCAGCAGCACCTGAAAACGGAGGACCTAACACCAGGCCCCCCTCGCGCCTCCTCAGACCTGTGTGGTTTACTTCTTCATGTCCCTTGGAGCTAGAATCCATCCCTCATTTCCACTGCAGCTACAACCCAGTCTCATTTTTTTTTTACCTTACGTCCTCATCCTGTCTTCACCAAACCTACAGGCTCTTTTTCAAAGCATCTCCGAAGCTGCTCTCCTTTACCCCCGTTTCCACTCTCATTGCCTTGTTCTCTGTCAAATTAACTTCTAACTGGTCTCCTTGTTTCTGTCCCTCTTATTCTGACCTAAAGCAACCTTTTGAAACGAATAATCAGCTTTCCCCATGCCTACAAACTGACGTCCACGCTCAGCACGAGCCGGCAGGCAGGCGGCTGACACGGGGCTACTCCAGGCGGGACGCGGTCATCCCCTGCCACCCCTCCAGCGCAGCCTTCATTGCAGCCACACAAACCGAGCCCCTTTCCCCAAACCCGCACTCTCTCAGGGTCTCAGGCCGCCGTTCAGGTTTCCTGCCTCCACCCACAACGAGGCTGGTACCCCAACTTTCTTCACCTGGCAAAACGCTTCATCTCCTAGACATCTTCAACGAGCTTCATCTCACACTTTTCACTTGTTTAATTTCACGGTTTCCGTGGAGACGGCGGCCCTGGGTCCCCAGGCTGAGGGACCCCTCCCTTCGCTGGGCCCCCAGCACAGCTCCCGGTGCCCACGCCGACCAGAGCGCCGTCTGAGGGGCTGCAGGGGCTCTGTGCAGCCGGGCCCAGCCCCGCCAAGCCCGCGTGCCCTCCCCAGGGCCTCACGATGCCCGGACCCAGCAGAAGGCGCACAGGCGCAGGAGGAACACAGCAGGCTCCAACTCGGCTAAGTAAACGCCTCGCGCGGCATTAGTTTCCAATTATGGTCTATTTGTTTCTCAGTCTTGGGAACCACAGTGTTCTTCCCATAAAAGCCTGCCTCTTCCTTTAAAGTTCTTGGTGGGCAGGTATATGCTGTGGGATTAAATCAAAGACCTCCATTTTTGCTCCTTAGGCTATGTTTTCTAGATCAAGGCTTTTAAACTCCAGCATCATTAACAGAGCCAGATAAGTCTTTGTTGTGGGGGGCTGTCCTGTGTTTTGTAGGGTGTTTAACCACACCCCTGGCCTCGATTCAGCTAAAACTTAAAGCAGTCATTTACACAAGCACATATCCTAAAAGATAAATATCACATCATGAGTAACAACTGACATAAAGCTGAGAACTAGTTTCTCAAAAATAATAACGTTCATTAGCAAATACGACAAATGATACAGAAAGGGAATGCAAAAAAGGGAAGAAACTAATTTAAATATCATGGTTTTATCTGAGAAATCACTTTCCTGAGGCATGGAAACAAAAAAGCTTGAGAATACTGTAGGAAAATATGACCCGTTTCTCTTTTGTAAATTATTTTAATATCTAGTCATCAGTACACAAGATAACCTCTAGTGCAAGATTTACTACAAATTCAACTAGAAATATTTTTATCCGCTTTCCATAGAAAAGACAATGTAATCTAACTATATACTTAAACATATTGCAACACATTAGCGTTCTCACCTCACTGAAAAATGAAAACAAAAATTCTGCAGTATTTCTCTCAATGAAAACTGCTGAATATTCAAAATTCTTTGTCTTGCCTCTAATACCTGGTTTCCTATGCATCCAGTCAAGGCCTCCATGTGTCAGAAATTCTTCTTAACAAATCCCTTAAGTAACTATTTTTTGTGTGTTTATATTTTAAAAATGTGTAACACAGTACAAGGCACAGCACAACACACAACTACACACTCCCCTTTCCTTTAGCTCTCATCCAACTGTTCACCCCTCGCTCTCCACTGAAGGTTTTACAGAGATGAGGGTTGGTTTGATTTTGGTATAACTGCATGGTCAGCTACAATAAGGATCCACTCAGAAACTAGAAATAATACCACATACCTAAAAGTCCTGAAAAAGACACTAAGTATATAACAGGAAGAGACTAACAGGGATCCAATTCATTTATCAAGATTTCTAGGCCACCCCCCACCCCCCGCAAAAAAAATCATTAAGCCAAACTTCCCTTTTTTACAGAACTACCCATTACCCATAACCATTAACTACCCATCACCCATTAAGATAACATCCGGGCAATTCAAAACTGGAGCACTATTTATTTACTCGCAAGAGTCCATCTATACTCATCATTCCTTTATTTTCCACCATCACCAGCCTCGCAGAACAAAACAAAATCTAGATAATCCCAGCTCTCTCCCTAAGTGCATACCTAATTTTAAAACCTGGAAATGTAAGCAGCAATCCAGCATCTATTAATCAAGAATCACATATTCAGAACCAAATCCAAAATAGTGCTTATTTTCTAAAAAAAATCGGCAGACAGAGGCAATGAAAAACATCCCCTGGCCTCTTTATACTCCCTCATTCCGATTTTCAGATGCTCACTTGAACTCTTCTCTCGTGTCTCTGTGTCAGCTCCCAACTTGACGGCTAATACAACCGTAGAGCTATTCTTTACTGGGAGGGGGTTGAAAAAGGTCCTTTAAAATACATTCAGTTGAAGGAAATAAATCCTCTGGAACACACTGCCATCTATTCTTCCAGTGCCTCCTACCCTCATCTGACCCGAAATGCTTTTTCTGGGTGTTCTAGTACTATTTGTAAATAGAGGCCAGAGGCAGACACAACTTTTCTGTGATTCACCAGGAGTTATCAATCCACGGAGTCACTTGAGAACTTCCTTTAGAGCTATCTTCTTGAGTTTGCTTTTTGTCTGGGGTTTGGTTTTGTTTCGCTTTTAAGGAGCAAAAGCAGGAAACGGAGGGGGAAGAAAAGATCCACACAGCCTCTGCCTCCCACCCCACCTCCCCCGCCCCCGCCCCCAGATGAATGTGAGAACTCCCTGCAGTGAGGGCACCATGAATAGGGCCTGGCATCCAGACAGGAAAGATGCACGGGGCTCTGAACGCTCTGAATACAGCTTCTGTGCAGCCACTAAATTAAAGGAATTCAGGAGCTCCACAAAGGGCCTGGCTAGTGAAAGGATTCGGCCTTTTCCTCCACAGTATAATCAGGCAGCACACCAGCCAAAGCCTTTCCCAAGGCCTGCACTGCAAGGCCAGAGACTCTCTCCCCCGACTTCCCCCCGAGAGCTGAGCTGTTCTTACTCTTACACAAACATTTCACCAGGAAGTTGGCTGGATGAAATGATTTCATCCACCCGTACGAAGTACAGATTCTCTCTTACCTCAAGGTCAACTTCTGAGGGACCTCTGAGTTTGACTCCTTCACAGATTCCCATACAAATAAATTATTTTAGAGACAGTGTTCAAAAACAGGGAAAGACTACCTTCTTCCCCCCAGAAACACCCACATGCTTCACACTTACTTTAAAACCATGATGATAAATAATACTACAGAATGTTTCCAGAATAATTCTGCCTACTAGATTTATGGTAAGTGGAAAAAACTTATCACACAGCTCAGTCAGATGTGCGGCCGTCCTAAGAACCAATCCAAGATCCACTCTGGGTGACCTGCACCTGAGCTGCAGTTCTCAAAACTCAAATGGGAATTACTACCGCTTTCAAACAAAACCAACCAACAAACAAAACTGAAACCAAAAAAAGTGCAGACCTTACTTTGGGTCCCTGAGGAACCTGGGGTACGTGAGAAACAGTGTTTGAAGGGAACAATAATTCTTGAACCTGAACCCTTTCGTTTTCTCTCTTCATTCTTCTGCCAAGGCCCTCCACCCAAAACGGGGTGACTTTGGGATCTAAAGAGAGGAAGAAATAGCTTTTTTGAGATGCAGGAAAAAAAAATGTTATTACGAACTACAGAAGAACGTAGAGACCCCAGACCCCTAGCAAATTCAGTCTCCTACAATCAGAACTGTAGAATAGTCTTTGCATGACAACAATAAGTCACACAAGTAGCTGAAAAGTACAGGGAAGAGAAAGAGCAATAAATTCAAACACAAAAATTCAATATAAGTCTGGACAGAATTTGAATCTAAGAGCTCTAAGAAAAACAATAAAAACATAAGTGCCTCAAGACTCAATACCTCCATGTACATAAAACAGTGGTTATATCAGTGAACACAGAACAAGTATCGTGGATGTGTGTGTACGTGTGCAGGGAAGGGAAGCAACTATTACCAGACTTCTCTAGGACTAAGCCTTGTGAGGGTATGAACTGCTGCGGCCTCGTTCACAGCTGCGCCCCCAGCGAACAACATCTGTACCTGGAGACAATCAACAAAGCAAGTGCCAAAACAAAGAGGCTGGAAGACGGGTATCATAGGTACTGAGAGTTGTTGTTCAGTCGCTAAGTCACGTCTGACTCTGCGACCCCGAGGACTGCAGCACGCCAGGCTTCCCTGCCCTTCACTATCTCTGGGGTTTGTGCTAACTCATGTCCACTGAAGGGGTGATGCCATCCAGCCATCTCATCCTCTGTCTTCCCCTTCTCCTCCTGCCTTCAATCTCTCCCAGCACCAGGATCTTTTCCAATGAGTTGGTTTCTTAGCATCAAGTGGCCAAAGTATTGGAGTATTATGAGCTGTGTTTCCCATAATTCATATGCTGAAGACTTCACCTCTGTACCTCAGAATGTGACTATATTTGGAGGTGATTTAAAAAAGTGATTAAATTAAAATGAGACCATTAGGGTGGGCCCCAATCCAATCTGACTGCTTTCCTTACAAGAGGAAATTTGGATACACAAAGAGACACCAGGGTTGCAAGTGCAGAGGAAAGGCTTCCGTGAGAACAGTGAGAAGACAGATACCTGTGAACCGAGGAGAGAGCCCTCAGAAGAAACCAAACCTGCCCCTGAACTTGGACTTCTAATCCAGACTCCCAAGAAACACCCTTCCGTGGTTCCGGCCGCCTGGTCCGTGGTCTGTTATGAGCACTGGGAAGCTGACACGGGGAGAGAGACCGGGAGGAGGCAGAAGCGGGAGGAAGAGATCAGCTGGTCCAAGCTCCAGAGCTTGCACTTTCTCCTACGTGCGTTTTCATAATGAAACCACAGTGTTTTGGTGCCCTTTTTCATGGGGCGGGGGGTGAAATTTGTCCTTTCCCCCCAAATCTCAAGAGGTCTGGAGTTTGATAAAATGAGGCTGCAAAACCTCAATTCTTAAAACAAATTCTCCTTGTGTATTTATGTATTTAGAGTACCAGTAAGCCTATGGGTAAATCTAAGTATGTGTTGACTAAATAAAAGTAATAGCATGTAACTTCAGGGGTAAAAAGTTAAGAAAAATAAAAAAAAATAACTAGTAAAAATGAACACCCAGGACTGATCTCCTTTAGGATGGACTGGTTGGATCTCCTCGCAGTCCAAGGGGACTCTCAAGAGTCTTCTCCAACACCACAGTTCAAAAGCATCAATTCTTTGGTGCTCAGCTTTCTTTATGGTCCAACTCTCACATCCATACATGACCACTGGAAAAACCATAGCCTTGACTAGACGGACCTTTGTTGGCAAAGTAATGTCTCTGCTTTTTAATATGCTATCTAGGTTGGTCATAACTTTCCTTCCAAGGAGTAAGCATCTTAATTTCATGGCTGCAGTCACCATCTGCAGTGATTTTGGAGCCCCCCAAAATAAAAGTCTAACACTGTTTCCACTGTTTCCCCATCTATTTCCCATGAAGTGATGGGACCAGATGCCATGAGCTAAGTTTTCTGAATGTTGAGCTTTAAGCCAACTTTTTCACTCTCCTCTTTCACTTTCATCAAGAGGCTCTTTAGTTCTTCACTTTCTGCCATAAGGGTGGTGTCATCTGCATATCTGAGGTTATTGATATTTCTCCTGGCCATCTTGATTCCAGCTTGTGCTTCTTCCAGCCCAGCATTTCTCATGATATACTCCGCATATAAGTTAAATAAGCAGGGTGACAATAAACAGCCTTGACGTACTCCTTTTCCTATTTGGAACCAGTCTGTTGTTCCCTGTCCAGTTCTAACTGTTGCTTCCTGACCTGCATACAGGTTTCTCAAGAGGCAGGTCAGGTAATCAGTCCTGGGTGTTCATTGGAAGGACTGATGTTGAAGCTGAAACTCCAATACTTTGGCCACCTGATGCAAAGAGCTGACTCATTGGAAAAGACCCTGATGCTGGGAAAGATTGAGGACAGGAGGAGAAGGGGACGACAGAGGATGAGATGGCTGGATGGCATCACTGACTCAATGGACATGGGTTTGGGTAGACTCCGGGAGTTCAGGGAGGCCTAGCGTGCTGCGGTTCATGGGGTCGCAAAGAGTCAGACACGACTGAGCAACTGAACTGAACTAGTAAAAATTACATGAATGTTAGGTAAAGGATTATAAAAGTTAGTCTAAAGACTTTTTTGTTGTTTTTAAGGAAAGGATGCTGAAGAAATGGAGACTATAAACTTTTTAGGTCACATATTCAAGTATTTTAAGATAATCACTAAAATAATAAAGCAAATTATAAAACAGTAAGTTTTACTGTCAGATGAGCAATAAGTAAAATGAGAACTGGAGAAAACCTTATCGAGAAAAATCAAAACCTAAAAAGGTGAGGGGAACACAAAATTAAAAGTAAAGAGATAGAAATGTAATTACACAGATTGACTTTCCAGACTCTCAGATTAAATTTTGAGCCTGTTATCTGCTGTTAAGAAGGGCAACAATTGCAGTACAGAAAGAACACAAAGGAAAAAATTTATCAAGTAAATATTAACCAAAGAGAGCTAATAGAATCATATTAATATCAAACAAAATAACCATTAAGACAAAAGCCACATTTGGAAAGAAAAAACAGTCATATAACAATGAGAAAAAGATGCAGTCAACAAGATTAAAATTCTGGATTCACCTGCAATTTATCAGTATCGCCTCAAAATACATAGGGCAAATATCAAATGAATTAAAGGGGAAATTTAATGAATTCACAACCACTGAGAAAGATTTTAACATACTCTCAGTAGATTGAGCAGTCAGAAATTAGTAAGGCTACAGAAAGTTTGAATGAGTCACCAGGGAAGCCCATATTATAGCCCAACACTCAACAAGTAGAATGCATCTTTTCAAGCTGACATGGAGCAATTATAAAAACATACCAGGGCACAAAGTCAACCTCAACAAATACCAAAGAATCAGTATCATACAGGCACTTTCTCTGACAATTGTGCTAAAAAATTAGAGATAAATGATACAGTTTAGATTTCCAAAATTCTAATGCATTTGAAAATGTTGGAAAGCCCTTCAAAAGAATTGATAAAATAAAGAGCACAAAAAAATTACAAAATATTTAGAACTGCATATCAAATGAAAACTACAGATAGCTGGTGAGAAGTTGCTATATAACCCAGGGAGCTCAGCCTGGCGCTCTGTGATGATGGAGAGAGGTGCGGGTGGGGAGGGGAGGCAGGCTCAGGAGGGTGATGTATGTATAATTATGGCTGAACTGCAGTGTCGTATGGCAGAAACCAATACAACATTGTAAAGCAATTTTCTTCCAATTAAAGAATAAATTTTTAAAAAAAGGAAACTAATGCACCTCATATTAAAATGTGTGGGATTTCACTGAAGTGTATTCGAGATATTTATGATCTGCTATAGACAGCTATGGGTCCTCCCCAAGTTCCTGTGTTGAAACCTAATCGCTAATATGATGGTATGAGGACGTGGGCCTTTCAGAGATGCTTAGGTCATGAGGAGAGAGCCTGCCTGGGTGGGCTTAGCCCTCAGATATAGAAAGAGACCCAGACGGCCCCTCTCCCCTTCAGAGGTATGAGGTCACAGAGAGTCAGCAGTTCACCACCTGCAAGAGGGCTGGCACCAGAGCCCAGCCATGCGGCACCCGGGTCGGACACGTCCAGTCTCCAGAACCACAAGGAATAAACTTCTGTGACGTGCAACCCACCCAGTCCACACGGTACTTTGTTACAGCAGCCCGAAATGCCTGAACATGGTCTTAGAAAAGAAGGGCTGAAAATTAATAAGCTGAGCATCTGACTTTAGTTAGGAATGATACAAGAGAACTCCTACTAAAAAAATGATGGAATTAAAAATAAAAGCATACATTAATTAAATATGCGAGGAAGGGAATAATAAAAGCTTCGATAAAACCTAAAGTTCGTTCTTTCAAAATACGAATAATAACAGTTACAAATCCATGGTGAGACCCACAGTAAAGAAAAGGCATATTGCAAAATGTGATAGGTTTCAACAGTGCTGAAAAACAGATTTCAAATGTTTTTAGAAAACTGCATCTTCCCAAAACTTACTACAGAAGAATTAGAAAACCTTCATAGAGCCATTACCATCAGATAAAGGGAAACAGGTGGCGCTAGTGGTAAAGAATCCACCTGCCAAACCCTGGGTGGGAAAGACCCCCTGGAGGAGGGCCGAGCAGCCCACGCCAGTACTCTCGCCTGGAGCATCCCAGGGACAGAGGAGCCTGGCGGGCCGCAGTCCACATAGTCGCAGCTGGACAGGACTGAAGCGACCGAGCAAAGGAAATACCACTATAGAAGCTGCCAGTGCCAGAAAGTTTAAGCAAATTCTACCAAACCTTCAAGGAACTAACCGGTAACTTCTATCTTATACAAACTGTTACAGTAAAAATAAAAAGGGGGAATATTCACCTTCTGAGTGAAACCAAAACAGGGAAGAACATTTGAAGAAAGGAAGTTTAAGCCAGTTCTACTTGTATAACATAAATAAAGCACTCCTAAATATAAAGTATTAGCTAATTGAATTCAGCAAGGTGATTTTTTTAAACTTCAAGAATACATGGATCACTTAACATAAAAAAAATCTAAATATATTATTTATCACATTGCACGGATTCAAGGAGGGGAAAAACACCACCATAAGATCTCTAGGTTACAGAAAACTAATCAGTAAAATTAATACTCCTTTCATGATTTTAAAAACAAACTTCTCATACCATTCTTAACACTTATAAATTTTATCAACTAGAATCAAATCAAATTAAATGGCAAAACATATTTGCTTTAAATAAAGAATAAAATTCAAAGTTTCCTACCACCAGCTTCTTTTAGCACTATATTAAAAGTTCTAACTGGTGTTAACAAACAAGAAAAAGAAATTACATGTATACGACTCAAAATACCACCACCAACTATTTGCAAGAGATATGAGTGACTACACAAAATTCATACAAATATACAAATTACTAAAAGTATCTCAGCAAGGTTGCTAGTTAAGATCAAACTGCATCGCTATGTACCACCAAACAATTTTGAAGACTGTAAACCCACCACTTTTAAATAATAATATGTTTTTTTAACGTATAATAAAATATAATAAAAATACGTTTTTTTAACGTATAATATACAAGAATGAATCTCATGAAGCATGTGCTAGATTGCTAACATCATGAGGTGTACACAGGGTTACATCTTTAAAACAATTACATGTGGAACAAATAATGCAAAATGCTAAATTCAGTAAGGCTGGGACAGTTACACAAGTGTTTTTTATACTACTCAACTTCAGGGTTGAAAGAGCCCACAAGAAATTATTTCAAAAGAAAAAAATACTGCAAAGCTAAAATTACTTGGACAGAGGCAAACTAAACCGTTACTTAAGCACATCATTCAGATGGCGCCCGCCTCCCAGGTTTCAAAGGCCGTCACAGGCAGCATGTAGGACGGAAGAAGAAAATCAAGTTGCGTCAAAAAAAAGTGACAGCAGCAGCAGCATCTGATGCCTCACTATAAAAAACTTAGTTTGCTTCCAACTACCTTTCTCCGATTATCAATACATAAGGCAGTCCACTAGGCACACATTACTGTCTTCCCTGGGGGCCTGGAAATAAATCCTGTGGTCAGCCATCTAGATTTAACACCTCTGACACTGTCTCTGACTCAATTCATTTGAAATTAGCATAGGATTTCAGTTTCAAATCCTCAATTTAAACCAGTTTTCCTCCAAATTGCAAAGATTCTTCTTTATGTAAGAAAAGAAACATTGGCTAACATTTACTACCAGCAACTAACTTAAAAAAATAAACAGGAATTAAAGGAACAACAGTAACATTAAGAATTTTTCTTTTAATCAGGAAAAGTCTCAGAGATTTGATCCACTGATTCTTATTTCAATACTCAAAGTGCTCTGAAAAATGTAAAGCATTTCTACATACAAGATGGTGATATTATTATTGTTGTTCTCACTATGCGTGCTAAGTCACTTCAGTTGTGTCCGACTCTGCACTCGTATGGAAGACCCTATGGACTGTAGCCCACCAGGCTCCTCTGTCCGTGGGATTCTCCAGGCAAGAACACTGGAGTGGTTGCCATGCCCTCCTCCAGGGGATCTTCCTGACCCAGAGATTGAACCGGTATCTCTTATCTCCTGCACTGGCGGGCGGGTTCTTTACCACTAGCGCCACCTGGGAAGCCTCGTTCTTACTAAGATCAACTAATAGGAAAAAGCCTCTAATTTCTTTCAGTATTACGGTACTTCCCTGTAATGCTCAACCTCACTATGTGAAGATACCACACACTTTCAATAAGAGTTTATCACTTCTCACCACCCACAAACACCACTGAAGGATTCTTTCAAAGTGAAACTGCTCACTTTTAATAGTAGTAGTTGTTCCTTTCAGTTCAGTTCAGTCGCTCAGTCGCGTCCAACTCTTTGCGACCCCATGAATCGCAGCACGCCAGGCCTCCCTGTCCATCACCAACTCCCAGAGCTTATTCAAACCCATGTCCATCGAGTCGGTGATGCCATCCAGCCAACTCATTCTCTGTCGTCCCCTTCTCCTCCTGCCCCCAATCCCTCCCAGCATCAGGGTCTTTTCAAATGAGTCAGCTCTTCGCATCAGGTGGCCAAAGTATTGGAGTTTCAGCTTTAGCATCAGTCCTTCCAATGAACACCCAGGCCTGATCTCCTTTAGAATGGACTGGTTGGACCTCCTTGCAGTCCAAGGGACTCTCAAGAGTCTTCTCCAACACCACAGTTCAAAAGCATCAACTCTTCGGTGCTCAGCTTTCTTCACAGTCCAACTCTCACATCCATACGTGACCACTAGAAAAACCATAGCCTTGACTAGACGGACCTTTGTTGGCAAAGTAACGTCTCTGCTTTTTAATATGCTATCTAGGTTAGTCATAACTTTCCTTCCAAGGAGTTAAGCATTTTTTAATTTCAGCACAGTTAAAGATGTGCAAAATGAGTTAGACTTCTTAATGAAAGGTCAGTGTATTGATGGCTGAGGGTCATCCAAATTACATTTCACATATCATCACTACCTCAGGTGGTGCGAGAGCATGCTTACTGGTATTTGTTTTTCTGTTCTTTTACCCCTGATAAATTAAACATCCTCTTTGAGTCGAAGTGTATAGAACTTATCCTCACTCACACTTTGTATGAAAGGTGTCTGTCAGTAAGCAAGAAGAAGTTAAGGTAGGCGTCCTACATGCCAAAAGAGAGACCAAAACCTCAATTATAATTTTTAAAGGATGTGTAAGTATAACATAAGATTATTAAACCCTAAAATGCAAGAGCATTTTTAAATTATTATATTCAGTAATATCCAAATGCCAGATTTCAAAGCCTCACCAAATTATGCCCGATGCAGCTGCTAAGATCCTCAAGTTTCGTGCTCTTTCCCAGCTGGACACCTCTCCTCTTTCACACTTGCTGCAAGTGCTTGTTAACACAGGAGATGTTCCAAAGGGAGAATTACACTCCAAGTTCTTATGGCAAAATAGGAAAACCCAGCTAGTCTGTTTTCCAAAGCACAAATAAACTGAAATCTCTTCTTAGGAAATCTATCCCCAACTTACCTGTTATTGACGTATGAGATAAACATTTGCAAACCTACAGAGAAGTTACTTCTAAATTGTGTAGCATACTGTAGTGTGTGTGTGTGTGTGTGTGTGTGTGTGCACACACGGTCAATCGTGTCTGATTCTGCAACCCAATAGACTGCAGCCCACCAGGCTCCTCCGTCCATGGATTTTCCAAGCAAGAATACTGGAGTGGGTTGCCATTTCCTCCTCCAGCGGATCTTCCCGACCCAGGGATGGAACCCTCAGCTGTGGCAGGCAGGCATCCGCGAAGCCCACGGTGGATAACACAAGGTGACCACAGCCACCTTCTGCTAACAGGCGCTAGTGAGAGGAGCAGAGAGACACACGGTAACCACAGCCACCTTCTGCTAACACGTGCTAGTGAAAGGAGCAGAGAGACGACACGGCTGAAATCCAAACCCGGACACACCACAGCCACCTTCTGCTAACACGCGCTAGTGAGAGGAGCAGAGAGACGACACGGCTGAAATCCAAACCCGGACGCCCATCCAGTGCTCTCCTTTCTCTTCCCTGTTTGTTTAATCTGGTAGTTTGTTTGCTGGCTCCTTTCTTCCTCCACTCAGTCAACAAGAATTTATTGAATGCCTACTATGTTCCAAGTGTTCTGTTAGGTTCTAGAAGTGTCTGTACCAATTTCCACAGGGCATGAGAACACAATGCAATGCTCTGATGCCTTACGATCGACAGACAAAGCACAGTCGGAATTCGAGCTGGCGCTCTGACCTTCTGAACAAACACTGATTGTTAGATAGGAAAACAGCCTGAACATCAGCTTAGAGTAAAACGTGCAAAAAGTCAGAATTAAACTGTCACGCATAAAATTTAAGGGAGACCACGCAGACAAAAGTAACTGCGGTTGCGCCGCGGCAGGGCTCGCAGACCGTACCAGCGCTTCAGGAGACCTCTAATGGAGCCTGGGGTCTCCCGGAGCAGATGGTGCCCTCTGAAGGGTGTTGTCACCTCTCGTCACTACACCGTGGGCATCGCCACAGAAGCCCAGGATGCCTGGATCTTCTGACTGAAGACAGAGAAGAAACACAGAAGCCTTGACTTTTATGGGGAACTTTACGATGCTAAGCTGATGGCAGTTAATTTGAAAATATTTCAAACCGCGTCACGAAACACAGCAGGTCTGTGAGCCACATGTGACACACGGCACTGGCTCTGTCCTCCAAAAGAAGATCCAGCTTAACTCACGTGATCAATACCAAAAAAAAAAAAAAAAAAACTAAGTGAAACTCAAAACAAAAAGAAAAAACCAAAAGTACATACCCAAATTCTCAACATACTCCTGTAAACACCACGAGGATGTAGTCACAAATGTCCAGACTATGGGAAATACTACAGAACAAATAACCTGTTTTTCCCCAACAAGTAAACCGCAAGGGAAAGGAGTGGGAAGGGTGGAAGAGGAGAGAAGGGAAACTAAAATGAAGAGACATTGAGAAGACAAAACAAAACAAAGAAATCACAAACGCACTGACCACCCTTGGATCATATTTCACATAAAAATTTAAGACACCTGGAAATCTGAACACTGACTTCACTGAAAAATGGGAATTAGTGTTAATTTAAAAAAAAAAAAAAACACGGTATCATGCGTTTTAGGGATACTTGAGAGAAATGCAGAGATGAGATGATGTGAAGTCTAGGATTTGCTTCCGAGTAATCGAGGCAGAAGAGCTAAAACAAGAATGGCACAGCAGTGACTCCCTGCCGACGCGCGGCGGCGAGTACACAGGAAGTCGTAACATTCTTCTGCCTACTTTTAAAATTTTTATGCTTTCCATAATAACAACAGAACCCTAAAATAAAGAGCTGTTTTTAACCTCGTTCCTGTGTCCTAGGATGTGATCTCATCAAGAGAGTAGGAAAAGGACTGAAGAGGTGACTGACCAGGACAGGGTTAGGGCGAGCAAAGAGTGAGCTGCAGGAACGACCACAACGAGGCTGGTCAACCCGCCTGTGACCCAAAAATGATCGACTGTGCACAAACGACCTCGGGCTCTCTCTCATCTGTGATCTGTGGATCAAAAGTGTAGGGAAAAGAAACCCTAAGCAGGTATAACCTCACTAAATGTCTCCCTAACAGGGTATGACACTTGTAACACTGTATCACGTTTTCATTAAAATGGAAGGGTTGCTGAAGTGTCAAGAGAGCCCCTGAATTGGTGTTTTTTGATTTCCCCAATCAAACTCACCTGATGTTTAAGCTCAGCTTAATGCTGGGATGAGTTCGGAAGTTAAGAGTGTACAGCAGGGAATGTTTAGATACTCGTTCACTGAGAGACGCTAACTTTTCTAAGAAAGGGAAAATAAGTGGGCTAGGGTGGGACAAAAAGAGGGTAAAATGAAGCTTTCTGTAAAAACTAATGTGAGACCAGTTTAAAAAAAAAAAACAGGCCCTCTGTTCTCACACCACGGCCCCACGCAGCTGGGGAGCATGCTGGGTTTGCAGCGCAGTCAGCGCAGCCCCGGGTGAGGTGAGAACGCGTCTGTGGGCTGTGCAGGAAGAGCAGAGAGGGGCCCGTCAGGAGTCCCAGACAGAGGCTAGTGAACTCAGAAAACACAGGGCTATGTCTACCCTGACTTTATCTTCTGACCGAGGAGATGGGAGGAAGTTATAAAATGACCATCACTGTGATGCCACGACTGTGGCCCCTGTCCTTGAAAGAGACACACCTGCGTGACGCTTGATGACTCAATGGGATGTTTTCCTATTAGATTTATAATCAGTTCCAAAACACTAACTGTGGCCTTTAAGACCCTTACAGCCAGACACAACCAAGAGGGCACATCTACCAGTCTTGCATTTCATTTAAGGGGCAGGCAAGGAAGCAGCGTGAAGATCACAGCACGCGGAACTTGCCAGAGCATGCGCACCCACCTGACCTGCTGACCTCGCCAGCTTCGCCTGGTGCTCCTTCCAGCCCTCCCTCTGGGTCTTCCCAGAGCGTGCTGGGCTCCCTGCCTCAGGGAGTGTGTTTGGCAATCTACCTTGTTTGATATGAAGTTAATTACTGTTTGATACAAAGAGTTAACAATTACGTTTCTTTCTCAAGACTTTCTATCCTGTGACCCAAAAGGTCTTTACTCAAATCTTAGAAACAAACTGTAACCAGAATATAACATAACTAGATGGGTCTAGTTACTTCAGTAAATAATGGGGCAATTACATTCTTAAGAACAACCTAGCTGTGCTTGTGTTTCAATAACCACAATTTGAAATCTCAGCATCCAGTCCAGTGCTGAGCACAAAACAGAAATCCAACACTTACTACAACTCACAAGAGGAAAAACATGGGTGTAGCGTGGCTTCTTAAGAGCATTCAGAATAACTGTCTCCTATACAATCTGACTTACATCTATCTAAATTTATAATTTATCATGCCTTCATGCTCACTTTATAAACAGATTCAAGCCACAAGTCACTCTGACAACCTAGGGATGGGAAACACATTCTTCAGAACCAGCCTTCAGGTCTGCAAGCGTAGCTGGTTCATCATGAGAAAACAAGGCTATCACAGGAGTTTCACTGCTCCGTAAGTGACTTTTAAACAGCAAGGAAACAGAAGCTAAGGGAAGGCATGATCCCAGCTTCGTCAAAGCATTTCTGAAGTTTTTGACCTGCCTCCACGTCCATACACCCCTACCCCAGTGGCCCACCGCTGCCTAAACACACACTTAGAGATGGGGAGGAGGGAACCACTGGGCTCGGACGCACCACCTGATGCAAGCGCCGCCAGCCCGCCAGCCCGCAAGCCCGCGCCGCGGTCGTCTCCACCTCGGGCTGACCACCCTCCCCTCCCCTCCCCTAAGGGGCAGGTGCCTTTGGACGGCCAAGAAAGGATCGCCCTGCGGAAAATTCAGTGCAGATGGAAGCCCCAGTCACAAGTTCCCCAAAGCGGCGTGGATGATGATTAGCTGACTGATCCACTCAGAAAAACCACGCTGCATGCAGTAAACACTGAGACGTGACTTTCCTCACCTTCTCAGCCCGACTTCCTGAACGTCACAGGGGACCTGTGTCTTGCCCCGTCCTTCCTAGCAATCTCAGAGAACAGGCGGGCCTCGTCCTGCCCGCGGTGAGCTCCACGAGGGCTCAGGCTCCCCCGTCTTCCTTCTCCCAGGACGTTCCCTTGTTCACCTCCCTCTCCAGTCAGCTGTCACCCTCCTCTCCCTCCCCTTTGAGACACAAGAAACATCGTTCAGGCTTCCTCCTTCAGGACACCTCTTCTTTCTCCCGAGGGATAGCTTACATCTAGTAAAGCACACAAGCCATAAGGGTACAGTTAATACATTTTTGTATATGCATACACCCAGGAAAAGAAAACCCAGAAAAATGCAAAGAGCATTATCAACAGCAGATGGCTCGAGCCCCTTTCCATCAATGTCCCCCTGAAAGGTAACAACTAGCATCATCTCCCCCCGAACTTCACGTTGCCGGTTAACGTGAAGTTCATACACACGCCATCGAGCGTCCCTCTCCGGGTAACCATCCTTCATACACACGCCATCGAGTGTCCGTCTCCATATCTGAAATCCTTCACGCGTCACAGTCCACCGCACCACTTTCAAACAGGCGCTCCTTGGCGCTGCCTCCACAGCCTCTCCTCCCTGCACCCATGTGACCGAGCAGCCTCCCTCGGCACAAGGACTGTAACCACCACCTACACACGGCAACCTGAGCGCCGCAGATGCGCCTGGACGGCCCTCAGGCACCTTACATGCAACACAACCCAAAGTGAATTCACCATCTCTCCCCCGCACCCTGCAGCCAATTCCTGCTCCTCTCTTCTGCGTGTCGGTGAGGGGACTCAGTCCAGTTCAGTCGCTCGGTCATGTCTGACTCTTTGCAACCCCATGAATCGCAGCACGCCAGGCCTCCCTGTCCATCACCAACTCCCGGAGTTCCCCCAGACTCACATCCATGGAGTCAGTGATGCCATCCACCATCTCATCCTCTGTCGTCCCCTTCTCCTCCTGCCCCCAATCCCTCCCAGCATCAGAGTCTTTTCCAATGAGTCAACTCTTCGCATGAGGTGGCCAAAGTACTGGAGTTTCAGCTTTAGCATCATTCCTTCCAAAGAAACCCCAGGGCTGATCTCCTTCAGAATGGACTGGTTGGATCTCCTTGCAATCCAAGGGACTCTCAAGAATCTTCTCCAACACCACAGTTCAAAAGCATCAATTCTTCAGCGCTCAGCTTTCTTCACAGTCCAACTCTCACATCCATACATGACCACTGGGAAAACCATAGCCTTGACTAGACGGATCTTTGTTGGCAAAGTAATGTCTCTGCTGTCTAGGTTGGTCATAACTTTCCTTCCAAGGAGTAAGCATCTTTTTAATTTCATGGCTGCAATCACCATCTGCAGTGATTTTGGAGCCCAAAAAAATAAAGTCTGACACTATTTCCACTGTTTCCCCATCTATTTGCCACGAAGTGATGGGACCAGATGCCCTGATCTTAGTTTTCTGAATGTTGAGCTTTAAGCCAACTTCTTCACTCTCCTCTTTCACTTTCATCAAGAGGCTCTTTAGTTCTTCTTCACTTTCTGCCATAAGGGTGGTGTCATCTGCATTTCTGAGGTATTGATATTTCTCCTGGCAATCTTGATTCCAGCTTATGTTTCTTCCAGTCCAGCGTTTCTCATGATGTACTCTGCATAGAAGTTAAATAAGCAGGGTGACAATATACAGCCTTGACGTACTCCTTTTCCTATTTGATGAGGGGACTGGAGTCAACCACACCAGAGACCTCCAAGTCACCCTAACACAGGGTGTGAGGCCTGCAGCTCAGTTCACACGACACCTGGCACTGGGTGCGGCAGATTCTGAATGATTAAGACAATGCTGGTTTAGTCCAATATTACAAATGTTTCTAAAAGATAAAGAAGATACTGTACAAGGCGCTTGATACAGTCGTACTTAGGAAAGTGCCTTAAAGATAAACGATCACCAGCACTTCCCTGTATCCATCAGTATTATCTAGAGGTCAACACCGCTTGGGTTAATCTATCAGCTTCTCAGAACCAAGAGGCTATTGACCGTTTTAAATCGCTGAGGGCTGGGGTGGGAGACCTCATGAACATGTATAGAAGCAGGAAGCAATGAGAGAGAGTTCCCAATTCTCTATTAGCAGCTGCAAGTCAATCTGAGATTTAAAAAAAAAAAACACAGCATTCCAAGCGTAGTGACTACAAGGGGACCCCTGCTCTCAGAAATGGACCCTGGTGCAGTATCTTCACAATGACATCACTTCTTTAGCAGTCCCAACATACAGGTTTATAAAACTTCTGTCCTTGTGCATTTATCAATGTGTACCTGTGTATTTACCGCGAAGAATCCACCTGCCAGTGGTGCAGACTCGGGTTTGATCCCTTGGTACGGAAGACCCTTGCAGAAGGGAATGGCAACCTACTCCAGTATTCTTGCCCAGGAAATCCCACAGAGGAGCCTGGTGGACTACAGTCCAAGGGGTCACAAAGAGTAGGACATGACTCAGAGACTACAGAACAACAACAATTTATCAAAGAGACAGTATTGCTAAGATTTTGGTTCAATACATTAAGCTCTTCTCAGGACTCAGTTACAAGTGAAGCTGAAGCTCCAATACTTTGTCTACCTGATGCGAAGAACTGACTCATTTGAAAAGACCCTGATGCTGGGAAAGATTGAAAGCAGGAAGAGAAGGGGACGACAGAGGATGAGATGGCTGGATGGAGTCATTGACTCGATGGAAATGAGTTTAAGCAAACTCCGGGAATTGGGTGATGGACAGGGAGGCCTGGCGTGCTGCAGTCCATGGGGTCACACAGAGTCAGACACGCCTGAGCGACTGACCTGACTGACGAGAATTTTAGTGTCTATAATCACAAAGGCTAATAGCAACTGTTCCCCCTGTAATTACACTGATGCCAGCATTTCTGGTAACATTCCCCGTAAACTCAGGTTGTCGGGTGTTGATACTATTCTAATGAGTTAAGTGAGGTCTCTAAAGACTTGTCACAGAGGACAGAACGGTGCACTGACGGCGGGAAATACACACCGGCAGGTACTCAGCCTGAATGTCGATTAGTCTGAATCACAGGTATTTTCATTTTAATCAGAAGCATGACTTATCTTAGTCAACCAGGATCTGCATAACTTTAAAAAAAAAAAAAACAGGGTGTTTATCATACTTTTAGAACATAAAAAGCAATAAAGATTCTTTCTAGTGTCATCCATTCACGTTACGACATGAGACAATGTTTCACAGAGACATTTTGTCTTCCACTTAAATTTGTAACAGGCCATTAGCCAAGACTTAATTTACCATTAACTGTAGTGTGGGTTTTACAGCCATGGATAAAACAGTTGTTTTTGCCTATGTGAACACTTAAGAGTTGTGTTTCCTCCTAGTCCACTTAAGAGGTTTTTAAAATCTCCTCCACCAATGACAATTCAGACAGTAGACGGGCAAAGTTAAGGCCAACACCCTCAGGTTATGACCATTCCTCATCTTCCGAATTTTACATTAATATGTCGGTTTACGTGACACCAAACTAAGAGGAAGTATCTCGTTCTGGAAGATAAAGACAGCACCTCCCATAAACCTCACAAATCCAAAGAAAGCAAAACCCTCGCAGGCCTTACAGAAGAAATGAGAGACTGGACTTTCAAGAGTTCTGGAGGTCCCTGCCAGGCTCAGAGCAACCTTGAACGTATGCGTATTTGCCACTTAAAGAGAGCAAAATTAACATCTGCTTAACCCAGAACTTAGATCCTCACAAATGATGATACCCAGTGAAGCCCAAACGATCCAAACGGGTAAAAGGCTTGGTAAAAAGGGTTGGTAAATCTTAAAGAAGTATCTGGAATTACTAACCCTAAACTTAGTCCGACTAGACTTTGTCCTACTAATAACTGATGATTACTTCTGCAAACAGCTCCGGAGCCCAGAGTCATGGCAGAGCCTGCCCCCGCTGGCCCTCCATGACGGCTCAAGGCCCTTCTGGGACACACAGCGTGGGCCAGGAGCCTGGCCTTCCCCGTGACTACCGTCATGGGTGAACCGCTGCCTATCAGAACATTTTCCACCTTTGTTGTCTAAACACTGGCTCACTTGTTTCCACAAACATGCCCTCAAATCTACAGGTATTTCAAGGGATCCTAGAAAATTAAAATTGGTTATCTGTGAATCAAAAATACATGTGACATGGTACGTACTCAGAGTAATTATGGGATTGAATGAATGAGTGAAAGTGTACAGTCTGCCAGTGTCACTGAGCAACAGCATAGCCCATCTTCCTTAATGAGCCCTAATTACCTCTAATTAACATTTGTGGCAATTTACTAGTTCTAAAAATAACGGCACCAAACTACATCTGTAGAACATCTCACAGTTTACAAAGCACTTCCACGTGTGTTATCAAATCTGAACCTCACGAAGGGCTCCAAGACAGGTTTTTTTATCACCTCTTCTCTCTCTAATAAATGAGGCTTAAGGAGAGTAAAGGGTTCATCATAGACCTCACATCAAGAAAAAAGGAGCCGGCGGTCAAGCCCAGGTCTTAGCTCCTCCATCAGCGCTCCTTCCAGCCTCAGACCCAGGGCCTGGGTGACACGGGCCCTGCCGTCCTAGGTACTTGCCCTCACCCCATTTGATCTTAATGACCCCATGTGGTTCAAGGTCGTTACCTGCCTCCACAAAACAGGAAAGAGGGAGCCAGAGCTCCGGGGTCAGGGCCACGGTCAGAACGCAGGCCTCAGCTCCAACTGCTTCAGAGTGCACGCTCCCCAAACGCTGACCTGCTCCAACTGGCCCCCGAAGGTCATTAAGGACAAGGTTTTCACATTCAGCAAGTCAGGCTATTACATACTGCTAAGTGCTGAGTCCCTTCAGTCACGTCTGACTCTTTGCAACTCTGACTCTGTAGCCCACCAGGCCCCTCTGTCCACGTGATTCTCCAGGTAAGGATACTGAGACTGGGTAGCCATGCCCTCCTCCAGGGGATCTTCCCAACCCAGAGATCGAACCCGTGTCTCTCGTCTCATTAGCAAATGGGTTCTTTACCACTAGCACCACCTAAGGAAGCTGCTGGCTTGACAAATCCAGAGTACTAAATAAACTGCTCTATTAACTCAGTCTACCTGTAACCCTCCGGTGGTAACACTGTCCGCCTCACTGGGTTGTTATGAGGATTAAATGAGCTCGTATTTATAAAGCACTTAACACAGTGCCTAGCACATCGTAAGAATGATATAGATGTCTATCAGTTAAAAAACAAAAAACATCAACTGAGGAAAAGTGACAGTTTAAGTCACTAATGAAATACTCTATTCTCCAATAAAAGGTGTGTGGACAGCTTGTTCGCTCCTACTTCCTTTCTTAAACAACATAGGCTGAAATAAACAAAACTATAAAATACCACAGGAAAATACGGGACATTTATTTTAAACCTGCCCACCCCTCTTAAATTTTAGGATGCGGAGGCCTTCCTATGCATGACACGGAAGCCTGAATGCCTAGAGGAAAAGACTGACGTAAAAGCACCAACAGACAAAGAAAGCAGCGACCTGCAAAACAAAGTTGGTTTCCCTAGCTATACCCTCCCCAGAAGCAAATCTGTAAGGCAGAAGGAAAAACACAAGCAACAAATAGAAAAGGGACAAGGGACATGAAAACGCCATTCACAAGAGAAATAAGTCACCAACTAAAACATGGGGGAAAGAGACCTACATAATTAAGGACCATGATTTTTTAAATGGAGATCCCCCCCAAGACTATCTACCCCACCCACGCCCTTCAACCCACAAATATACCCACCACCTCCCATTATTCCCCCCACACTCAATGGAAAACGTGTGTGCGTGTATCGTGTACACACGTGTGTAAGGAAGAGTGCACGTCTCCTCCAACTCCAGAGGTGTCACCCCCCCAGGAGAGGCGCAGCCACCGCACAGACCTGCACAGCAGCTCCCTCGGCCACGTGCCGCCGCAGAGACTATCCAGAGAAACGCCCCGTTTCAGATCTGGAGGACACAGGCCGGAGGCATGTGTTTTCACCCGTCGTACTTCTGCGCTTGACAAAGTTCCCTTTCCAACAGTAAGAAAGAACAGTCATCTCTGAGGAACTAACGGACTCCATAGATTGACTTCCATATAAAACTTGTCCTCGGGATAAACGAGTATCTCGTATGCTCCTACTTCCTACTTGGAGAGGCAGAGGGCGACCCCGTGCTGTCTGTCCAGTCACTGGTCCTAATCTACTCCAGAAAGGTTCTCTGCTTTGGCTGGCAACCTCAGGCTGACTGCATTAGGTCCAAGGACGTTCCTTTCTCCATGACAAAAGGCAGGGGGTTCGGCTGTTTTTAAACCCAAAGATAGGGGTTGCTGCTGCTGCTAAGTCGCTTCAGTCGTGTCCGACTCTGTGCGACCCCAAAGATGGCAGCCTACTGGGCTCCCCCATCCCTGGGATTCTCCAGGCAAGAACACTGGAGTGGGTTGCCATTTCCTTCTCCAATGAGAGATAGGGTTAGAGAACTTAACACAACGACAACATTTAGCCCTTCTAATCTGAAGGACAGACCCTCCAACGGAGCCCCAGGATGTTAGGAGCTGGAAGAGATCATACCCTATTCTACCCCAGGCTCCTCACTCACTGAGGAGGAGCTCGGAGCCCAGGGCAGGTTAAAATGGACGCCCACAGGCACAGCGAGCTTCCCCACTCAGACTTGTTTCTCTAAACTAAAGACCCCAGCTCAGGTCACAGCAGCCAAACTCCGAAGCCCTAAGACGTGGCCCCCATTCCAGTACGAGCAGTGTCCGCCACTCACTCATGTCTGACTCTTTGCGACCCCATGGACTATGGCCCCCCAGGCTCCTCCGTCCATGCGACTCTCCAGGCAGGAATACTGGAGTGGGTTGCCATTCCCTTCTCCAGGGGATCTTCCCAACCCGGGGATAGAACCTGGGTCTCCCACACTGCAGGCAGACTCTTTACTGTCTGAGCCACCAGGGAAGCCCAGCCCCACTTACCAGGGAAGCCCATTCAGGTGCTAAAGTATACCCAAAAAGCTCTCCCAATATATGGTTAGAAACAAAGAAACAATTCCTTAAGGATGTATTTCTCATACATGACAATAAAAGTCAAAAACTGGTTCTGTTCATAGAATCACACTCTTTGGACCATGTGTCAGGAGTGAGCTGACTGTAAAACCCAGATAATTATTAAATAGGCAGTGGAAACAAATACAGTTTGTACTTTCTTTCGCTGTATTTAAAAGCATGCCTGGTATCTGAAAGAAAACTCAAACATTCTAACATATTACTAACGGAGGTTGACACATGAAAACACACTCTCCACCTGCTCTTCATCAGATGTGCAAGCCAGCAGAACCAGACACCAACAAGCACGAAATTCTTCCTGCTTGAAAAGAACGTGGGGCGGGGGAGGCGGGACAAAAAAATCAACCAATTCAAATTATCTCAAATTTCTAGTTTTTCCCATTCATTATTGACACTGTCCAAAACAAAATTATTGCAAATTTTATTCAAGTATCAACCAAATGCTTTCGTGTAACATTAGGGGGACTAATTTACTTCTGCTGCTGCTACTGCTGCTGCTGCTGCTACTGCTGCTGCTGCTGCTAAGTCGCTTCAGTCGTGTCCGACTCTGTGCAACCCCATAGACAGCAGCCCACCAGGCTCCGCCGTCCCTGGGATTCTCCAGGCAAGAACACTGGAGTGGGTTGCCATTTCCTTCTCCAAATTTACTTCTAACAAGCTTCATTTCAGAAAATACATGTCAAAAATCCTGGATCCGGGGGACTTCCTCGGTGATCCAGTGGTTAAGAGCCTGCTCTGCGGTGCAGTGGACGGGGCTTTGATCCCTGGGCGGGAACTCAGATCCCACGTGCCACAGGGCAATGGAGCCCACGTGCCTACCACAGGATTTCATATGATGTGACGAACATCTTCCGTACTACAACGAAGGCCTGATGCCGTCAAATAAACAGCTTTTTAAATTCTGGATTTTTTTTTGTTTTGCTAAAGTATCAACATCTACAAACTTACAAAATATGTATAATGTATAACCAAAATATTTCACTCCAATAGAACTTCTAAGTCCCAAACTCTGAAGTCACTGGACTTGTACCTTAGTAAGACACTTTATTATTAATACATTTTACAATGTATTAAAGCAATCTCAAATGTAAAAATACAACAGGGAAACATTTCAGCATTAATGTGGCATTATGGGATGGTTATGCTTTGCTTCATTTAACATACTAAAAGGCATACCAGGCATGTATTTTATATATATATATAAAACAACACCATTCTATCTCTAAATTGACATGTAATTACCCTTCAGTAATCCAGTAACCATTACTATTCTTGATTATAAAGTACAATTATCACATAACTTGAAAGAGCTGCTATTTCTTAGTTGACCAAATATCCTAATGTTCTTTAATCAAACTATCATTAAAGTCTATTTTTTCCAGGCCCTGGAATTTCAATTTATGAAAACTTTCCAAAGCCTAGAGAGGAAGTTTCATAACAACCAGTCACACAGACTTAGGTTATAAGCAGCTAATACGTCTAAAGAATCCATATGGTCAATTTTCTTTGGTTTTACTTTAACTCTACTGTCTTTAGAAAACCAAAGGCAAGTATAAAAGTCTGCCCAAGAAGCACAGGGACCTGAAGCCAGACTCAAAACCTCTCGTCAGTGTTGTCCCTGAAGCCTGGAGTGCAGTAGGTTTTAGAAGGTGAGACTTTCAGAGGAAAAAAAAAAAAAGGCTTAATTTACCCAGACTATTTTGGACGTTTTAATAACATTTCTTTCTCTTTTTCAAAATGTCAGCATCTTTAAAGAAAAGGCTTTTCTACTGAGTGGCTTCAGGGTCTCTCAACTGTCACAGCACAATTAAACCCTTCTCCTGTCCAGGTAGACTGAACCGTGTTCAACCCTGGCACATAATCAAATCATTAAATCTGAGACGCCTCATTTGATAGATGCCTCATTAAATTCATCTCAAAGTTGAGGTAAGAGATGCCTGTGAAAAGGAGGGGGGCACACCTTAACTCCTAAGAAAACTTTGAGAGAGGATCTCAAAATCCACACAGAGCTTCATTCACGTGAAGGTATTAACACCTCCAATCTCCTGCCCTGGGAGGTAGGCAGGTAAGTAGGCAGGGGTGTGTGGGTGTGGGTGTGTGTGTCCTGGGAGAGGGCTGTGTCCTGGGAGAGATGTGTGTGTGCATTTAACACAATCCCTGGGGAAACAGGAAGGAAAGCCGAAGATTCAGGACACACACCATCAGCTGCTTCACAAAATTCACAGATTCAACTCAACAAATGTTTAAACTAAAGTGCCAAGTATTATACGAGCCTTGGATCATACACGACCTCAATAAATGCTATGTTACCAAGAAATCAAATTCAGCATTCTATAAAGAAAGAGAACAACAAAATAAAACACCTTACACTTTAAAAAATAATAAGAATCTTGGGGAAATCAATCATTTAACAATCTTACAGATACAAAAAAGAAACTTCATAAACTTATTTACACTCATCTCCTTTCCCTACAATTAAAACACACACACACACATCATTTTAGGAATAACTATGAAACTTAGGGAGAGTACTTACTCTCTGGCCCTGTATAATACAGAAATTACAAAAACTGAACAGCATAGTGACATTAATAAAGCACTATTGATCACTAAAGTACAAATAAGTTTACTTCAAATAAAAGATTTGTGCAAATCTTTCATGATAGCTATTTTTGACACTTAAAAGCTATGTTTTAAAGGAACTGAAGTGTCACACCTCCATCTTCAGAACTTATCCACTTTTCAGATCAAGTGCTAATACTCTATAGCCAGTGACAATTTTATGGTTTAACAACTGAGACATGCTCAAGCAAGAGAATCAAGAACCATTTGGTGAGCTGTATTTCACACCAACTTGAATGCACGTAGGACGATCTGCCCCGGGACACTCGGAGCCCTTCCGTGCTCCTTCTGTATTGCCCCTCACTGTCCAGTCTTGCTTCTTCATGGTAAAGGCAGCGTGATCAAAATAGAGCCGTCCACATTTTACAAGGAATACCACTTGGGACTAGAGGATACTATCACCTCATTACCAGCAAAAAATTGCGTATTTCCTGAATGCTTTTAACCAAGTTAAAAATCCAAACATAAATGAGATCGATTCATGGAAAGTGACATGAATTTTAAGACAGAACGGGCATGCTCTCTTAGCTCTGCCAAGAGCTGAAAAACCACAAGCAAGAATCAGAACTCTTTACAGTCAGCTTCTCTGTCTGAAAAGAGGATTGACACTGACTCCTCCCTAAAAATGCTTCTGAAAGGACACGAGATAATTTATGTGAAAGCTCTTTTAAGATTTTTGAAGATAATAAACCCAACATATTAATAGATGTTATCAAACCACAGTTAATGAAGGACAAGACAGCATGCACTTTACATCAAAAACAAGTATAAAATATAAATGTAAAAAACAGAGTTAAGTCCTTTGTTCTTAAAAGGAGCTGAAGCACACGCTGGTGTCACATGTCCTACCACGCTACTCAACACCGCTGTGATTACAGCAGCAAGACACTGCTCGTCAATATTGCAGCTTAATGCTGAACCACCCCGCCTCGAGTTCACATAGGAAACCATGTAAGGTCTGATCATTCCCAGAAGAGAAAAGGAAGAGAA
The DNA here is from genome assembly GCF_032452875.1 of Bos javanicus. Lineage (NCBI taxonomy): Eukaryota > Metazoa > Chordata > Mammalia > Artiodactyla > Bovidae > Bos > Bos javanicus. The sequence continues at coordinate 60,991,975 of NC_083891.1, read as the reverse complement.
ATAGGAGCGGGTGAGAAGTCTCTTTTCCAGAGCAATCCCAGAAAGCCACACATAAAAATATCCTGTCCAAGGTTCACCAGGCACAGTGGGAGTGCTCTCTGTTCTGTCAACATCCTTTCCCCGTCACAGTCTGAGCTGAAACAGCGAGATGACTAACCCAAAAAGGCAGAAGAGAGTCAATAATATAAAGAAATACCATGTAACACCGCCCTTGATCAACGACTCAGGTGCCCCCAGGGAGTCCAAAACACAGCCTGATTACCGATGGTGAGCAACATAAATTCTTGAATTTTTTTTTCCACCTAAATGTACTCTCTGTCAAGTAAAATTTAAGATGGTTGATCTTAAAAGCAAATTAAATGTTAATGTACCTAACAGACTTAATACTTCATGCAAGTTATTTCGGATACAGCCACAATTAATTTTTTTCTCATTTTAAGTCAGCTAAGAGCATGGCTTCTTGAGAGGAGCAGTAACGATTTTCAAACTAAAGTTTCTATCACAGCTCTGCAATCACAAAGAACCCTGAGTCCAAATCCTTTCAGTTCATTAAAGACTTTCATTTTACTTTGCCTAAATAAATATTTAAATATTAAAAAAAAAAAAAAACCACAAATGGCTTCCAAAGCCTTTTTGAGAATCACTTGGGCCAAGTTATAAACACTAAAATTTAATTGAAAGGTGACCTCAAGAGAATGAAGTCTCCCCCAACAAGAGCTTCTAAAAAAAAAAAGCAACTGATAAACAGACAAACTATATAAACAACAGGTAACGAGCTCCATTTAAACACAGGAAAACGTTCAGAAGCCTCCAAAGGCAGCTTCCCAGTCTACCCTTAACCCCAGCCACACATAAACACAGGGACGCAAAGCGACAAATGTAAAAGTAAGTTACATGCAAAATTCTAAGAACAAATGTGGTACAAACACCCACTCAAAGGGTCTCCTGTGAAACAAATGTTAATTCTCTTCTTGAGGAAAAGAATGACTACTTTCTTGTTGGGTGTCCTACATTCCAAAGGGGTAATTTCTGGGAATCTCCTCCCAGCTCAATGCAAACCTCCATGACATGTGAAGTCTTGATAATGTTCCTGTGATAAGCGAGACCACCTTATAACAAAGCCCTTTTGTTCATCAACAATTACATTTCCTTGCAAAGGTTCAAGATTGTTCTATGGCAAAGAACAGCAAAAGAGATGTTTGATATATTAACTTTGGCTTAAACTCAATTTTGTATAAAATGTGCAGTTAGACATCTTGATCAGGCACCTTCCTTCTAGGACTCCTGTATACAGGCTTCATTTTCAAGAATAGGCTGGATGCTATGTGTGGCTTCCCCATTTTATTAGCTACCTTTACAAGCGTATACACAGAGGGGTATATGTATTTATGCTGTGCATACTACAGCAGAGCAAGTTAAGTTTAGAGTGAAGTAACAATTACTGCTTTTCATGAAGAACAGAACAAAAAGATTAAAATGTGCACACCAGAAATTTGAGATTTAACCAGAAAGATAATCTGTAAACTTTACACCGAGATAAGTTTAAAAAACAAAAAGAAAGAAAAAAACACCTATATATCATCCACTTAGAACATTTCAGACACACTTGAAGAGACAATCAAGGGGAATCAAAGATTTAAATGCCATGACTAGGACACCTAAAACCCTTCCCATGGACATTTTTCATGATCAACAACTCAATCATGAGGAAAATGAGGCATGCAGAGCTCTTTCCATGCAAAATATGTTCAATATGTTCAAAATATGCTTAACACAGCCCTTGCTTCTTTACACACACACAGACACACACACAGGCATTTACCATTCTCATGTTAACAAAACACTCATTCCAAGCATGATTATCATTTAACGCTTTCATAAAATAACAGTATTTTATAAATTACATGAGCCGCAAGAGAGGAGAATTTAGTTGTTGCTCCCACATTATAAAAAAAAAAAAATATCACCTATTTTCTAGGCCATAATCTTTTTAAAGACTTGTCATCCGGTTGGGACATTATCTTCAGGTACTGCAAATGCTATTGTACTACGATACGGTTTTCTTTATGAGGCCAAAATCCATCAGAAATCCACGTGAATTGCAGAAAAACCTCAATTAAACATAAAGGAACATCTCGCCAGGAATGCTACCAGTCTTGCATATCTCAGTGTAGGAGTAAAGAGCTCTTCATTCAAACTGGCTAAACTGCAACTACAACACAAGAGTGGACCAGAAGCATGAAGGTGGAGGGAATGGCTGCAGAGGATGCGATTCCAAGCCTGACTCTCTTTCCACCACACCTACAGCCTAAGCGCAGAAGTAATTTACTACTTTAGTAAATTTGGGGAAGATGTAACTTCTTGTCTAACTATTACACTAACCTTGTTTTAAATAAAATTCCTTGCCACTAAAACATGATTCTTCAAACCAGCAGAGGAAAAGGACATAAAGAACTTATTAAGCTCAAATATATAGCCAGGACCCATAGCTCCCTAATTTAGCACCAGCCAACTCTTTAAAAGAGAAACACTAGTCACCCCTGGTCAAGAACTTGATCTAATGTATCAATTCTATCCCAATGAAAAAATTTAAGATCTTTAATCTAGAAATGAAAAAGGATGCGGAGGATTTTAGATCACACTCAGTGAGAGACGACAATCAAAAGTCCTACTGTGACCCCTATGTATCCCTATTGGAAGTCACATTGTCAGTTCTGGCTATAAAGGTTAGAGGGGAGAAACTGAGAGAAAGAAATAGGCAAAACCACTTCTGATGCAAGAAGTACACTTGCAGAGGAGACTGAAATAAAGCCAAGAAGCGCTAAGGAAAAGTATCACTAAAGAGGATCGTGGCTGCCGGGTTCCACCGAGGACCAAGTGGGTAAAGGACAGGACGGGGAGCAGGAGCAGGGCACCGGCCGACCCGGACTGAGCTCGGGGCGGGCGCCGCCGGCCGCGCACGGTCGCACGCAGGCCGGGTGCTCCGGAACGTTTCCCGCGGTCCTTTTCCTCCGCTGGTTTCACTGCACGTGAAGTTGCCCTGAAGCCCCAAGCCCCGCAGCCCGAAGGCGGCACTGGCACTGCGGGGCTCCTCTCAGGAGCATGTGCACCCGGGGCCCCGCCGCCTGCCCCGCGCCCGCGGCGGGAAGCGCTCGGCTCGGTCCCACGGGTCGTCCGCGCGAGCCGCGAAGGGCTAACAGAGCCCCGAGGGCGCGCGCGGCGCGGGTGCAGGTGACCGCCTTACCTGCGTAGAAGCGGATGAGGCAGCCGACCTCCGAGTCCAGGCCCTCCTCCTGCACCCTCCACAGCGCCCCGAAGCCCAGCTGGAAGAGGTAGTCGTTCTGGATCTGCAGCGGCTTCTCATCCGCCTCCAGGCGCCGCGCGGTCTCCCCGTGCAGCTGCACATACAGGGTGGGCGGCGGGGGCGCCTTCTCCGCGGCCGCCGCGTCCCCGTCCGGGCTCTCCTCCGCCGGCCGATCGCGGGCGGCGCCGCCCGAGGCCTCGACGCCTCTCGGGGCCGTCGGCGGTGGCGGGGAGGCGGCCGGGGAGAGCGGCCGGGCGCCCGAAGAGCGGCCGCGTAGGCGGGGCTGGCCCGGGTCAGCCTCGAGCTCCTCGGATGACGACGAGCAGTAGGGATCCGGCCGGCCCGACGCGCCCTCGGGGCCCGGGCTCGGCCGGGGGCTCTCGGGCTCGGGGGCCGGGCCCGCGCCGTCCGGGGCCCGCAGGGTGCCCAGGCTGCAGCCCGCGGGCGCGGGGCCGGCGCGGGAGGCGCGGCGCGGCGGCGGCCCCCCGACGGCGGCCAGCGCGGCCTTCCCGGGCGGCGGCCCCGCGGGGCCCCGGCCCGGCACCTTCAGCACTCCGCCGGCCCTGGGGCCCGCCTGCAGCAGGCGGGCGGCCACCTCGCCGGCCGTGGTGTCCAGCGTGCAGAGCACCGGGCGCAGGCGGCTGGCGGCCGGGTGGCGGTCGAGGACGTGCACGCAGCCGCGCTGGAGCTGGTGCCGCACCCAGTCCCGGTCCGACGGCTGCAGCGGCAGCATCTGCCGGGGCCGCGGGAGCAGAGCCCGGCGGTCCAGGCTCCGCGAGCACGGCGGCGCCGCGGCCGGGCCGGGGGCGGGGAGGCCGGCGGGGCGCGGGGCGGCGGCGGCGGACGCGTTCCTCTTCAGCCGGCTTCTCCTCAGCAGCAGCGAGCTGGCGCCCGGCCCCGGAGCGGCCCCGCCGGCGGCGGGCAGGGGCGCCGGGCCGCGCCGCCGCCTGCGAGCCGCGCCTCCCGCCCGGCCCGGCGCCGCGGTCAGCGCGGGCCCGGGGCCGCCCGCCGCGGCCCGGCCCTCCGCGCGGGTCTCCGCGGCCGCGGGCTCCATGGCGGCGGGGCTCGGCGCGGCCCCGGTTCGGGGGCCGGCGGGCGCACAGCGAGCGGGGGGCGGCGGCGCCGCCAGTGGCGTTCGCGCGGCCGTTCCAGGCGATTATGTGGCTGCTCGGAGCGCTCCGTCGGCGTCTCGGTGTTCCATCCCGCGCGCCCGCCCGGCCGCCACCGCCCCCGGCCCGCCCCTCGCCTCGCGCCGCCTAGCCAGCCGCCGAGCCGGCCTCATTGAATATTAATCGCGCGCCGGGAGCGCCGGGCGGGAGGCCGGCGGGCGGCGCGCCTCATGAATATGCATTACCCGCGTGACAGCGACCCCGCGGGCGGGCGCGCGGGGCGGGGCCTCGGGGTAAACAAGCGTGACGGCGTTGGGGGGCGGGGCCGCGCCGCCAGGCCCGGGGGCTTCCTGCGCGGGCCCGAGAGGGGAGGGGCCGAGGGACGGGCGGCGCGCGATGCCACCTGGGAGTTGTAGTTCCAGGCCGCGGTCGGGCGTCCCCGAGGGGGCCGTGGCGAACTACAAGTTCCAGAGATCCTCCAGCACCTCCCCGTCTTGCGGCCCGCCGCGGGCCCCGGACAGTGGGTCTGGTGCCCTCTGATGTTGGAGTCGATGCTCAGGGATGTTCGGTTTGTGAACTTGTAGTTACCCGCCAATTCCTGCTCCCCGAGGCTTTCATTTTCCCCGCTAGTTGAGACAGGGCTCAGACTCCAGACGGCACGAAGGTCCGGGCGCTCGGTCTTCCCCTCAGCACCTATGAACTCGCCCGGAGGCAGTCGTGCCGCCCCGGCCCGGCCCTCTGCAGCTCCTGTGTGAGGAGAACGGCCGAGAACCGGGCCCTCTCCCTGCTCAGCTTGAGGTCCACAAGGACTGAGGACACAGAAGGCGATGGGAAGCAGAGGTAACGCTGGAATGGAGACACGTGGGACAGAAGATCCGGGCCCTGTGTTCTCTTTTAACGTCTTCCCTTGGTTTTTCCTTCAATATTCAGAAAAAATTATATTCTGCGACCACAGTGTTAGTCGTGCCGTAAAAAGTTGTACTTTCTTGTCGATTAAAACAATATTGTAGGCTGGATTAGAGCAGTTTACTATTTAAAAGAATTTGGTAAACCTTTTTAATGGAATTACCATTCCTCCGTATTGTTTCAGAAATCTGGATTTTTACATGTAAGACTTCTACAGCTGCAAACAGTCGCGGGCCTGCTTAACATCAATAAAGTTACTAAACCTGGGGGTGAATTGAGGGTAGGGGGTTTGAGGAAAGAGGAAGGAGAGAGAAACAGAGGCAAGAAAAACTGGAACTTGTAGCTGAAATAATAGAAACTAATAAGGGCAGAGAAAGTTGTACTTGGGTTATCTACACAGTTTCACTGAAGAGTAGAAGTTACAGGACAAAAAAATATTATCTTGACTCTTGAAATTCCTGTAGATGACTTTTTATATTTTTCTTTTGAATTATTACCTCTTGGCCTCATGAAACATGTTTATTCCATTTCAATTCAATCAACAGCTCAGAATTACTTTTGTAAAATTAGGGAGAATGCAAATTTTTCCGAGAGACATAAAATACAATTAATTTAACAAACAATTATAAACATATACCAAGCAGTCTGTTACAGCAGTGGAATAAATCAGACACTGCCCTTGCCTTTACAGAGTTTATAGATTAGAAACAAAGAGGTTCAACAGGTGAGAGGGATGTGGAAGAGGGGAAAACACCAGGCATCATGGGAAGAAATAAAAATGAGGGAACTGACCTAGTCTAAGGAGTCCAACAATACAGACCTCACTTTGGACGAAATTTTCAGAAACAAATGAAACTGAGTTAAACTTTAAAAACACGTTAAATTTCAGTACTAAAACGTGGACTATTTACATTTCTGTATATTTTTTAGTTCCTTCATGGATTCCTCTAAGCCTCTAATTTTTTGCATATTAAGAAATACATATTAACTCTCATATATCTGCTTTCTAGAGTTATGTTTATGTAGCTAAGGTAATAAACTCAAGGGGAGTTTGTTCCAGTCAGAGATACCGTCACCCCTGGCCCAGGGTCCATGCACGTCCTCTCGGTTACAGCGCTGTTCTTAATCAGCTGTGGGCCTTCTGCAGTTTGACAGTCACCACCACTCTGCCTTTCTGTCCTTTAGGAACTGTGTTTACCCCTTGAAGGTATATGTAATCAAAAACTTCCCCCGGAAAAAAATTAAAGAAAAAGCATTGGCCAGAGAATTTAGTATGCAAAGCACTGGAGCAGGAAGAGGTTGGAGAGTCTTCTTACCTACCTGCCAGACGTGGTGTGAAGGGTTACTAACATTGGGAGGAGATAGGGGGCAGTGAATTATGGTCAAGTATCTCAAGGTGAAGAAAAAAGAAGTCCAGTCCAGCCTCAAAAACAGTGGGTCCTTTTTGTTCTTTTGATGAAGGGAGGGAGAATGAAGGACATAATTTTTATGTAGAGAAACTGCTTCAGGCATAGTGTGTATAATCTACAAGAGATCATTTCCCATTGTATCCAAAAGCGTAAAAACCAGAGGGAGAGCAGAAGGGCAAGGGTCCACGGTGTGACCCATCCCTGGTTCTGGGGGTCCTCAACCTCCGGGGTCTGATGCCTCATGATCTGAGGTGGAGCTGGTTAATAATAACATTAGAAATAAAGTGCCCAGTAAATGTAATACCCTTGAAGCATCCCGAATCTACCCCCCCTACCCCTGCCCTAGTTCATGAAAAAACTGTCTTCCACGAAACCCATTCCTGGTGACAAAAAAGTTGGGGACCGCTGCCTGGTTCCACTTCCAAAGCTTCAATAAAGCGACTGAACTTGCGGGTGAGAGGAGAGAGAAAGAAATAGGAGTTCGTAAAGCATAGACAGTACCCTGAACACGAGACCAACTGGAACCTCAGAGTTATAATAAGATGGTGATAATGACAATGAAACTTGGAGTTTGCTAGTATCATGGAACATCCCCCAGACCATATGAGCCAAGCCATGCTGTACAAATTCTCTGAATGAGGAAAGGATTTCAGTGGAGAGCAAATGTTTTCCAGATACCCAGGAAATCGCAGCTTTTCCTACTTAACAAGTAGAATGGGGACTAGGACAGTATCTTGAAACCACGGTAACTCACAGATGCTCCCCAGCCCTCTAAAATGTCCCACATGTACAATCTAATACACAGTTGTAACAAGCCTCACTTTTCAAAGAATCACAACTTCCAATGTGAAAAGATAATCCCCCAAAGAAACAACAGATGTAAAAGTTGCAAACCCTGATGCCAACTTGTTAAAATATTTTCACAGCTAAGTATAGAAAAAGAGAATGTAATTTTCAATTTTTCTGTTACAATTTATTTTATGCTGTGTGATTGATAACTGACTTGCTGTGTTTTGCATCTAGGTTAATCCTGTTTGCATCCTTAGATCCAAGATAAAAAGAAGCCATCTTTGGAATTTTTTTTCTAATACAAGCAGTTAGAATCTTAATGGAGGCATGAATTGATAGAGGATGGTTTCACTCTGAATTGTTAAGTTCTCAGCTGTGTTCAGAAATAAACTCAGAAAGATGCAACATACCATGTAATACATTAGTTAGTACAGGATGAACAGGAATCTAATTATAGTTTCACATTTGTATATCCTTTGAGCTACTAGTGTTTAACCGTCCCTAGATTGCTCACTGTTTACTCGTTCTCTTTTACTACGATAGCAAATAACTACTCAGTGCAGTAAATGGGCCCAGGGTAGCCAACCTGAATCCACATGTTCCCTGCTCACTGGCAGGGTGACACCTCCTCAGCTCTCCAAGGCTTCACCCATGCCTCGCAGACTTACCACGTGAGCTCTTATCAAGATTGTGCCTGGCTCTAGGTAGCCTACTTTATGCATACGGCTTGGTAACGTTTCAGATCTTAGTGCACGCTTGTTTGTCCCCTAATTCTTTGTCTCTTTCTCATTCCTCACAGAAACAAATGAGATGTGTTTCTTCTTGTCACAACAATGAAGTATTAGAGAAAAAAATTGAGGCCATGGAATCCTACCACTTCTGGTAACAGTATAAATTACCTGGGACATTCATTCAGCAAGTATTTATTAAGCTTTTAAATGTAGGCATCATTTACCCCGCCCCCAGTGAATAGTATAGACAAAAATACCTTCCCTAAGAAAGTTTATAGGCATTGTCATTTTTTTTAAGCTTTAGTTAAAATTGACCTACTTTCTTCTTTTGTAGAGATGGTTTTTATTTCAGGCAAATGGGATATATGAAAACCTAGGTATATAAACTATACATTAGACTATAGATATTTCTTCCCAAAGTACTTTATTCTTTCTCTTATATGACTCATCAGACAATTGTTTTAAATACTGGGGTCCTATAATATTGATACATTTAAATATATTCATTGTGAAAATTGATGCCCAACTTTTAGAATCCTATTTTGGGTTCTAACAGTAGCCTAATACTTCTTTCAGTGAAGATTCACATCTAACAAGTATCCTTCCTACAACATTCCAAACCTTTTCCCCCTGAATCTTCCACAACTAAAAATAAAAAAGTATCCTCCAGAGATAGGGGCTTCCCAGGTGGCTTGGTAGTAAAGAACCCCCCTGCCAATGCTGGAGACGCGAGAGACCAGGTTCGATCCCTGGGTCGGGAAGATGCCCTGGAGAAAGACATGGCAACCCACTCCAATGCTCTTGCCTGGGGAAGCCCATGGACAAAGCCCTGGCGCGCTACAGTCCATGGGGTCACAAGGAGTCGGACATGACTAAATCGACATAGCACACACACACACACATCTTCCAGATGATTCTCCTATACTTAGAGGCATTAATTATACCCTGAGGAATCGGCATGGGAATTCTCTTTTTCTGCCCCAGAATAGATTATAGGAGACACACTCAATCCCTAGAAATCTTGTTGTTTTCCCGTTTCCCACCAAATCCACTGAGCTGGACTCCTAGATATATTTGTTTCTTACAGCTGCCATAACAAAGTACCATGACCTGGATGGCTCCAACAACAGAAACTCTTACAGTCTGGAGGCTGAAGTCCAAAATCACGGTGTTGGCAGGATCGTGCTCCCTCTGAAGGCTGGGGGTTGGATGAGGGATTCTTCTTGCCTGGTTCCGCTCCTGGTAATTGCCAACCTTCCTTATCCTGAAGCTGCATTACTGCAATCTCTTCTCTCTAGTGTCTAACAGCATATTCAAAAGCAGAGACATCACTTTGGAACAAAGGTCCATCTAGTCAAAGCTATGGTTTCTCCAGTAGTCATGTACGGATGTGGGAGCTGGGCCATAAAGAAGGCTGAGTCCAGAAGAACTGATGCTTTTGAACTGTGGTATTGCAGAAGACTCTTGAGAGTCCCTTGGGCAGCAAGGAGATCCAACCACTCGATCCTAAAGGAAATCAACCCTAAATATTCATTGGACGGACTGATGCTGAAGCTCCAATACTTTGGCCACCTGATGAGAAGAACCAACTGATTGGAAAAGACTCTGGTGCTGGGAAAGATTGAAGGCAGGAGAAGAAGGGGACAAGAGAGGACGAGATGGTTGGATGGCATCACTGACTCAATAGACATGAGTTTGAGCAGACTCTGGGAGATGAAGGACAGGGAAGCCTGGCATGTTGCAGTCCATGGGTCCACAAAGAGCCAGACACGACTGAGCGACTGAATGACAACAAAAATAATACCTAAGGTTGGAAGTCAGAAAGTCCTCATTCTGGTCCTGGTTCTATACTAACTAGTTAACCAGGAACTTGGAAGGCATTTGGCCTCAAGAAGGCTTCAGTTACTGATTTATGAAATGAAGGAGTTGAACAAGATAGCATGTCTCAAAATCTCTACCAGCTCAAGAAATTTCTGGTTTTTGGCTGAAGGCAAAATTGTCTAAATTGGAATATTGGCAAATGTTTTTGTTAGTCACAAAGCAGAGGCTTTCACATTTAGATGACATTAATTTGAAATAAAGAGGCTCTTAAGGCTGATTCTTGCCATTTAAAAGAATTTCTAATGCATTTAAAATAACAGCAGGTTTATTTTGACATTTAAGGAAACTGCTGGGTTTTCAGTCCTTGAGAATATGAATTTGTCACGAATAGGAGCCAGTCTATGACAATAAGATCCATAGCCTCAGACTTCCAAACTCCAGGGTCTTTATCAGTTTTCCCTTTTATGGTCACGGGTGAGTAGAAATCTCATTAGCACAAAACAACGTCAGCTCACAGAGGTGAGAACGTCAGTCCGGTGAGCGCTGTGCACCAGGAGACACGGGAGCTGCTGGCAGCCACGGTTCCCGGCGCCACGGCCGGGATCAGCCAAACGTCCACCAACAGCAAAAGGTAAACAGGTGCCAGCAGAGTCCCAAAAACCAGCACGCAGCAGCGGTGGCCAAACCCCCCGGTGCCGGGCGGTCCGGATGAGCCTTAGCAGAGCAGAGTCCGAAAGCCAGCACGCGGCAGCGGTGGCCAAATCCCCCGGTGCCGGGCGGTGCGGATGAGCCTTAGCAGAGCAGAGTCCGAAAAGCCAGCACGCGGCAGCAGTGGCCAAATCCCCCGGTGCCGGGCGGTGCGGATGAGCCTTAGCAGCACGTTGAGTGAGAGCAGCCAGAGGCGGCGGAAGGTGTGCCAGAGGATCACGGTTGTGTCACGTTCAGAAACAGCCACGCTAACCTGCGTGGTTTAGGGCGTGATTCAGATGGCAAAACTGAAATGAAAAGGAAGGAAGTAACTAACAGACCAATGAGGTGGAACTGAGTGGTTCGTGACTGGAATAGAGCACGTGGCAGGGGGAGGGGGCACCTGGGACATTGACAGTGTCCTGTGTATTGACCCAGGCGGTGGGCACTTGGGTCTGTTTTAAAAAAATGTGTTCGGCCATACATTTGTGCTTGATGCACTTTCCTGCTTGTTTTATACTTCAGAACAAAGGTTTTTGTTTTTCTAAGATCAACTGTATGGTTTTGCTACAATTTGAATTTCTACATTTTGTTCATAATTAAAAGTTTAAAATTAAGCTTCCCGCCACTTAATTCATTAAAATTTTATTTATAATTTAAAACAATTGAAAAATTAAAAATCTAAAGTAATTTAAGAGAGAACTATAAATATTACTTAAGAGTAATCAGTTCATTATAGAAAGTTTGGTCAATATATATAAAGATACAAATTTGAGGGGAAAAAAAAAAAAACTCCAGTGACCCGGAGTTATTTTCACATATTTCCTTTAGATTTTTTTCTGTGTACTTTAATGGTGTGGAGATCATAACGATTTTACAATTTCCTATCCCATCCCATAGTTTTCTCACTGAAAACTATGCTATAAACATGAAAAATAAAGCTATATGAAGATAATATAAATTTATATTTAATATAAATATAAATTTATTTTTTATTTATAAAGATATATAGATATAAAGATAATTTAGATTTCTAGATAAAAATGCATCACTTTGAAGAACCATGATTTACTTAAGCTCCATAAAGAGTGAATCAGGTGGGACACTAGACTGGCCTTCAGTATTTTTATGCTTTTTTTTTTTTTTTTTTTTTACTATTTGTGGAAATAAAAATATGGTGATAGCGGATTTTGCGAGAGTCATCTTTCCTTATCTCTCTGTCCTTCGACCACAATTTAGCAACATTTAAATCAGGCAGCATCTGGTGTTCTTTTTAGATGATCTTGTGAGGAAGTGGAAATGAGGAAACACTTATCAAGGAAACATTCACCAAACCTATGCCATGTTGCATGAGGAAACATCACATAACATGCCATGATGGGGTGGCCAGGTCTCGCAAATACAAGACACCCAGTAACTGCAATATGTGGGCATCTGTATATGGAAAAATGTCACTGCCTGAGATTTGAGTTTAACCTGGTGCTCCGCATTGTAGCTGGCAGCCCCAGGCCAGACCACTGTCAAGCCTGTCACATGTTTTCTGATGTGATCTCTTTAACCCCTTTAAGACTTGTATATGATTCTCATTGTAGAGAAGAACTCAGAAAGGTTCAGCATCTTTTCTAGGGTCACATGGCTAGAGAGGAAGGAGAAAGCTAGGGTGAGTATATGGAGACGACTCGAAAACTGGCAGCGAAACCTGGAAGAGCAGTAGAAAGGCATTCACTTTCCAACTTTGTCCATGCATCTTAATTTCTACATTTTCCCTGTAAGATTAAAGTTCTGGGCAAAAGCACATGGACCAGAGTCTGTGTCTCCTTGTTTGAGCCCCATGCGAGCTTGTAGATCTAGACTTAGTCTGAGTTATATTTATTGACTCTGGGCCATACAGTGATATGATCTGAATTGTGATGGTCCAGTTATGCAGATGAACTCATTCCAGGAAGTCTGACCTAGCATCTGCTACCAGCCAGCTCTGTGTTAAGTATGAGGAATATGGTGATAGCTGCATCATCCATAAACCTTCCTCTTGGATCTACAATTTTAGAAGAAGTACCCACCTGCCCATGAGCATTGCTCTTACAAAAGCATCGGGAATCAGCTTCTCAAACTGGAGTTTCTTCCCTTCTTTAGAATCACATAACCTGGGAGTGGAAAGAAGGATGGAGGTAGTGAAGGCAGGAGGGAAGGAGGTAAGAAAGGAGAAATGGGCTGACTATTCCCTTATTGGAGTATATACAATTTTTAATATTAAAAAATAGGAAAAACTCAAAATCTGACAATAGCTGTTTTTTGCCCCTGTGATATTTCAAAGAATGAACATTTTCCCATTATACCTTTTTTGTATTCTGAAGGTTGATAGTAATGTTAACATATGTTTTCTAGAATTGTAACCTACTTTGCTTCTGGTATGTAAAAGTATAAGAACCTAACTGTTAAACTGGTGCATGTTAGATTTAAATCAGGCAAAGGGCGCTGAAGGATGATAGAGTGGGAAAGCTCATATTTATATTTTCCCTACTCAAATATAAGTATTATAGTCAAGGTTGATTGATGAGATTTCTAGTGAATATCAATACCAATCAAAAAGTAAGGAAAAAAGTTTTGGTTCATGTATTTAATTAAATTTTTTTAAATTAGAGACCCATAGTCCACAAGTGAAAGACACAGGAAGCTACATAAAATTTCCACAATAAATGTTAATTAATTTATAGTATCTTTTGTATTTGCAGTCTGTTGTTGTTTAGTCACTAAGTTGTGTCTGACTACTACAGCTCACCAGGCTCCTCTGTCCATGGGATTTCCCAGTCAAGAATACTGAAGTGGGTTGCCATTTCCTTTTCCAGGGATCTTCTCAACCCAAGGATGAACCCACATCTCCTGCACTGGCAGGCAGGTTCCTTACCGCTCAGCCATCAGGAAGCCCATCTGTAGTCTACTTCAGGTGTATTTTAAATTAATTATAGTTGCAAAATGATCATAGTTTTTATGTAGAACTGAACACGAGTTTTATTTATTTTTTTAATATTGTGCAGGGTGGGTGAGATAGGCACTTTAAAATGATAAAATCTTAAGCCCATTGCAAAAAAAGGAAAGAAAAACTGGTAAAACTCTAATCATTGTACTTTTAGACACATAAGACAGCTTGCATTACATATACATCTATGGGTCTGTTAAATTACTGATTTTTTCTCAGATTAAAAGTCATTTTCTAATCCAAACTTCAGGTTGGACTGTAAATAAAGACTAGGATGTGTTGCAAAAACAATGCCTTGTGTCCTTCTGGCACATTCCTGTTGACACAGTATTTTCGTGTATGTACATCACTTTGCCCAATTCTCCCGGGAAGTCTGGGAGCTAGACACATGACAGACATCATCAGGATACAGGCCGCTCTGGTCAGGGCCTCCCACTCAAAGAATTCGAGGACAAAATCTTCAAAGTGAAAAACTTGCTGAAAGTAGACATATGTAGAAACAGCCCACGCTAAGATGTGCGTATATTGCCACAGAGACCTGAAGGCTATGCAAGTTCGATCAAAGTGATGATGGTGTATAGCAACCTTGCCACTTGTGTGGTAATAACTGTCTGAAAGGAGGATGCTTTAAGAGAAGGGCTGTTACAATCTGAAGGGAGCCCAAGAGTAAGAACTGAGTAGGAATCCTCAACAATGAGGGTAAGCACAGTTTGATCTGTTGAGTTCAGTTCAGTTCAGTCGCTCAGTCATGTCCGACTCTTCGAGACCCCATGAATCGCAGCACACCAGGCCTCCCTGTCCATCACCAACTCCAGGAGTTCACTCAGACTCACGTCCATCGAGTCAGTGATGCCATCCAGCCATCTCATCCTCTGTCGTCCCCTTCTCCTCCTGCCCCCAATCCCTCCCAGCATCAGAGTCTTTTCCAATGAGTCAACTCTTCACATGAGGTGGCCAAAGTACTGGAGTTTCAGCTTTAGTATCAGTCCTTCCAAAGAAATCCCAGGGCTGATCTCCTTCAGAATGGATTGGTTGGATCTCCTTGCAGTCCAAGGGACTCTCAAGAGTCTTCTCCAACACCACAGTTCAAAAACATCAATTCTTTGGTGCTCAGCCTTCTTCACAGTCCAACTCTCACATCCATACATGACCACTGGAAAAACCATAGCCTTGACTAGACGGACCTTTGTTGGCAAAGTAATGTCTCTGCTTTTGAATATGCTATCTAGGTTGGTCATAACTTTCCTTCCAAGGAGTAAGCGTCTTTTAATTTCGTGGCTGCAGTCACCATCTGCAGTGATTTTGGAGCCCAGAAAAATAAAGTCTGACACTGTTTACACTTTGATCTGGGGCATCGGTAAAGACCCTCAAATCGGGGCCTTCCCTGCTGGTCCAGGGGCCCAGGATCTGCCTGATAACGCATGGGACGTGGGTTTAATCCCTGGTCGGGGAACTACAGTCCCGCTTGCCATGGAGCAGCTAAGCCCAGGCACCTGGAGAATCCTGGAGCCGCAACAGAAGATCCCATGTGACCTCACTAGGCCCTGACGCAGCCAAATAAATACATAAGTGTTTTTTAAAATATTCTCAAATCGACCTAGGAGGGTGGTCTGGCAGTGAAAGAAGGCTTCCTACAAGAGGTGATGCCGAGCGGATCCTGGGGACAAGGAGAAGTCAGTCATGCCTGCCAAGGGTCCCAGCAGAGCACACAGCTGACTTACTGTGCGGTTTACCTCTTTAGATCTCACCTTCTCCTCTAGAGGAGTCTGCGGTCCCTTGACTCAGTTTTCCATGCTGGGTGACCAGCGCACCCATAAGAAAGTAGGAATCAGCCTGCTTGTGCCCCACATAAAGTTCAGTTCCTTGTGGCTTCTCATCCAGAAAAAACCACAAAAGGCACTGCAGCGCAAATTTACCCGTTAGTGGGAAGACAGGTCTTCATGTCCTCTCTTTGCAATTTGCTAACACAGAAGTGCAATATTTGAGGCCCGTGTCAGAGAATGAGGAACTCCCAGTCATTCAGACAGCACAAAACCTGGGAAGAGCAGGTGGCCCGCACTGAATGTGTGCAGCATGAGTTAGCGGGCAGCAGACCCAACAGCCCAGCCGTCCCTGGGCGCACTCACCCCAGAAACCAGCTGTCAGCATCCTAAACCTGGACCACAACCAGGAGAAGAACGAGGAGCGATGGTAAAGGACGCATGTGCGGAAGAACTAGTGAAAAAAAATATCCATGAAGTCATCGTACACAACCTCGATTAAGAACAAGACCAATTTCTGGCTAGAGAAAGCAGACCGAAATACTGAACTCTGATCTCTCAAGAAATCCCACAGAAATGGTAGTGGACGTTAAAGTGATAGAGATGGAAGAAGGAAGAGAGGGAGGGGTGGGGGGAGTGGGGAAGGAAAGCAGCGCAGGTCTGAGGGGCTGCTGGCCGGGTCAGCAGGAGGAGGGGAGGCCTGCGGCTGCGGAGGCGAGAGCAGGGGAGCCTCCCCTGTGGGCGGAGCTCCTGAGGACAGAGGGCTGCGGACCCAGGCTCCTCCGGAAGGGAGGAGAGGCGGTCTGTAAAAGAGGAGGCCGCCAATCTATTCAGGAAGCACCAGTATTGCTAGATCTCCTGTAACACTGGCCTTCCCTGTGAGACATTGCCCTTCAGAGTTTGTTGTTCACTCGCTCAGTCAAGCCTGACTCTCTTCGACCCCATGGACTGCAGCATGCCAGGCCTCCCTGTCCATCACCATCTCCTGGAGTTTGCCCAAACTCATGTCCATTGAGTTGGTGATGCCATCCAACCATCTCATCCTCTGTCATCCCCTTCTCTTCCTGCCCTCAATCTTTCCCAGCATCAGGGTCTTTTCAAATGAGTCAGCTCTTCACATCAGGTGGCCAGAGTATTGGAGTTTCAGCATTAGTCCTTCAAAAGAAGTCAGGACTGATTTCCTTTAGGACGGACTGGTTAGATCGCCTTGCTGGCCAAGGGACTCTCAAGAGTCCTCTCCGGCACCACAGTTTGAAACCATCAATGATGAGTCCCTTCAGAGTTTATTCTCTGGAAAAAACAGATAGAGAGTCCCAGACAGGGGACAACTGAGCACAAGTGAAGGTGGGCTTAAAGTCACATCCCTCAAGAAGGGAGAACAGCCTTTAAAAATACCGCATTACTCAGCAGCGTGCGTGCACACAGTCAAAGGAATTGTTGAAAGTTGATCTAACCAAAACTGTGATTTAAGTATTCGGGGAGGATACGTGGACAGTGTGTGACGGTGGTGAGATAGACCATCCCTAAAATAGAAAAATGCGAGAAGGAGCAACACAGGTTACTTGTGACAAGGAGGAAATACTGCCCCACCCCACCCCCAGCAAGGCTAAAAGAACTCCAAACACTTGCTCTCTGGGAGAAGAAAATGGGGAGCAGGAAAGTGCCAGGTTATGAGGGTGAAGCTCTTGAACTCATCAAGTTTAACACTGATGAAAGCAAAGATGAAGTTTCGAAAATCAGAAGGGCTGTATTTTTTACTGGGAGGAGGGAAGAGGGGAAATAAGTTGGATGTGAAATCTAGTTTCAGTTTTAGTAGAAGCAAGATATTTAGGCGATCAGCAGTAAGAGATCAGAGCTCAGATAAGATGAGATTTGGAACAGAGATTTTGTAATTATTTAGACTGGAATTCGATTGGACTCTTGCGAGTCCCTTGAACAGCAAGGAGATCCAACCAGTCCATCCTAAAGGAAATCAGTCCTGAATATTCATTGGAAGGACTGATGCTGAAGCTGAAACTCCAATACTTTGGCCACCTGATGCGAAGAACTGACTCATTTGAAAAGACCTTGATGCTGGGAAAGATTGAGGGCAGGAGGAGAAGGGAAGGACAGAGAATGAGATGGTTGGATGGTATCACTGAGTCAATGGACATGAGTTTGAGCAAACTCCAGGAGTTGGTGATGGACAGGGGGGCCTGGCGTGGTGCAGTCCACAGGGTTGCAAAGAGTCGGACACAACTGAGCGACTGAACACCAAGAAGATTGGAAGAGAATTAGTTCTACAGGAAAAGGTGCTGAGAAAACAAGAGAAGAGGCCTAAGACAAACATTTTATAAATGTCATTTAGAGCGACAGTGGAGAAAGGGACTGCATTAAAAGAGCAGCTGACAAAACCGAGGGAAACAGAAGTCTCAACCAGGGGAGGTCGCGCTCAGCGAGCCCGAGGCCCAGACGTTAGGTAAACAGCGACAGCTGTCTAAGGAGGGCACTCCCGTCTGAGGACCACGTTCATGCCTTCTAATGAGCCTCACGTTTTCAAAGGGTTTTGGAAGGATCTTGTGTTTTTCCAGGACACTGCACAATGACTGTGACCCTGCTTCTGGTGAGCACACAGTCGCACAAACCCCGCGCTAATAAGAAAGTGGATCTGGGGCGGATCGTCATTAGCAATCCCACACAAAGCCCTGCGCCGGCTTTGTCTCCCACACAAGGGGTGCCACAAGCGTGTCAGGGACACGCTTGGACCGAAGCTCCCGGCTTGGCCGGGCTCCGCCTTCCGGCCGCGCTCCCCGGCTGCCCGTCCGAGGCTGCGGTCCTAGGACGCCCCAAACAAATGGAAGCACCGAAAAACTAACCAAACGAAACCGCTTTTGCCTGTGGGTGCGTCAAAGACTACAGATGTCATGTTAAATCTCACCTTAGATGAACGTGGACGTGGCGAAAGTTCACGGTTTCATCTCTGCTGAGTCGCATTCAAGGCTTGGCTTCAGGGCAAAAAGCATCATTGGTAGCAAATGTTCCCTAATCGCTCTGCAAATGACTTCCTCTTTCTAGTGGCGATTGCTGTGCTTCCACATCCTGCAACCAGACAGAAGGTCTGGTTGTGTGTTTCTCAGAAGCCCATCATGACACTTTGCTGCTGAGCTTGTGTCAGTTATTGCTGCCTTCCAGACGTTTCCGTCTCAGACATGTCAAAGGGTGAGAAGAACAGCTTCGACAGTGCTATATGGCAGCCTGGGCGGGAGGGGCGTCTGGGGAGAATGGACACATGTATGTGGGTGGTTGAGTCCCTTTGCTGTCCACGGAAATTATCACAACATTGTTAACTGGCTATACCCCAATACAAAATAAAAAGTTAAAAAAAGAAAAGAATGGTTTTGATTTGGAATTCAAAAAAGCTTACCCAAGTCCATTAACGACACCGTAAACAGCCTGGTTAGCAAACATTTTTGTGTCAGTATATTTAGCAGTTTCTCCCCTGGGTTGTCAAGCAAATGAATAATCTTGGGGGGTGGAGTTGGGGGGGTGCAGTTTTTCCCCAGTCCCGAGGCTCAGAATTTCTTAAGTGAAGCATTAGAATGCCTCCCAGCGCCCACCAAGCACATCACAGGAAGCTCTACAGAGCAGTAAAACATCATTCCACAATCCACGTACTGAGCACAAGTGAGGACATGACGAAATGGGAACAAAATAAGAAGATATTTGTAAAGGCTTATGAGGCTTGATAAACAATCCGAGAGATGGACTGAGGATTCATTTATGGGCAATATATTCATTCATAACGTCACCTTATACCACTCATCCAAATGGTTTTCAAACAACAAGTACAACGATGAGCTCAGTTTTAAAAGACATGTAAACATTCAAGGGTCATTGACTTAGATCAATCGCAGGGCCACTTCGGAAGTAAAAGACCTGAGAGAGGTTTCTAGAACCTAGCCGTGCTCCTCTCCAGGCCGCCAGAGACTCTGCAGAGATAACTAGCAGTGAGCACAGAACCTAAGGCATGAGGCTTATTTCCAACCCCAGGCAGGTCTCCTTGCTCTGCAGGTTTTGCAGGTATCCTGGGTCAGCAGGAATTCTTACGAAAGCTCACCTGATGGACGTGAACGGATACAAGCCCTGAAACGCAGTCCCTTCAGCAACGGAAAAAATGTCAGATCCTTTGTCAGATGACTGGCTAGGTAGGAAGGAACTTCTTGGTTGGAGGAGTTGGTCAAATCAAATCCAGAGGGAGAAATTTCTTAATGTGCTGTCTGAGAGCTGGGACAGCAAGGTAATCTGGGCAGGAGAGAAGAGACACGCCCCAGGTACGCCTGTTGCTCAGGTGCTCAGTCACGTCTGACCCTGTGACCCCATGGACTGCAGCACGCCAGGCCTCCCTGTCCATCACCAACTCCCGGAGGCCACCCAAAGCCATGTCCATTGAGTCAGTGATGCCATCCAACCATCTCATCCTCTGTCGTCCCCTTCTCCTCCTGCCCCCAATCCCTCCCAGCATCAGAGTCTTTTCCAATGAGTCAACTCTTCACATCAGGTGGCCAAAGTATTGGATTTCAGCTTCAGCATCAGTCCTTCCAATGAATATTCAGGACTGATATCCTTTAGGATGGACTGGTTGGATCTCCTTGCCGTCCAGGGGACTCTCAAGAGTCTTCTCCAACGCCACAGTTCAAAAGCATCAATTCTTCGGCACTCAGCTTTCTTCACGGTCCAACTCTCACATCCATACATGACTACTGGAAAAACCATAGCTTTGACTAGACAGACCTTCGTCGGCAAAGTAAGGTCTCTGGTTTTTAATGTGCTATGTAGGTTGATCGTAGCTTTTCTTCCAAGGAGCAAGCGTCTTTTAATTTCATGGCTGCAGTCACCATCTGTAGTGATTTGGAGCCCAAGAAAATAAAGTCTCTCACTGTTTCCATTGTTTCCCCATTTATTTGCCATGAAGTGATGGGACCAGATGCCATGATCTTAGTTTTTTAATGTTTTGAGTTTTAAGCCAGCTTTTTCACAAAGAGTGTCCCCCTCAAATTCACGTCCACCCAGAACATGACCTTATTTGGAAATAGGGTCTTGGCAGATGTAAGGAGCTAAAATGATGTTATAGGATTAAGAGGGCCCTGAATCCAGGATAACTGGGCTCCTTAGAAGAAGAGGACCCACTGCTGTACACGCAGGAAGGCCGTGACCCTGAGTGGCGGCAGGTGGAAGTGACGCAGCTGTGAGCCCAGGACCACAGGCAGCCACCAGACTGGGAAGAGGCAAAAAGCATCCTTCCTTAGAACTTTCTGGACCTGCTGACACTTGATTTTAGACTTCCAGCCTCCAGAACTGTGAGGGGATACATTTCTATCATCTTAAGCTGTTCAGTCTGTGGTGCACTGTTACCCAAACTTGGCGGTCCGAGGAAATGAGCACCAAGCATCCGTCACCGCCTGGCATGGCCTCCCAGGTGGCGCTAGTGGTAGGGAACCCACCTGCCAATGCAGGAGGCTTAACAGGTGCAGGCTTGGTCCCTGGGTGGGGAAGATCCCCTGGAGGATGCCACGGCAACCCACTGCAGTCTTCTTGCCTGGAGAATCCTATGGACAGAGGAGCCTGGCGGGCTATGGTCCATGGGGTCACAGAGTCGGCCACGACTGAGCGACTTCACGTGAGCCCTTCGCATATCTCTATCTCCTGCTGGACTTGCTGTCTCTTCCCGCTGGGATCTGCCGTCCTTAAGACAGGACTCTGTTGTTGCTCAGTGCTGTGTTTCTAGTGCCTGAAACTGCAGCTGGCATGTTGGCAGCACATAGTAACTGCTGGCTGAATGGCTGACTGAGGAATGAATGTTCCCATCTTCCAGGAAGTCCAAGTTCACCTAGCTTAGTAGCAGATTTAGGATTTTAGGCTGTCTGCTTCTGAAAACCATCACCTTTTCCCCACACCATGCAGACTCCTTCCATTGCCAACTTCTCGCTTTTAAAATCTACAAGGTAATGTATAATAGCTGTCAGGTGTCACACAGTCTGTGTTGGAGAAAATGCTGGAATATGCATGAAGGTTCATTCTCTGGGAACTTGGTATCTCTGAGCCTTGCGGACACCAAACTCAATATTTTTTATATTGATTGTAGTAGCCATGCCCCCCTCTCTCTCTCACTGAAAGTATACTTTTACTAGATTAACTTTTTCACAATGAATAACATTCTGTCAACCACACAAATCTGCAAGTCCTTTCATGTAATGCCTTTCGTTAGTCTGCATGTAGCTGATCCGTGGACTAAACATCAGTTCCATTAATCCTGCATAAACAGTCATTTTGTATTGTACCCACACTGTTCATAATTCACACGGTATGTCTCTTTGTCTTCTCCACTGTAAATTTCTCTTTGTCTACTTAAATTCAAAGATAAGAGTATAAATAGGCTTTCTCCAAACTGCAGTGTGTTAAGATCTTGAGGTCTTATTTGAAATAGATACAACACAAAATGTATTCATGAAATGCAGCAACAACAACAAAAAAAACCCTTTTTTTAAAAGTGATCCATTACACTGAGGTCACTGGAACTGCAAAATTATATGCCGGTCTCGCCTTTTGACAAGGACTTCTAGCCCTCAATATTTTCCTTGCTGCTTACTTACAACTCTGTTCCTGATGGAAAGTAATGGGAGCCTTTACCATTCCTGTCACTCTTGGGGAACATAGAGTTTTCTCAGTCACCAGTCACTAGTCAGTGTGTTTCCCCTGGAGGACACAGAGAAAATGCTTTAATTTAATTTATCTATGTATGGCCAGGCCATGCTGACACGTGGGATCCCAGCTCCCCGACCCGACCAGCAATCCAAACTGCACCTCCTGCATTGGAAGCTCAGAGTCTTAACCACTCTACCTCCATGGAAGTCCAGAAAACACTTTTAAAGCTTATTTTGCACCCCTCTCATGCCATCTCATACAGCTTGGCAAAAGTTTGGCAAAATAATAATCTCCAGAGTGAGTCGGGGGGGCCGGAAGGAGGCATACTGATCAAGTGCTGAGGTCAAGCGCATGGGTCACAGGCAGGACGGCCGGTTGGAGCCTTGCTCCCGCGTCTCTTTGCCATGTGACTCTGGGCTTGGAAAGGCCAGATGCACATCTGACCACACCTCTGAGCTGCCACCCCACCCCCATTGTCTGTTGGTGCTGCTGATGGTTATCTGTTGTTGGATGCAGACCAGACACCACGGACCAAATTCACTTAAGAGTAGGAAGTATTAAGGAAAAAACTTAGGGAGGAGTTTACCACAGTTTCACCTGGTTATTTCAGCAGATATGTGAACTCCCAATATGCTTTGTTCTATAGGAAGGTAGATGATTTAAGGGAGAAGGCAATGGCACCCCACTCCAGTACTCTTGCCTAGAAAATCCCATGGACAGAGGAGCCTGGTGGGCTGCAGTCCATGGGGTCCCACAGAGTCAGACACGACTGAAGCGACTCAGCAGCAGCAGCAGCAGATTTAAGCTCACACACGTCCACTGATGCGATCACAGACACCCATTCATTCAGATGGACATTCAATTTTAGCCTAAATTCAAGGAGTTTGGAAGCTCCTTCAACAGGAACCATGAGGCTCCACCTTGATGAGACGTCCCGACCTACGATCTGCTTTTCCATGTTCCCTCAACTAAAGGAGAAAACACAGCTGCGGACCCAACGTGGAGCATCCTTGCTTTTTGGCGGCCACATGTAAGAGCTGTGCGACAGCACACCATTAAGCAAATTAACAATGTCCTGATGAACGCAGCCGGGGCACCTCGGGGCCGGATCAGCGTTTAGGCCGCCTGCTTCAGAAGCAGACTCGCTCCAGGCCAGCAGGAGGCCGGACATTAATGAACGCTTCTCTGTACTTGCTTTCCTTTGACTGCAACTAATTTGAATAAAAATGTCATTTTTAAAAGCAGTGGATCTGAAGAAACATGTGTCACAGAAAATAATAACCCCCTTTTCATTCCCCACTCCCAAGCCAACCCAGAAAAGCTCCGTGAGTGGCTCCATGCAGAGATTGAATGTCTTCTGATTGATTGTTTGGCTGACTGACAGGCCAGATACGAGGAGGAGCTGGAAAAGGCAAGACAATTTCCCAAATGTGCTGCTGGTGCGTCTTCTCAGGCCGCGGAGGACTGAGCAATTACAGAATATTATTTCAGCAAGGGAGCCTGACTACAAAGAAGCCATTCTGCACGGAGCGTACAGCCACCAGGACCCACAGCCCAGCAGACAGGACGGGAAAGGACACAGAGGTGCTGGGGTCTTCAAAGTGTGCAAAGAATGCTCGGTTTAGTCTCTCTTGTTTTTTTTTTTTTTTTAAGAACCAAACTGCTCCATTATAGAAATCTCTTCTATGATGCCATCCTAACGCACTTAGGAAAAAGCATTGTTCTTATTCTTAGAGCAACAACAAAGAGGGAATAAAGAAAGATCAATAAACAGCAATGTGAGCGTCGTCTGCTGCAGCCAACACCCTTCAGAGGAAAAGTAAATCATGTCGTATGTTATTTCCCCTTCTTTAACTATGGCCCTGCAAACACTACAAAAAAAGTGTACAAATATACAAATAGGGCCTCCCACCCACCTGTGAGTCACGTTTATTTTTTTAATGATTTAATGTTTATGTAGTAGCTTTCCCTGGAACAGTTTGCCTGAAAGGATATTCCCCTATTTCCCCAGATGAAGCAGGTAGGGCAAACCAGAAAGACATGACTCTCTGATCTTGAACGTGACTTTGCCTTTAAACTGTAGGTTGGCATTAGAGCCTCTTTTGGGTTGAATTATGTATCCCCGCCCCACCCCTGAAAGATATTCAAATCCTACTCTCCAGGACTTGTGCATGTGCCCTTATCTGGAACTGGGGTCTTGTGGATGATTAAGATGAGGTCCTCACAGTGGGCACTAACGCTACATAGCTGTCCTCATTAAAAAAACAGAAATTTAGACACAAGACAGATCCACATAGAGGGAAGCCAGGTGAAGTCAGGGAGAGTATCACCTACAGACAAGGGGCGCCTGAGGCCACCAGAGACTCAGACAGAGGCAGGGACAGATGCCCCCTCAGGCCTCGAAAGGAGCCAGCCCTGCCTGGATCTCGGGCTTGTTGGGCCAGAGGTGCAAGGCAACGCGCGTCTGAGTCGGAAACATTCAGTCGCTGGCGCTTTGTCATGACGGCTGCTCAGTTGCTCAGTGGCCAGACTCTGCGACCCGTGGACTGTAGCCCGCCAGGCTCCTCTGTGCACGGGATTCTCCAGGCAAGAAGACTGGAGTGGGGTGGCATTCCCTTCTCCAGGCGATCTTCCCGACCCAGGGATTAAACACTTGTCTCTTGTATGTTCTGCACTGGCAGACAGATTCTACAAGTCTTCAACTCTATGGCTATAAAGATACAATGTGTTTAAACAAATCCCTTCTTATCAGAGAAGTGAATAAATTGTATCTTCTAAGGAATAACTGGGGGAAAGAAGAACAATGAAACTGTTCTCTAGAGACCATCTCCTTTACCCAGTAACTACAGAGCCGTCTGATTTATAACCAGGCTTATTCCATGGGCTCTCGGTAGACTTCAAACAATGCTAGGGTCTAACTTGTGATTAGAGATCAGGGACCTCTTGAGAAAAAGCAAGTTATGTAAAGATAATGGTTTGATTAGCCCACTTACAATCAAGATTTAAGTGATCTTAATATACTTTTGTTTACTAATTTTACCATGGAGGCAAAACCCTTAATTCTATATATATATTTTTTCTGTTTTGTCTTGTTTTTGGCTGTCCATCTACATAGGTAAGAAGATGGAGGAAACTCTTCTTCTTCCCATAGCTGGTCTGAGAATGCCCGGGTCCCAGATGTCTATTCCATTTGCGCCTCTGACTCTGCAGTCCACACTTCTCCACATGCTTTATGCCCCAGGAAGCTGACCCATCAGACGTTACTGTCAGCCCTACCCTGCTGCCTTCTGGCTGGGTTTGCTGTCACGAACACTCCCATTGGGGGGGTGGTGTCAGGAATGTGAGGCCACAGTCGCATTCTCCAGCTGCACCACAGGCTGCTCATGCCTGCAGACCACAGCTCTGCTCAGGCTGCCCTCTCTTTGGGTGACTGCTCCCTCCCCTGGCCTCTGGGATCTGAAGGGGGTGTAACGGCTATCCGTGCTGCGTAACAAATGAGCACAAACACAGTGGCTTGAAGCAGCACACGCTCAGTGTTGCACAGTCTTCCTCCACTCAGGCTGTGTAACAGTCCCACACGCTGGGTGGCTCATGAACAGCAGACATCTATTGCTCACAGTTCTGGACGCTGGGAGGTCTGAGGTCAGGCTGCCAGCACCGTTGGGTTCTGCTCAGGGCCCTCTTTCAGGGGCAGATAGCCATGTTCTGTTTTGGGGAACTTTTTATTTTGTATTGGAGTATAGCTTATTAACTGGAGAAGGGAATGGCTACCCACTCCATTGTTCTCGCCTGGAGAATTCCATGGACAGAAGAGCCTGGCGGGGCTACAGTTCATGAAATCACAGAGAGTCAGGCACGACTGGTCTACTAACACTTTCACTACTTTTCATAGCCTATTAACAATGTTGTGACAGTTTCCAGTGGACAGCAAAGGGACTCAGCCATACATATACATGTATCCTTCTCCCCCAAACTCCCCTCCGATCCAGGCTGCCACATGACATTGAGCAGAGTTCCCTGTGCTCTACAGGCGGTCCATTTTAAATACAGCAGTGTATTCTCATTATGTCGTTACACGGCAGAAAGGGGGCAAGAGAGCTCTCTGGGTCCATGTTATGAGCACACTAACCCATCCACAAGGGCTCCACCTCCACGAGCTAATCACCTCGAAAGGCCCCACCTTCCAACCCCATCACGCTGGGTTAGGGACGGGGATGCACTCGTTCAGCTCATGACACGGTTCCTATGGGTCCGAGTCTGGGCTCAGCGGGCTCCTGTGGCCCGCGTCTCCCAAGGCAGCAGCTTAGGAGCAGCCCCGCCTGTTCACCTATGGAGCCTGGGGGCTTCGTCTAAGCTCTTGTGATTATTGGCAAAATTTAGTTTTTCATGGTAAAAGGACTGAAGTCCCTGCTTTCTTGCTGTCTGTCAGCCGGGGGCCACTCCCGGCTCTCAGAGGACACTGGACTTCCCTGCTTCTCAGCCCCTCTCCCAGCAGGGCAGCCCCCTCCCCCTGGGCTGGCAGGAGAACCTCCCCCATCACCCAGACCACGCCACACAGAGCATCACTGAACCACAGGAGGGACGTCCATCACCCTGCTCTTTCCTACTGGCTAGAAGCAAATTGCAGCATCCAGCCACATTCAAGGGCTAAATAAGGCTGAGCGCCGAAGGATGGATGCTTCTGATGCTTGGTGCAGGAGAAGACTCTTGAGGGTCCCTTGGACTGCAAGGAGATCCAACCAGTCAGGCACGACTGGTCCATCCCAAAGGAGATCAGTCCTGAGTGTTCATTGGAAGGACTGATGCTGAAGCTCCAATACTTTGGCCACGTGATGCAAAGAGCTGACTCAATGGAAAAGACCCTGATGCGGGGAAAGACTGAAGCAACAGGAGAAAGGGCTGACAGAGGATGGGATTGTTGGATGGCATCAGTGACTCAATGGACATGAGTTTGAGTAAACTCTGGGAGATAGCGAAGGACAGGCAGGTCTGGCGGGCTGCAGTCGATGGGGTCTCAGAGTTGGACACGACTGAGCAACTGAGCAACAACAAGCCACATTCAAGGACAGGGGAGTCATTGAAGGTCATCTGAGGATTCTGCCTGCCCCGGGGTAGAAAGCCAGCCTACCCTTCCCACCTTGAACTTATTTCCCAGAAACCCTGCCTGCGCCTTTGCAAATGGCCCCTCAATTAAATTCTCCTCAAATCACCCCAGCAGAGTGCTCCATCTGTTCCTGCCAGGACCCTTCTGGTAAAATCCCTCTGTAAGTGGCCGGTCCTGATGACAAGCCCTGCAGGGGTCTTCTGGGAGCCTGGGCCAGCTGGTGACAGGGCTCGAGGGAGCTGAGGGCAGCTCAACTGCTTAGCATCACAAAGAGGAGGGCAGCCGTGATTTCCACTTGTCTGGAGGCAGCAGAGGCACTGGGAGAGGGGGGCTCTGCAGCTGGAAGCCGATCAAGAGATGCCTAAGGGCGGGGGGTACGTGGGGCAGAGATGCAGTGCAAACCCTCGCACGGCCTGAGCTCCTCGGGATTGCCCCGCCTCCCTGGCGTCTTCTCCGCAGGGAGCAGAGGGAGAGGGCACCCTGCTCTGAAGCTGGTTCCAGCGGAGCAAAGGGGCCTGAAGATGCCCACCCTGGGGTGTGGCCCCGAGTGCCCGCACAGCTTCCATCACCGAGGCGATAACCCATCTTCTTTATCCTAGAATTGTCTTTAACATTTCATTTATTTTCAGTTATTCCACTTTTGAACCTTTTCCCATATTTTTTAGAAACTTTTCTTGTCAAAATGTTTCTGTGTCATACCGAGTGAAGGAAGTCAGACAGAGAGGAAGACCTACTGTGTGACATCCCTTATATGTGGGTTCTAAAGAGGAACAATACAGACGAATTTATTTACAAAGCAGAAATAGACTCACAGTCTTAGAGAATGAATTTAAGGTTGCGGGGGTCTGAGGGGAGGAAGGGATAGTAGGGAGTTTGGGATGGACAGGTACACACTGCTGCGTTGAAAATGCATCACCAAGGGAGCCTGCTCTGCAGCACAGGGAGCTCCACTCACTGCTACGTGAGCCTCGACGGGAGGGGAGTCTGGGAGAGAAAGGCTGCATGTATGCGGATGGCTGAGTTGCTCTGCTGTCCACCTGAAACTATCACATCATCAGTCGGCTATAATCCAATAGAAAATCAAAAGTTAGACTTAAAAGTTAGACCACTGGCCGGCATACACAGGTAAGCTCTGGCTGGCTCTTGCAAACTTGCCCTCTTACTTCACACTCCACATTGGAGAGTATTTCACTAACTCACATGTGATAATCTCAAGATTCATCCTCAAGCATCCGAAGCCAGAGGAAGAAAACCACTAGAACTGCAGGCGGCCGGACAAGTGGTGGCTCACGCCTTGCAAGGCTCCATCCTGAGTGTCGGGGAGAAGTGGACACTTCACCTGGAACCCCGCTGGGTTGCTTCCCCCAAACAAGAGTGATGTGAGTCAGCAAGGCCGTCCTCAGACCGCCTGGAACGGGGCCCTCAGGAGGGGGTCCCCGGGCCAGCAGCACCAGCTCCACTGGGGCACGCATGGGACATGCAAAGGCTTGGCCCACAGACCTACTGCAGCTGAAACTCTGGAGGTGGGGCCCCGCCATCAGGAGGCCCTCCGGGTGACGCTGACGCGTGCTGTCCTCTGAGAACCTCAGGATGAAAGCACCAGCATTAAGGATTTAGTGACTTGCACTTGAGCGGTGAAGGGTCATGCCCTTTAAAAACCCACAGAACAGGGAGGGGGAAGGACAGAAAAAGCGAGCGGGTCAGTCTGACTCCTCCCGCAACTGAGGCGCAGTGATGTGCTCTGCGTGTGTGTGGCAGTCGCTCAGTCGTGTCCGACTCTTTGTGACCCTGTGGACTGTAGCCCTCCAGGTTCCTCTGTCCATGGGATTCTCCAGGCAGGAAGACTGGAGGGGGCTGCCATTCCCTTCTTTGGGGATCTTCTGGACCCAGGGATTGAACCTGGGTCTCGAGCGTTGCAGGCAGCCTCTTCTCCGTCTGAGCCGCCCGGGAAGCCCGGGAAGCTGGCAGTCGTCTAACGTGAGCTTTGCTGGGTGCGCCGCGTGGAGGCACAGAGCCCTGCTTTGCTCTAATTGCCAGTGTCCGTGGCGGAACTAACCTATTTCAGGCTACAGACGTGCGGCTGCAGGACGCAGAACTGGGGTCTTGGAAGCTGGCGTGAGTAGGCGTCACCACCTGCTCGTTAAGAAAAGGGCTTGTGCAGTGGTCACTGGTAAATCCAATCAATCTGGGTTTGTTTATCAGGTTGAAAAATCCCCTTACATCAGGGTTTCCCAACCTTGGCACTGCTGTCATTTCAGACCGGACAGTTCTCTGCCATCTGTTACATGCTGTTTAGCAGCATTCCTGGCCGCTTCCGACAGGAGTCCAGTACTTCCCTCCTCCCCAGCTGTGACAACCAGAAATCTCTCTGGACATTGCCGAGTGTCCCTCTGGTGGCAAAATTGCTCCCGGTTAGGAATCACGGCCTTATATTGACCATTCAACTTTTTCAGTTTTTTAATTTACATCCATCCCTTGGATTATTTTAGTCCCATCACCACATCTAACTCTGATGGCTTTCCTTCCTCTGCTGACTCTACCTAGAGTGGAGATGACTTTCCGGCCAGTGGGGCAGACTTGGCTTATCATTCATTCATCCTGGTGACGACGGTGGTGATGGTGACTTCCCTGCTCAGCGGCCTGATTCTGGTTTCCAGTTTGGGACGCTACAGGTGGTGCTGTTTGGACGTCAGTCGCATGTCTTCCTGCCTGCAGCTGTCTCCTTGCTCTGTCTTCTCGTCCATCTGTAGAGGATCAGACATTACTCTTTCTTCTTTCACTGAACCAGGGAGTAACATGATTTGTTTTGTTCGTCTCTAATCTCCCTCTCCTTTTCTACCCTCTGCATCTTCATATGATGTGAGAGCTGTTCCAACGTGTCAGATGTTCAATAGTATTTACCAATCTTGGACATTAAAAAATCATCATTGGGACTTCCCTTCCCTCCCTCTCAGACTCCAGAGGTTAAGACTTGGCCTTCTAAAGCAGAGGGTGCGGGTTCAATCCCTGGTTAAGAAACTAAGATTCCACATGCCTGTGGCCAAAAAACCCCCACCAAAACATAACACAGAAGCAGAATGGAAACAAACTCAGTAAAGACTTTATAAAAACGATCCACACCGAAAAAAATCTTTTAAAAAAGTTAAAAATCATTATTAACTGATCTGTGAAACAGCAGAAGTGAGGCAGGCAAGTAAAACTGATGCCGTGCTGGTAGCAGAGATAAGCACACCTCTGTGAGCGGGGCTCCCACAGTGTCCAGCGGCGGGGCACGCCGACGCAAGCGCTGCCTGAGAGTTGCTAGGCAACGCCACGTTTCCGCGCCAAGGCTTCTCCAGCCCTTCTCTTTGAGCTTATTTTAGTGCTGGAGTTCAAGAGCTTCCGTTCAGCAGGTCCAGATACTGGAAAGCTCACTGTCCAGTGGGGGCTTAAGATATATGAAACTATTTTTAAAGGCATTTTTTAAAATGACTGTCTAAAAAAAGTTATTGTATTTTAAAAACTGAAGGTTGGAACAGATGACCTCTGATAGTCCCTCCCAATTTAGAATTCCATAAAGGGCAAAAATACTTTTAAAATACTTCAAATACTTTTAATACTTAAAATATTTCAATACTGTGATAAAAATTAAATGAACTAGCAGTGCAATATTTTCTATTTGAAACATTCTGTATAATTGTTTCCAGTTATTGCTTCTAATTAGTCTTTTTCCTTGGAGGGAAAGTTATGACCAACCTAGACAGCATATTAAAAAGCAGAGACATTACTTTGCCAACAAAGGTCCGTCTAGTCAAGGCTATGGTTTTTTTCAGTGGTCATGTATGGATGTGAGAGTTGGACTGTGAAGAAAGCTGAGCACCGAAGAATTGATGCTTTTGAACTGTGGTGTTGGAGAAGACTCTTGAGAGTCCCTTGGACTGCAAGGAGATAAAACCAGTCCATCCTAAAGGAAATTAGTCCTGAATATTCACTGGAAGGACTGATGCTGAAGCTGAAACTCCAATACTTTGGCCACCTGATGCTAAGAGATGACTCATTTGAAAAGACTGAAGGCAGGAGAAGAAGGCGACGACAGAGGATGAGATGGTTGGATGGCATCACTGACTCGATGGACATGGATTTGAGTAAACTCTGGGAGTTGGTGATGAAACCCCTGGCATGCTGCAGTCCATGGGGTCACAAAGAGTCGGACACGACTGAGCGACTGAACTGAACTGAACTGAGTCTCTTTCCGACCCTTTCCCACAGAAGGGCAGGTGGGATTGGTATGTCATGTATCCATGCATTCATGCCTTAACTTGAGGACCAGCACCATGGCAGGAATGGAGTCAGGCGCTGGATACAAGGAGCTTCTGAACCAGTCAAAAGATACAGACACAGGTCAGCGTACAGATCGGGGTAAGGATGCCTCCACAGGCAGGTGGCTCCCAGAGCTCAGGGCAGGGACCGAGAGGATGCGGCCAACAAAGGCTTCTTGGATGGTGCAGCAGGAGCTCGGGAGCTGGGGAGGAAGGAAAGGCACAGAGGGAGTAACGGCAAAGGCATGGATGGCCACAGCAGAGACGCCGTGACAGAAGGCGAGAGGAGCCAGCAGGCGAGCGGTCAGGAACCCGGGCAGTGAAAAAGCCGAAGGGGGCAGGCAGCCCCCAAAGACCCGGAAGTGGGAAGGACGGGGTCGTGTTTGCATTGAAGGCTCATCTCTCCGGCAGCTGAGGGAAGGAGTTAGGGAATGATGGGGTGGGACTGAGCGAGAGAGACTGGCGATGATGCCGGCTCAGTGGTCCACGAGAGAAGGAGTCAGGCCTGGATTCAGACCCTGGCAATGAGGGTGGAGAAAACGGCCCACCTGACAAACCCCAGGAGGCTGCGCAGGACCGAGCGGCCCTCTGCGCGCTGCTGATGAAGGGCAAGAAGGACCTGAAGTGACTCTCACGTTTCTGACCTAGTGACAAGTGGGATACCATCTGTGATCAAGAACGTAAGAGGAGTAATTTTGGTTCTCCTTTGTGTATATGAGACGCTTATCTATTTATCCGTCTCGTATCCAATAGAATATCTGAGTCTTCTTAGGAAAGGAAAAATGGGCTAAACAGATCTGGGAGTTATCAGTGCATGGCTGTTGAAACGACAGGGTCGCCTGGAGAGAGTGTAACAAGGACTATGGGTGGCGCATTTGGCCTTGGGGGGCCCTGGGGTTTAAGGAGTGAGTGGGAGATATCAATATTGTAAAACAGAAAGACGACAAAGAATGATAAATACCAGGAATCATAAACTAGGAAATGTCTCAGAGGTCGAGGGAAGCAGTCATTTCATGAAAGAGGGATAAGTTAAGAGTGAACAATGTCTCAGAAAGACGAGTGTGATTAAAAGCACCTGCTGCTCAAAGCAACTGAACAGCCAGAGGTGGTCTTTAAGGAGCAGAGTTTTCATAGAAACCAGGACACAGGGCTTTGTGGGGCCAGAGGACGCTGAAGAGGAGACAGAATACAGGCACCTCCGCAGAGAGGAGAGCCGTTCACCAGAGACGCTTTTCTTTTTAGATGGTGAGACTAGAACTGCGTGTCCCCTAAGGGAAGACAAAGGAGGCGAGGGGAACACTGAGAGAGACCAGACAAAGGAAGGGACGGGTCCACCTCTGACAGGCGGGTGAGTGGCGTCACAGAAATGACGGAAGCACAAAAGATGAATGCAGTTTACAGATGCCTGGGGCACAGGGCAGAGGACCAGCCTGCAGCAAACAGACCCAAAACCTGGGGGAGGAGGCAGAGGGAGGGAGAGCCCTCAATACCAGAGCCCAAGAGTCTCCAGCGGCGGTTTGCAGGCTTAGCTGCTCTGAGGCGTGTGGGATCTTAGCGCCCCAGCCAGAGATCGAACGCACATGCCCTGCACTGCAAGGCAGGTTCTTAGCCACCGGACCATGAGGGAAGTCCCAGCTTCTGGAATTTAAGATAGCTGATCTCTCATCAGATCCCCTCTGATAATAAAGAGAGGAGATGCTTTGTGGCCAGGAATGATAATCTCTCTCAGGAAAAAATGCAAGATAAAATAATCTCTGGGCACTGGCAACAGGAACATCCAGCCCTCTGCACAAAAACATTTCGTCTCCCACGATTGCAGAAGGTCCACAGACCCCAAGGGCTCAGATAACCACCATCATCCATCTCAGATTTGTTCATCTCACATAATTTTTAAAATGAGTGAAAGTGTGTGTTAGTCACTCAGTCATGTCCAACTCTTTGCAACCCCATGGACTGTAGGCCACCAGGCTTCTCTGTCGATGGGATTCTCCAGGCAAGAAGAGTGGAGTGGGTTGCCATTCCCATGTCCAGGGGATCTTCCCAGCACAGGGATGAACCTGGGTTTCCTCATTGCAGGCAGATTCTTCACTATCTGAGCCACCAGAAGGAGATATTGTGCTTAGCCGCCCAGTCGTGTCCAACTCTTTGCGACCCCATGGACTGTAGCCCGCCAGACACCTCTGTCCATGGAGATTCTCCAGGCAAGAATACTGGAGTGGGTTGCCATTTCCTTCTCCAGGAGGTATTAATCGATGAATAACTGAGTTAATGATTATGAAGGTTATAATTATTAGAATTAATCAATTAAAGCACAATCATGCCCAGCTGTTATCCTGGGTCAGGATGGCAAGTGCTTTATCCCCCAGAGACCCTAATTCAAAAGCACAGACATCTTCGCTTGACATGACTGATTACGTTAGCTCGGAATATCAGATTCTCCTAATGACCCCCTGGAACAGCAGAGCCTCTAATTATACACGGTCTGTTGGTTAACTGTAAAAGTAGGGGCCCGACAACTACGGAGAAGGAAGCAGAATTCTTTCGGGAAATCAGCCTCATTCAGACAGAGCGCTCCTCCTACAAAGGGCTGGCTGTCATCCGATCCCCCCAACCTCGGCTCTTTCAGCACAGAAACGCGGGTTCCCGGATCACTGGAGTGTGCGTTGTGCCAGGAACTCCCTTCGATTAAACAGCAAACTTTACATACAGAAGATAGAAAAACAGGAAGGTCCTACTGTACGGCACGGGGAACGACGTTCAGTATCTTGTAATAAATTATAATGAAAAAGAATCTACATACACGGGTATGTATCGCTGAATCACTCGACTGTACACTAGAAACTAATACAACATTGTCAATTAACTATATTTCAATAAAAAAGTTTGACTACAAAAAAATGCAAATTTTATTCCCTTCTGCATCAGTGGCAAGGGTTTGTGTGGGGCCCCTATGTGTCAGGACTTCCCAGGTGGCCCTAGTGGTAAAGAACCCACCTGCCAATGCAGGAAACGTAAGAGACTCGGGTTCCATCCCTGGGTTGGGAAGATCCCCTGGAGGAGGGCCTGGCAACCCACTCCAGTGTTCTTGCCTGGAGAATCCCATGGACAGAAGAGCCTGGCGGGCTACGGTCCATGGGGTCGCAGAGTCAGACAGGACTGAAGCGACTGGCACATGAGGGAGGTGTCAAGGGCGCCCAGCTGCCCCACCTCATGTCAGGTGATGACGGCCTCTCCGCGCTTTACCCCACAGTAGGGGGCACCACACCACCCCTGGGCCCCCCTTCCTCCTGGGCTCCTCTCCCCTCGGGCCCTAGAGAGCTGCGGTGAGCGTGGTCACAGAAATGACATTCTGGCATTTGTGGGTTAGCCTATGACTTACCATGACTCATGCAGTTTCTGTGGGAAAATACTTTCTGAGGCTTAAACCAACAATTTACAACTTGCACTCAAGTAGTTCTGTTGCCTTTAGAATGTCTCTTCACGGGGTTCTGCGTGAATGAAGGTTCATAATCATCAAAATGAACAGTGAGAGAGCTGAGCTAAGGGCTGACTAGATAAAAATAGTTTCCTTACCAGTACCGCCTGGAGTCAGATGGGCACCGGGTTTCTCAGCTGTGCAGTGGGACCGTGGGGACCAAATGTGTTTCTGTGTTATTCAGTTGCTAAGTTGTGTCCTGCCCTTTGCCACCCCATGGACTGTAGCCCGCCAGGCTCCTCTGTTCATGGGATTCTCCAGGCAAGAATACTGGAGCCAGTCCGTTCTCCAAGGGATCTTCCCAACCCAGGGATCGAACCTGCATCTCCTGCACGGGCAGGTGGATTCTTTACCACTGGAACCATCAAGGAAGCCCCAGGGATCAAATGAGATGAAGTGAAATTGCTTTTGAAGCTGTCAAGTGATATATAAATTCAAGTATTTTTATCTATAGTGCATTTGTACAAGCAAAGCCTCTAGAGAAGGACTTGGTCAGTTTAGTCCTGGCTTTGAACCATTCCATTCTATTTGAAATATTAATCCTTTATTCTATTTGTTCTATCCTGGCTAGGTGAACTTGTGCACAGTACTTAACTGCTCTCTGCTGCATTATCCTGTTGGGGATAATAACAGCAACTGTCGGAAACGAAGATGGTGAGGATTGAAACATTGAATGTGCTGGGCACATACCGAGTGCTATGTAAGTGCCAGCTTTCACCCGCGTCTTCCTCATCTTCACCAGCAGCAACAGCAGCAGTGCCAGCATCGGTGAGAGGCGAAGTAGTCTAGTGGAAAGTCAGTGGCCTGGAGCGCTAACAGGCCAGGAGCTCAGCAGTGCTGAGGAGAGCTGACTGTTCTCATCGCTGAGGTGTTATTGTTCTCATTATTGAGTTGATTGCTATTATTTTTACTATATGCAGTAGCTTTATTTGCCATTCAAGAAGAAACTTGGTGACTGTTTCAGAGTTGTCTTTCTTTGGGCTTAGCCATCTCCAGCTACAATTCTGAATTACACCGTTTTTCTTTCCATTTGCTGTTCTTGTTTTCAGTCCACATGCCTAAGCTGTAGACTAAAGGCCTGAGGCTTCTCAGCAGAGACGCTGACAAGAACTCACCTAGGCTTGCACCCTCACCTGCCCCTGTCAACCTCGGGTTAACCCCGCACGCCTTTGTCTCCACGCCCTCTAAGAGAGTCGTAAAGGAGTTAAAGAAGAAGAAGCGAATGGGAGAGGAAATGCAAAAAAAAAAAAAAAAAAGTCAACAAAATTTGGAAAGATAATAATGGAATCTAATTTAGCTTCAGCTTTCTCCATTCTGCTAAGTGTCTAAGCCTAGAGAAGCCACAGACCGTAAATGGAATCCACCATGAATCCGCTAAAGGCTGAGGGTCTGAAAGCATTGGCCATGTCTGAATCCAGGGGCTGGGATGGGGCTGAAAGCAAGAGGGTTCACTCATTAGAAGGACCAGACCCCCGATTCCCTCCCTTCACCCCTCTCCACCCAGCCAGGGCTGTGGCTCCTCCACCATCAGCTGATGTCAGGTTTGTTCTCTCAGGGGGCTGACCCTGAGATATTCTGATGTGGGGGGCATGAAGCACAGAAGAGGGAAGAAAACAGAGCCACTCTGAGAAGAGCGAGACTCCTGGAGTCATATATGCAGGCCAGGGCCCCCCACCCAGGACAGCGCACTGGGGCACAGCTTCCACCGCAGGGCCCCCGCGTTGCAGACTCTAAGGAGCCATCGTGCTGCAGACGGCGTGAGCAGAGCCCTCTGGAGCTGTGCAGCGAGCTGGCTGCGGGGAAGTTGCTCAGTTCCTGCCACGTTCTTCCCGTCCTGGGTCTTCCCAGGAAGAAGAGCGGCAGACCACCCGCTCCAACTGCGGTCACACCTTACGTCTCACTAGACAGAACTGAGTCACAAGACCACGCCCACCAACAAGAGTGGCTGCGAAGCTCTAATTGGGCATGCTGCCCTCCTGTACAGACATTCTGTTAGTAAGAGAGAAGGAAAGACTTACTAGGTAGGCAATGAGTAATGTCAACCACAGAAATAAACATAGCGGGCGACGGTCCATGGGGTCCCAAGAGTCAGACACGACTGAGCGACTGAACCACCAGCACACCCCAGGTGTAAAGGCCCCACTGAGTGCCCAGAATAGAAACAAGCCACAAGGAACTACAACACTATAAGATATAAGACACCAGAGTTTAAAAAAAAACCGAAAAGCCTTCAGAGAGAAAGAGCAAGTAACAGGCCTGGAATAAGAAACACTGGTCTCAGTCGGAACCCGGCTTGGTCGGATGGTTGTTGCCATTGCTTACCCTCCATGGAGGCTGTTGTTCTTTCAGTGACCACACAAAAACCAGGAGGCACAAACTGGCTGAAGAAGTATCGGCATCTCTTTCAGAGTGGTGTCCAAGAACTGGCTGTGAAGTTATTTTCCCCAAGCAACAGGTGCCAGATGTGTAACTGTCACCTGCCCCACCCTGTGAGGCAGGGCTTTCTGTTCACATCAAGTAACATTTCACCTAATTTCGCGCCCTTTTATTTCAATTTTGTTTACAGATATGAAAAATGAGGCAACCACTGTTTTTGCTGGCTCCATTAGCAGAGCAAAACTTTGCAAATGGTTAATAATGGTGGGTTGATACAGTGTCATCATATGTTTCAAAAAGAAAAGTTTAGACTTTGCTGTTGCTGTTTCATACAATTAATGAAATCAGTGGAAAGTTTTTGGAGTTTGTTCTATTAAAAATGAAATGTCTGATGTGATGGCTAATTCTATTGTAAATTTAGTTTAAGAGGTTACCATTAAAAGTAAAATTTGTTTCTGCAGGGACAATGAAAGTATAATCTTTGGAGGAGCACTGTTTCATGGGGAAAATAATACACTTACCC
The DNA here is from genome assembly GCF_032452875.1 of Bos javanicus. NCBI lineage: Eukaryota > Metazoa > Chordata > Mammalia > Artiodactyla > Bovidae > Bos > Bos javanicus. The sequence continues at coordinate 60,954,025 of NC_083891.1, read as the reverse complement.
CTTAGTACTGTTAAGAAGCCAAATGGTCTTAGCAATGATTTCTCGGCTATGACGCTGAAAGCACAAGGAACAAAGCAAAAATAGACAAATGGGACGACAGTAAACTAAAAAGTCTCTGCACAGTGAAGAGTCTACACAGTGAAAAGGCAGCCCACAGACTGGGAAACAGTGCCTGTGAACCAATTACCTGATAAGATGGCAATACCCCAAAAATACAAGGAACTCCTACAACTTAAGAGCAAAAAACCCAAACAACCCAATTTAAAAAATGGGCAAAGGCTCGGAGTAAACATTTCTCCAAAGAAAGCATGCAACTAGCCAACAAGTGTAAGAAAAGATGCGCGGCCTCACTCATCGTCAGGACAACGCCAGTTAAAGTGACCATGTGACACTGCCTCGTATCTGTTTGAACGGCCATGATGAAATAAACAGAGAGCATCGGTGTTGACGAGGGTGTGGAGAGATTAGAGGACTTGTACACTGCTGATGAAAATGTAAATTGGTACAGCCACTGTGGAAAGAGTATGGAAGTTCCTCAAAAAATTAAAAATAGAGCAACCATACGATCCAGCAATCCTGTTACCGAAAGTGGGGTCCCACGACTCGCTGTTTCAGAAGCCAGTAAAGAAGTTGGGCCGGTGGAAAGGAAGTTTGCTTTACTTCAGAGGCCAGCAAGCGGGGGTGCGTGGAAGGGCAGACGTCTGTCCAAAAGCCAATTCCCCCCACTGACCATCAGTGGGCAAGACCTTTTACAGACGAGGGAGGGGGCTCCATGCAGAAACAGCACAGTCAGCGCTGACGGTCATCTTGAAATCGGTCATCGCTGGTCTGACCACCACCATCTTGGTTGTTTTAGGTACAGTTAATCTTCGGTTCCAAGGTCAGCTTGTGTCCATTTCTTGGAGGCCAATTCTTGGAATTGTGGCAGCTTATGTAGTGGCTATAGTCCGGTCATCATGTAGCTAACTTCCCCACCTGGTGGGGGATTCAGTATCTATAGACAGACAGCTCACAGGATATGGCTCAGAATATTATCTACAGCCCTAGAGAAGGAACTAAAGTCGGGACAACACTTAATGATACGTTATTATTATTCAGTTTCCTTTGACTGTTTCCCTGTGTTTCTGCATTTCCTCACTTCTCTGATTAAGCTTATTCTTTGACTAAAGTTTTTCCACAGACAAAAAGCAGGCTGAGGACAGGGGTCGCAAGGGCCATAGGGTCCTGCTCCACTTCAATCCCACTTTTGAGTATTTAAGAGCAGGATTTCAAAGAGATATTTGTACTTGCACATTCATCTCAGCATTATTCACAATAGCCAAGAGGTGGAAATGACGCAAATATCCATCGACACGTGAAAGGATGAACAGAACGTGATCTGTACGAACAACAGAGTGTGGTCAGCCTGAGACAAGGAGACTCTGCGGTATGTGGCGTCCTGGAGACGTTATGCCAATAAAATAAGCTGGCCGCCGAAGTACGCATGCTGCACAATTCCACGGACACGAGGTGTCTAAAGTCGCCAGAGTCACAAAAGCAGAGGACACAGCAGTGGTCCCTGCAGAGTGGGGCGGGGGAGCGAGCAGTAAAAGGTTTCAGGCGTCCAACGTGCCGTTCCGTTGCTCTGCAACGATGCTCACGTGGTTGACACTGCATGTATCTTAAAATTTTGTTAGGAGGGTAGATTTCATGTTTTTTTTAATCCACAGTTTCTTAAAGAAGAAGCCCAATGGAGCAAAAATATATTTGAAATTGTTCGTGGCAGACACACAATTTGTAATTGCATCCAATCAAGTTGTGACTGTCTTCCATTTAACAGACATGGTGGCTGACATAATTAGCAAATATATATACACAGAACTAGGGCAGATCCTTCATTTGGGGTTCCCTGGCTGCTCAGACGATAAAGAATACGCCTACGATGAAGGAGACCAGGGTTCGATCCCTGGATTGGGAAGATCCCCTGGAGAAGGGGATCCCCTGGAGAAGTGAATGGCTATCCACTCCAGTATTGTTGCCCGAGGAATCCCATGGACAGAGGAGCCTGGTGGGCCACAGTTCATGGGGTCGCAGAATCGGACACAACTGAGCGATTAAGCACAAGCACAATATTAAACACAATTTTTGTGATGAAGCTGATATTGAATTTAAGAAAAGCACCTCCTCCTAGGATTTCCGTACTGTCCGTAACCACATCTCCAGATCTACCTGTGTCTGTGAAGCGAAGTGTTAGTCACTCAGTCATGTCCGCCTCTTTGTGACCCTATGGACTGTAACCCACCAGTTTCTTCTGTCCACAGAATTCCCCAGGCAAGAATACTGAGGTGGGTAGCTATTCCCTTCCCCAGGAGATCTTCCCGACTCAGGGATGGAACCCGGGTCCCCTGACTGCACGCAGATTCTTTACCATCTCAGCCGCCCAGGAAGCCCCAGCTGCACCTGCGTGTACCCTCTGTGTCTTCTCTGATTAATCACAACAGGTAAGCTGTCCTTGTTCCCACCAGCTTCTTCCTTGGGGCTTTTCAATTTATCCCCTCCTCTTCCTCAAGCTCTTCTCTCTCTGCAGTTCTCCCCCTTCTCTCTCTCTGCAGTTTTCCTTTCTCTCTCTCTGCAGTTTTCCCTTCTTTCTCTGCAGCATCAGTTTCTCTACCCCGTCTACTCCTCTCCAAAGCGTATCCCGAATGTGTCTATTCCCTCCCACATCCCTGACGACCACCCGTGCCCTAACTGGTTCCATCTCCTCCCTGGACCTCAACGAGCCCTTCCTGACCTGCCTCCCTGCTGCACACCCTTGCTCCTTGTTCTTGCAGAAGCAAGGGTTCTCCTTGCAGCATCCAGGGTGGTGTCTAAGATCACAAAGCCAGCTCTGCGGCTCCTCTGTGCTTAGAAACACTCCCGTGTGAGACTCAATGCGGCTCTCCACTCTGGCCTCAGCAGAGCGAGCCTGGGCTCCTCCACCCCCACCGTCTGCCTCTTTCCCTTGCCATGCTCATCCTTGCTGACTTTTGGCCAATTCCAAGAACATATTAAAATCTTCTCATCTTAGGAACTTTGCACTAAATTGGTCCTTTTGTCTGGAATTTTCTCGCCTCAGAGCTGCACATCTTTGGCTTCAGCTCCTCAGAGGGTTTCTCTGACCAGCCCACCCACTGCCGGTCTCACTGCACTCAACCTTTCTATTTCTCAATTGCGCATCAACACTGAGAAGCAATGTTTTTTTTTTTTTTTTTTAGCACTGCTTTTTAAAATAAGTGTAGTTTTTTGTGGGTCTACGATCCCCACAAGAATATACACACCACAGAGTAGACGGCCAGGTTTAACAAATAAAAATACAGGGTACTTGGTTACATTCGAATTTCAGAAAAACAAAGACTAACTTTTAGGATGTTTCATGCAATACTTGGGACAAACATATTTAAACAAATTTGTTTTCATTGCAGAGATTCAAAGTGAACTGAGTGTTCTGTCTTTTATCTGCAAGTCTGTCTGAGAGCAGAAACGTTGACTGCTTTATCATCCCAGCAGATACAGCGATATCTGGCAAGTACACCATAAAATATTGATGAACTGAAACAGGGATTGAATGAACAAAAGAAGGGAGAAGAATTAATCCGCATGATATGCTCAGTCTATACACTAGTTTTATCGATAGCTACCGTGATAGTTAATGTGTCAACTTGGCTGAGCTAAGGGATGCTCAGATAGCTGGTAAAATGTTTCTGGCTGCGTCTGTGAGGGTGTTTTGGGAAGAGATTAGCATTTGAATCCGTGAACTCTGTACAATAGACTGTCCTCCCCGGGATGGGTGAGCGTTATTTAACGCATCGAAGGCCCGAGGAGGCAGCAAGGCCCCTTTCTGCGGAAGAGCACACTCGTCTCTCTATGCCGTAGCCGAGACATCCGCTCCTCCTGCCCTCAGACACCGGCGATCCGGATTCCGGGCTCTGGGGCTCAGGTCAGGACACGACTCCATCCGCGCCCTGGTTACCGGTCCTCAGACTGAGTCACGCGGCCGGCCTTCCTCGGTCTCCAGCCCGCAGATGGCAGCTCAGGGGACTTCTCGGCCTCCGCAACTGCTGAGCCAACTCTTGTGCTAAACCTCCTCTTATGCATGTCTATATATAGCCCATTGGCTCCGTTCCTCTGGAACACCCTGACTAATACAGTTCTCCAGGCTGTAACCTGGAAGGGCAGTCTGGCGTGCTGCCGTCCATGGGGTGGCCAAGAATCGGACGCGACTGAGCGACTGAACTGAGCTGAATACAGGTCTCCAGGCTGTAACCCGCTGGTCACAAGCTTCAGCTCCGACCAGAATCACAGGGGCCCTGACCCTGTCGGTGTGGGGTGGGCGAGAGCGCACATTCCTTCCACACTCCCAGGTGAGGCTGGGCTGCTGCAGGCCAGCGTCACACTCAGAACCACTGGTCCAGCTCACACCTGAGGTCTGTGGCTTGCTTCTTCAACCCTCACTTGAATACAGATTCAGGGACAGAGAGAAGACTGCTGGAGTGTGGGTTCTGGTGTATCTGGAAACAAATACTGGACTGATTCTCACTCTGTAAAGGAAGATGACCTTCTGCACCGTGCCTCTATACAGCTGAATCGGTGTTTTTGTTTTTCTTAAAAAGAACGGTCCCTAGGATGAGTAAGAAATCTCTAGACACACGATGTATTTTAGGACTAGGTGTTGGCTCTGTGGTAACAAATCCGCCTGGATTTGCAGGAGACGTGGGCTCAATCCCTGGGTCAGGAAGGTCTCCTGGAGAAGGAAATGGCAACCTGGTCCAGTATTCTTGCCTGCGAAATCCCATGGATGGAGGAGCCCGGTGGGCCACCTTCTACAGGGTCACAAAAGACTGAGACACGACTGAGCAACTGAGACCACCACCACCCACCTTTAGAGGAGACTCACAGGGATCCGGGCGTCTCAGTCAGGGCGGAAAGCAGAGGAGTCAGGTGACAGGCTCTTAACCGCTGCCAAACAGAAAGAAGTCCCACGAGGCCCCATTTATGTTTTCCAAGATAATTAAATTTATTTAATCAGTTGTTTCAGAGCTAGTTTTCTCTTCAGGATTGGTAGCCCCTGACAACAGATGAAGAGGACAAAGGCACAGCTCTACCAGGCAGCAACGCGGATTGTGTCTCAGTATAATTTACAGACATTCAGGACTCCTGAGACCCTTTTATTTCCATACGATGATTCCTGCCCCCCGTTCCTGAGCAACTTTAGCAGTTTGCCTTGGAGGGTTTCCCCCCATCTTCTCATTTTCCCTTTGTCCCACGTGGCCATAACGGTACCTTGTAATAAATCTTTGTGCGCTCACACTTTTATTTTATGAGCCAAGAGGATCCCTGTGTGTCTGTGATGGAGACGACACCACGGCTGCTGCTCTGGTGCTCTCAGCCCCGGCTCCGGCTGCCCCTCGTCTTCTCTTTTCCCATGCCCCCAGGTTTTCAGCCGTGAAGCTGTCTCCCCACTCTCCTATCAGCTCTCCCGGGCACACCCTTGCTCTTCTCTTTCCCCTGGGTCAAGTCTGAGGCCTTCGTCTTAGGGTCCAAGCTCCCATTCTTTCCAGTCCAACCTGGGTCCACGTTTTCATTTATTTATTCTCTCAATGTCAGTTACTGAGGACGAGCTACCCATCAGACTGTGCTAAATGCAGTGAACTCCGGACAAGACAGCGCCTCGTCCTTCTTTCTGAAGTGGTCATGTTGTCCCATCCCTAAGAGCCTGCCGCGACTGGAACATGCCCTGAACCCCCTGAAGTCTGGACCTCGCTGGAGCGTCTGCTCCGGGGAATTTATCTGCATCTCCCTTTGTTGAATCCTGTCCCAACTTCAAGATTTAGGTTCCCCCAATCACCTCCTTTACCCTCTCTCCATGCCTTCTCCTCTGTGGCACGTCATTGCCCCTCTTTAACCTAAAACGCATCCTTGTTGTTCAGACTGATGTTGTCGTCTCAAGTTTTGGACCTGTTTCCTGGCTTGCGCGGTATTCATCATCCCATAGTTCCCCGAGAAACAGTTCCCCTCGGGTTCACTTGTAAAATATATTTATTTATTTGACTGCACCGGCTCTTAGTTGTGGCACGGGGGATCTTTTTTTCTTTTCAGTTGTGGCGTGTGGGATCTAGTTCCCTGACCAGGGATGAAACCCAGGCTCTCTGCATCAGGAGCATGGAGTCTTTCCCACTGGACCACCAGCGAAGTCCCCAAGATTTATTTTGCAGTTATGGGTGGGTGGTGGTGCTGTCATGTCCGACTCTTTGCCACCCTGTGAGCTGTAGCCCACCAGGCTCCGCTGTCCATGGGATGTTCCAGGCAAGAATACTGGAGTGGGTTGCCAGGCCCTCCTCCAGGGGATCTCCCCAGCCGGGAGTTGAGCTCACATCTCTCACGTCTCTCGCGCTGCAGGCAGGTTCTTTACCTGCACCTCCTGGTAGCTGTGGGGGAGGCAGACGTTTTCTCTACCCACCTTAGATTTTCTGCTGAAACTCTTGAACACAAATATTAACAACAGGAAAAGGAACATCTTACCAACACATGCAGCACACATCACAAGGGAAAAACTCAAAGGAAAAGTAACTCAAAATGGCAGCAGAGTGTTCCGGCTTGTGGAGCATCTTCAACAAAGAACAATTGATGACAGGACAGTCTTGGGCTGGGGGAGGGACTCGCGGAACCGTAACTGGGAAGACGAGCATTAGTTCAGTGAGGCGTGTTTGCACAGATTCTTAGCACCAGCTCCACGTGTCTGGTGATAAGCATGTCTTCCTCCTGGTATAGCTTGCCAGGTGGCACAGTGGTAAGGAATCCGCCTGCAGTGCAGGAGATGTGAGTTTGATCCCTGGGTCGAGAAGATCCCCTGGAGGAGGACGTGGCAACCGACTCCAGTATTTTTGCCAGGAAACCTCACAGACAAAGGAGAGCCTGGCAGGCTACAGTCCACGGGGTCTCAAAGAGTCGGACACAACTGAGCACGCACGTGTGCCTCCTGGTACTAAGAGGGCACCTTTCACGAAGGAGTTTTATCTCTTGCTTTCAGGATGAAAAGAAGGGTCAGAGAGCTCTGCTTTGCACTGTGGCTTCCCAAATGCCTTTAACTCACAGTAATCAATATGCCAAAAACGATGTACTGGGGAAACGGTCCATCCAGCCAGTGTTCTCTGATAGGGCTCTCTGAGGGCCCCACCCCACATACAAACTAAGGAGCACCACCTTCGTATCCACTCACGATCTGCCCAAATCAAGGCACAGCTTGTGCAGACCTATGGCATCTGCTCCCAGGTCATATTCCAAAATACTGTGTAGTTATTTTTTCCTTAAAGATTGACATTTCCGCATCTATACAGGCGTATTGCCATTGTAACTGACCCACGTACAAAGCACTGGCGAGGGGCGTTGAGAGTCCCTAGAAACTCAAAGCCACCAGATTTCCAAGGCTGGCAAGAACCCAGAGAGGCTTGGTATGCAAGCAAGTGCTAGTCTGGGTGCCAAAATGGTTCCATCTCTTAAACGTTTTCTTTTAAAGTCTGATTTGGCTCAAAAAGCATATGGGTATCTAACTGACGAGGAATGATCTAAATTTGAAAATGTCTCCCATTGGGAAAGGGCAGCGGGGCATCTCTCCCCTCCTCCTTCCCTGTCCGTGTCTCACCGCACTGCCCACCCGCCCTCCCGAGGTCTCTCGGAGCAGCTGACTATACCACCCCGCTGGTGAAGAGCCAGCTCTTCGCTCCTCTTGCTACTTCGCAGACATGTATGGAGGTGAAATCAATAATATGCATGAAGACTTTTAAAAACTAGAAATAAAGCATGAGGGTTCGGGGTGTAGATAATGATTGGGGTTAATTATCATTAATCATTCCAAAACAGCAAGGAAAAGAGAGAGAGCATGGCTAAAAATAAGAACCTGGAAAAGACTGCTGATGTAGAGGTCAATTTAAGAATAAAGTTAAACATGATTTTGGAAGCCTGGTCATAAATAAATCAGGTTGGTATTAAAAGCATTGCATTTTAGGCCAGTCCAAGTAGATAGGCATTTTTTGACTTCCTCAGAAAATACAAAATTTTAGTAAAAAAGTAGTGGATATCTTTCCCCCCGAACATTCTTTTCTCCGTTCAGATAAATATGTAAGAAATTTCAGCTGATGAGTGTGAGTACATTGTTGAGACAGCCATCAGGGCTGTAGCTGACAGCCCGTTAGTGGGTAATATTCTGATACTCACCCAATAAACAGCCTTGCATACTTGCAATGCTCACTTTGCTGCAGCCAGCACTTCGGAGGATTAAATGAGAATACAACTATCACTTCCATTTATAAATACAACTTTCCCTCATAAGGAAGGATTTGATGTGTAGGTGATGGGGTGTATACATTGATGCCTACTATACTGAGGGCTGAGGGAGGCCTTATCACGTCTAGAACCCGAAACTGAGGCAGCCAATGAGTCAGGGTTCATTATTGCACTAAATCCCCGTGTTCCCATTCTGCAACATTAAACTAGGGAAGCAGGGATCATTCCAAGCGGCAGTTTGCTTATTTGGTGGGATTTGGTCACCGGGAGAGCGTCTTGGAGCAATAAACCCTCTCTCTTGTTTGCTGTTCCCCGAAACAGGCAGGCACAGGGCTCCTTGGCTGACCTCTTTCAAAATGATAGAGGTAGGCGAGAAGGACAGGGCGCCCTGCCTGATGTCATGCGGCAGCCTGGAAGAGAGGGAAGTTTGGGGGAGAATGGGTCCATGTGTATGCATGGCTGAGTCCCTTCACTACTCACCTGAGGGTATCACAACACTGTTAATTGGCTGTGTGTGTGTGTGCGCGTGTGCACGCGCATGCTTGGTCATGTCAGGCTCTTTGCAACCCCATGGATGGTAGCCCATCAGGCTTCACTGTCCATGGGATTATCCAGGCAAGAACACTGGAGTGGGAATATCCCAATACAAAATGAAAAGTTTTTTTAAAAACTGATAGAGGCAGGGACTTCCTTGGTGGTTCAGCGGCAAAGGCTTCATGCTCCCAATGCAGGGGCCCAGGTTTGATTCCTGGTCAGGGAACTGGAGGGGCCTCCCAGGCGGTGCAATGGTAAAGAATCCACCTGCCAATGCAGGAGATGAAAGAAATGTGGGTTTGATCCCTGGGTTGTGAAGATCCCCTGGAGTAGGAAATGACAACCTACTCCAGGCAAAATGCCATGGACAGAGGAGCCTGGTAGGCTACCGTTCCTGGGGTTGCAAAAAGTCAGAGCCCAGAGACACAGCACGACAGCACAGGAACTGGATCCCATGAACGCCGCAGCCAGGAGCTCACACGCTACGACTGGGAAAACGCCCACCCACAGCACGACAGCACACCCGCCACAGTGAAGACCGAAGCCCCTGCTTGCTGCCGCAAAGGCCCGGAGCAGCCAAAGAAATAAGTGATTCTTTTGTAAAAAAAATGATAGTGATAACTCTCGGAGCTGCCATTTATGTTTGGTATGACACAGTTTCAGGATTTGTCTTGAGAGGGATTTTGGTTGGCAAAGAGTTTAAGACACAAAATACAGGAGAGTGCCTGCAGAGGCTGGGGGACTGCAGGGAAAACGCGGGCTCCCTCACCACCACCTGGTTCAGGGTCCGCCTGCAGAAACCACCACCCACAGATCTCAAAAGACAGGTAACCAGCAGGCATGCTCCGACCAGGGGCACAAGGTGACATTCTCTGAGATGACTGTGACGCACGCAGGGAAGGAAGTGAAGGAGTCCATGAGGGAAACATCTGGACTCTTGTAGGGAGAGCATCGCACTAAGACGAAACTAACCGGCCTGGGGGGCGAGGACGGGCAGCAGAGGAGGGGGCCCTTTGCGGAAGAGCCTGAAGTGCGGGGAGTGCGGGAGAGGACTAGGGGCCAGAGGAGAGGAGGGCGGCCGAGGGCGAGATGGTGAGACAGCATCACCCACTCAACGGACGTGAACTTGAGCAAATTCTGGGAGAACGTGGGGGACAGGAAGCCTGGCGTGCTGCGTCCATGGGGCCGAAAAGACAACAACGAACAGAAGTGCCAGGCCAGCTGCTGGGAGGTGGTGCGAGATGCGTGAGACTCCGATGGGAATCCAGCTGCTGGGAGGTGGTGCGAGATGCGTGGGACTCCGATGGGAACCCAGCACCGTAGGTGGGCTCCCACAGTGACTCAGGCGGTAAAGAGTCCACCTGCAATGCAGGCAACCCATGTTCGATCCCTGGGTCGGGAAGATCCCCTGGAGGAAGGCATGGCACCCCACTCCAGTTGTTCATGCCTGGAGAATTCCATGGACAGAGGAGCCTGGTGGGCCACAGGCCACGGGGTCGCAGAGTCAGACATGACTGAGCAACTAACGCAGTTATCTGGGGCCAGCCGCCTCCATTTTCCCATCCTCCTGTCCATAGGGAGTGGCAGCGGCTGTATCACAGGCAGGACTCACAAGACCCGGGACTTCCCAGGCGGCACTGGTGGTAAAGAGCCCGCCTGCCAGTGCAGGAGACGTAAGAGACTCAGGTTCAATCCCTGGGTTGGGAAGATCCCCTGGAGGAGGGCGTGGCAACCCACTCCAGTGTTCTTGCCTGGAGAATGCCACGGGCAGAGGAGCCTGGCTACAGCCCATGGGGTCACAAAGAGTCGGACACGACTGGGCAACTGAGCACGCGTGCACACAACTCCATTATCGCTGGGGTGTGCGGTCTGTTCTTTTTTTAATACTTACTTATTTGGCTGCACAAGGTATTAGTTCGGGTACTCAGGATCTTTTTTGGCTCTTTTTCAGCTGTGGCGTGTGAGGTCTAGTCCCCTGACCAGGGATCAATCCTGGGCCCCCTGCACTGGGAGCGCAGAGCCTTGGCCACTGGCCCACCCCGGAAGTCCCGAGGGTGTGAGTTTTACCTGAATCTTGCGCATGAGAGAGACAGCAAAGTAGAGACTTCCCAGTGATGTTTTTCCAAACTTGCTTTCCTGCAAAACACTTTGGGACTGAACATGCAGCTTCTTAATCCCTCTGTCCCCTCAGAGGGGGTCACTCAGGGGGAGTGTTCCCAGTCGGGGAAGCTGTGGGCCTGCCCGCCCCTGGTCAGAAGCAGTGCTCAGCTGTCCTCCGGGGGGATCCACCTCCAGATCCTTAACTGCAAAGCCCTCTCTGACAGCAGCCTAAGGAATCATTCCTGGGGCTCAAGTCTTGTAAAGCAGCCCAGACTCCCTTAAATTCTTCCGTGAGGGGGCCCCTATTACATGCCAACCGCACCCTCTGGCCGGCTTCCTGCTTGGCAGTTGAGAAAGAAAGCAGAACACCAGCCTCCCGAGCTCCATCCTTCAGCTCTGACAGGTAATCCCGGGGACTGCCTTTCCTCCTATTATGCCATTGTTCACGCTTACGGAGGACTGCCTCCGAATACAGTTGTTGTCAAAGCAGCCGAGAACGCAATGTAAACAGGGCTTCCTGATAACATTTGTTCAGATGATCTTATTCCCACAGCTGGTGCTGCCAGATTCCTGAAGGGATGGTAAGGCCTCCATGTGATTTCGTTTAGTTTAACAGCTGAAGGTCTATCATCTTCTTGCCTTTTATAGCCCAGGTAAAACCTTGTGGTTTTAATTTGTACATCTTTGATGAGCACAGAGGTTGAACAGCTTTTCATATATTTATTGGTCATTTAGGCATCTTCTCTTGTGAAGTGTATTTTTTCTTTTGTCTTTTGCCCACTTTTATTTTGAACTTTTTCTTATTGATTTGTAAGAGTTCTTTATATATTATGGATCTCATGTCTTTGTCACTTATATGTCCATTAAATAACTTCTCCCCCTCTGTGGTTTGTCTTTTTAATCCTTTTCATGGTATCCTTTGATTAACAGAAATTCCTGATTTTTAACATAGTCCAATTTCTATAACTCAAGAAATAATGTAGTCCAATATCAACAAACTCAAGAAAAATTTTTAAATATTTTAAACTAAATGAAAAGAAACACAACATATCAAAAAGTATGGAGTGCGGTTAACCTGGCACTTGGAGGAAATTTTACAGTATTAGTGTTTGGCAATGTTGATTTTATTGGTTTTAGGTTTGTTTTCTATCTTACTAATGTTTGCTTTTTTCCTTTCTTTTTACTGTTAGACTTGATTTTCTGATTGTTTTCTAATTCTTTAGATTCTGAAACAATTGTTTCTTGAGTCTTTAAAAATTTTACAGTGTATGCATAAATTAAAACATTTAAAACCATAAATGTCCTTCTTAGCTTGGCTTTAGCTGCATCCTCTAAGCTTTGAAAGGCAGCAATTTAACTGTGGCTTAACGCAAAATATTTTCTAATTTCCACTGTGATTCTTCTTTGACATGGATATTATAAATGTATTGTTTAATTTCCAAACATGGGGACTGTCTCCTGAATTTTTTATTAATTTTTAGCTTGATTTCACTGTGTCAGAGAAAACACACTAATATTGGTACTGCAAATTCTCCGTGTCTTGGCAGCTGTCCAATGTCTCTTTAAAAAAGTTTTTATTTTTAGTCCAGCTTTTCTAGTTGTTCTAAGAACCAAGTATGATCCAAAATAACCTATTCAGTTATTGCCAGAAGCATGACCAGCACCCTTGATACATAATTGTGATGCCACCACCATCCACGGGTCAACAAGTAACCCAGAAAAAAAAAACAATCATCAGAGCCTCCACGATCAGAGCTGAGCAAGTCCACCTCAGAACTGCGTCTGATTTCTCCGAAGCCCGTGTTCTTGCTATTTTTTTTTTAATTTTATTTTATTTTTAAACTTTACAATGTTGTATTAGTTTTGCCAAATATCAAAATGAATCCGCCACAGGTATACCTGTGTTCCCCATCCTGAACCCTCCTCCCTCCTCCCTCCCCATACCCTCCCTCTGGGTCGTCCCAGTGCACCAGCCCCAAGCATCCAGTATCGTGCATGGAACCTGGACTGGCGACTCGTTTCATACATGATATTATACATGTTTCAATGCCATTCTCCCAAATCTTCCCACCCTCTCCCTCTCCCACAGAGTCCATAAGACTGATCTATACATCAGTGTCTCTTTTGCTGTCTCGTACACAGGGTTATTGTTACCATCTTTCTAAATTCCATATATATGCGTTAGTATACTGTATTGGTGTTTTTCTTTCTGGCTTACTTCACTCTGTATAATAGGCTCCAGTTTCATCCACCTCATTAGAACTGATTCAAATGTTTTCTTTTTAATGGCTGAGTAATACTCCATTGTGTATATGTACCACAGCTTTCTTATCCATTCATCTGCTGATGGGCATCTAGGTTGCTTCCATGTCCTGGCTATTATAAACAGTGCTGCGATGAACATTGGGGTACACGTGTCTCTTTCCCTTCTGGTTTCCTCAGTGTGTATGCCCAGCAGTGGGATTGCTGGATCATAAGGCAGTTCTATTTCCAGTTTTTTAAGGAATCTCCACACTGTTCTCCATAGTGGCTGTACTAGTTTGCATTCCCACCAACAGTGTAAGAGGGTTCCCTTTTCTCCAACCCTCTCCAGCATTTATTGCTTGCAGACTTTTGGATCGCAGTCATTCTGACTGGCATGAAATGGTACCTCATAGTGGTTTTGATTTGCATTTCTCTGATAATGAGTGATGTTGAGCATCTTTTCATGTTTGTTAGCCATCTGTATGTCTTCTTTGGAGAAATGTCTATTTAGTTCTTTGGCCCATTTTTTGATTGGGTCATTTATTTTTCTGGAGTTGAGCTGTAGGAGTTGCTTGTATATTTTTGAGATTAGTTGTTTGTCAGTTGCTTCATTTGCTATTATTTTCTCCCATTCTGAAGGCTGCCTTTTCACCTTGCTAATAGTTTCCTTTGTTGTGCAGAAGCTTTTAAGTTTAATTAGATCCCATTTGTTTATTTTTGCTTTTATTTCCAATATTCTGGGAGGTGGGTCATAGAGGATCCTGCTGTGATGTATGTCAGGGAGTGTTTTGCCTATGTTCTCCTCTAGAGTTTTATAGTTTCTGGTCTTACGTTGAGATCTTTAATCCACTTTGAGTTTATTTTTGTGTATGGTGTTAGAAAGTGTTCTAGTTTCATTCTTTTACAAGTGGTTGACCAGTTTTCCCAGCACCACTTGTTAAAGAGATTGTCTTTAATCCATTGTATATTCTTGCCTCCTTTGTCAAAGATAAGGTGTCCATATGTGCGTGGATTTATCTCTGGGCTTTCTATTTTGTTCCATTGATCAATATTTCTGTCTTTGTGCCAGTACCATACTGTCTTGATAACTGTGGCTTTGTAGTAGAGCCTGAAGTCAGGTAGGTTGATTCCTCCAGTTCCATTCTTCTTTCTCAAGATAGCTTTGGCTATTCGAGGTTTTTTGTATTTCCATACAAATTGTGAAATTATTTGTTCTAGCTCTGTGAAGAATACCATTGGTAGCTTGATAGGGATTGCATTGAATCTATAAATTGCTTTGGGTAGTGTACTCATTTTAACTATATTGATTCTTCCAATCCATGAACAATGGTATATTCCCCCATCTATTAGTGTCCTCTTTGATTTCTTTCACCAGTGTTTTATACTTTTCTATTATAGGTCTTTAGTTTCTTTAGGTAGATATATCCCTAAGTATTTTATTCTTTCCATTGCAATGGTGAATGGAATTGTTTCCTTAATTTCTCTTTCTGTTTTCTCATTATTAGTGTATAGGAATGCAAGGGATTTCTGTGCGTTGATTTTATATCCTGCAACTTTACTATAATCATTGATTAGTTCTAGTAATTTTCTGGTGGAGTCTATAGGGTTTTCTATGTAGAGGATCATGTCATCTGCAAATAGTGAGAGTTTTATTCTTTTCCAATTTGGATTCCTTTTATTTCTTTTTCTGCTCTGATTGCTGTGGCCAAAACTTCCAAAACTATGTTGAATAGTAATGGTGAAAGTGGGCACCCTTGTCTTGTTCCTGACTTTAGAGGAAATGCTTTCAATTTTTCACCATTGAGGAGAATGTTTGCTGTGGGTTTGTCATATATAGCTTTTATTATGTTGAGGTATGTTCCTTCTATTCCTGCTTTCTGGAGAGTTCTTATCATAAATGGATGTTGAATTTTGTCAAAGGCTTTCTCTGCATCTATTGAGATAATCATATAGTTTTTATTTTTCAATTAACATGCCATTTGTTTCACTTATCACTGCTTTCAAGGTCCTCCCTGACAAACTCCACATTTTCCATCTAATCTTATTTGCCCTATATCTAAATTTGGGCTTCCCACCACACTTTTCCAATTCTCTCCCTCTTGTTTGCAAATACCGAAGGCAAGCCGAACTGTGTTCCTTTGCTATATTATTCTCAGCCTCTCCTCACTTTTCTTGGAAAGGTCCGCCCTCTGATTATTTTTTGTCTAATATGCAAGAAAATAGATACATAAGTATTAGAGTAGAAAGAGGGTCTGGTGCCACTGAACACCAGCGGTGGGCATGTCACACCCTGGGAACGGAACTCCACCTCTCCGTCGGGTCTGAGACTCGCAGTGAGTAATCAGGGGCGTCACCAAAAGGGCCTACGCATCTCGAGTCGTACACAACACCACCTGCACAGGCCTCTACATTTCCGTTTCAAAATCTCCCAAACAGCACAAAACTCTGGAAACACTCATTTTGTTCTGGCATATCTCAAAAATTAAATATATGCTCTACAGCCCTCCTCCAAAGCTAGAAATTGCAGGCCTCCCTTGAAGATGGGTAGCACTCTTAATTAGAGACATAAATAACATGACATTCACATCGACGAGTTCCACAGAATTGCTCATATTTGAGTGGCATCCTGGGGAGAGGGCAGTCTGCAGTAGTTGTTGGATTTTCCCAGCTCAAAATGCAAGCAAACACATTTTTTTTAAAAAAAAACTCTCTTTCAGTGAGAATGGAGTTGGTGAAATGTTTTTAGTGTGATGGGTTTGTTATTTCTCTGAGACTTACTGGAAGAGGAATGCCCACGGTCCCAGGCAGACTACAGTCATTGGGAACTGTCGAGCCCATCAAGAGATGACACCTCCACCAGCCCCTGGGGCACCCAAGCCGAGACTCAACCCCTCTGCAGTAGCCTTGGGTTATTTTGTCTCCCATTCTCAGTGGAGATGGACATCAGTTGGTCCCTAAGTCTTCCCAGGTGGCACTAGTGGTAACGTATCCTCTTGCCAATGCAGGAGACTTGGGTTCCATCCCTGGGTCGGGAAGATTCCTCTGGAGGAGGAAATGGCAACCCCACTCCAGTATTCTTGCCTGGAAAAATCCCATGGACAGAGGAGCCTGGTGGGCTACAGTCCATGGGGTCACAAGGAGTCAGACACGACTGAGCAACTGAACACACACACACACACGTCTGCAAAACAGCCCCCAAGGCTTTGGAGCCCACGACTACCAACCTGCTCCTCAGCCTCTCCCTCCAGTGATCCTCGTCTCTCGAACCTTCCTCAACTGGCGGCTGTTTGTGAAAACTGAACTCTAAGCCAACCCTCATCTTGGAATTGTCTCTGAGTCTGTCTCACCCTAGAGAAGACAGAAGCGAAATCAGTGCTGACGCAGCAGGGGGACAAAGCCAGGGCCTGTCGCAGCCCAGCGTTCTGCACACTGGGGAGAAGGGGGCCACCTGACTGAGTCTTTAGCAGGGTCTCATTACTCCGAGGAGAACATGGCTCCTGCAGGAGGGGACTCCTGACAAGGTGCAGCCAACACAATGCCGTCACATCCGGGGGAGGACACAGACATCCCGGCGTGTGAGACCAGCTCCCTGGGGAGATGAAGCCAGCAGGGCAGGAGGGGCCTTGCCAGCAAAGCCAGTTGTAAACGAACCAAGGTAAATAGGGATGATTCTTTGTGTTCACGGAGATTCCCAGCGCTGCGAAAGCTGAGAAGCACCATATCCTCTCATACATCATGGAAGGACCAAGCATCAGGACACAGACAAGAACCGGCAGTGGGTCTCACGTGTCACAAGCAAGAAGTAAACACACAGGAAAAGAAGTGATGCCCTCAGCCCCGTTTCCTTATGTCAGCTGGAAGAGACTCAGAGCAGACAGGTGGAGATAATCTCTTTAATTATTTAAAGTTACTTAACTTCAAAGCAATCACTTTAATTACTCAAGGTCTGCCTCAGTGTTCTCCTACTATGCGGGTTTTTGAGGGGTCCCAGGAGAAAACACTTTGCTCCTTGCCTGCCTCACGGGCCAGCTGAGACAGAGATGGAGAAAGCTGGCAGGCGGGGCCGCGGCACCATGAGCAAGCTGACGCTGAGCACGCAGCCTGTGCCACTGAGCAAGTGGACCTCCCGGCACTGAGGCCGTGCCACACAGCTGGACCACCACAGCCCCCCCCCCGGCCCCACCCTCCCCGCCCACCACCCAGCTCTGTCCCCTGACGGCAGGGTGGCTCCGAAAGAGGAAAGCGGGGAAGGGCTGTGCCAATCACATGCGTTTGCTCTCTCCAAATTTCCTCTCGGTCAAGCCTCTCCATCCTCTCTGAGCAGAGGGTGCCACAGCTCAGGGTGTTACATAATGAGTAAACGAATGCTGTGTGTGCAAATGGAGGTGTGCATCGCATGCATGGGTGTCCATGTGTGTGTCTGAACGTGCATGCACACACGTGTGTCTCGTGAACAAGTGTGCACCTTTATTGAGTTCTGGAGCCAGGTGGGCACTTGAGCAGACTCATTTCAACAAACATTCCTTGAGCACCTGCAGCAACCAATGGCTGCGGCAGCTGTGAGGAGGAGGATTGCGTTTCTCCAGATGCAAAAATCTTACACGCTGGTAGGAAAGCTAGAAACGCAGCAGCCACTCATAGCACAAGATCAAAGATGCTAAATGCAGTAATAGCACAAAATCGAGGAGCGCTGTTCTCCTCTGTAGGATGGCAGGGATATTTGGGGTCAGCTCAGAAGGAGATGAGAAGTACTTGGGGGCACCCCAGGCAGAGGCACAGCAGGAGCACAGGCCAGAGGTGGCAACGTAGGGCAGGCTTAAGCCATGAGTCATTTGTTGTGCCAGGGCAGAGTTCATATGAGAGCCACTGCATCAGATCTGACCAGTGCAGTGGAGTGTGTGAGTCGTACATAAAAGTGTAAGTTTAGTAGTGCTGTAATTGCTATAAGGGTGGGTAAGACGATACTGTCGCTTTTGTCACTTCTTGAATAATTATTCATTTTGGTACAAATCCTGAGGGTGGGGGACGTCCTCCTATTGATAGGAGGGTGACGAGAACTGGGACGGTCACAACAGGGGCGACAGTGACAGGGCGGTGGTGGTGGAGGTGGCTATAAACTGTGGATACAGCAGAGGTTATGATGGTGCAGTGGAGAAGGTGATGGCACCCCACTCCAGTACTCTTGCCTGGAAAATCCCATGGACTGAGAAGCCCGGTAGGCTACCGTCCATGGAGTCGCAAAGAGTCGGACGTGACTGAGCGACTTCACTTATGATGATGTAGACGACTAAGGTTAGTAATGTTACAGTGGGATTATACAGCAGGACTGCTGTTACTCAGCCTGTGTGGGCAGTTGACGAGTGGGCATCATTTTTCATAGCTGGGATTGATTTAGTCCTCCTCAAACTCCAATTATAATTGACAGAATGGATAGGCTTAGGATTAGGTTCAGGTTGATGCATGGGGAGAGTTGATAAAGTACTGATACGGGTGCTAGTTTTTGTCGTGTAAGAAAGATTAGGCCAGATGATAGGGAGATGCCTCGTGTTACTTCTGGGACTCAGAAGGGGAATGAGGCTATTCCTAGTCTTATGGTAAGAGCTGTTGTTAAGAGTATGGATGCTGTTGGGTTAGATAATTTTATTATGGTCCCTTGCCCTGAGAATATTAAGTTAATGATAACGGCTATTATTAGTAATATTGAGACTGTTGGTTGGGTTAGAAAATATTTGGTTGGCGCTTCTGTGGCTCATGGATTATGTTTTTTATTATAATGGGGATAATGGCAAGGATGTTTGTTTCTAATCCGATTCCGATGAGAGTCGGTGGGAGCTGATTGTGACAGTGATAGTTCCTAGTGTAATGGTTGGTAGGATAATGATAAAGATGATTCCGATGAGAGTCGGTGGGAGCTGATTGTGACAGTGATAGTTCCTAGTGTAATGGTTGACAGGATAATGATAAAGATAATTGGGTTTATTAGTACAAAAAGGATATTAACCCACATTTTCAGGGAATAGTACCGATAGCTGTAGCTGGCCTTACTATTAGCATTTGGTGTAATTGGGAGCCTGAAGAGTTTTCAGCTCTTAGGAGTAGGTTCAATCCCTATAGTTCTAGAAATAAGAGGGTTTAAACCTCTATTATTGACTCTATCAAAGTAGCTCTTTTATCAGACATATTTCTTATGTCTGTGGGAGGATGCTTGATAGGAGAATGGGTAGTGATACGTGCCACATACATAGGGCTAGTGTTTAGGGGTAGAAAATTTTTTCATAGTAGCTGTATTAGTTGATCATAACAGAATCAGGGATAGGATGCTCGAATTCATAGGAAAGAGATTGTGAGTAGCAGTGATTTGATGGTGAAGTTAATTGTGTATAGTTCAGTATATATGGATTATGAAATGCCCCTAGGAATAGGATTGTTGTAAAAATATTTATTATAATGATGTTTGCATTTTCTGCTATGAAAAACAGGGCAAATGGTCCTGCTGCGTATTCTACGTTAAAACCTGAGACTAGTTCTGTTCTCCTTCAGTAAGGTCAAATGGAGCTCGGTTTGCTTCTGCTAGAGTTGAGATGAATCATATTATTGCTAGGGGTCATGCCGGGAAGATCAGTCACACTTGTTCTTGTGTGATGATTAGGGTGGAGAGGGTAAAGGATCCACTTATTAGAAGGACTGATAATAGAATAATTGCTAGCGTGACTTCAGATGAGATTGTTTGTGCAGCTCCTCGTAAGGCTCCCATTAGTGCGTATTTTGAATTGGAGGCTCAGCCTGATCAGAGGATGGAGTATACGGCTAAGCTTGATAGGGCTAGTATGAACAGGACTCCTAGGTTTATTCTGATGGGGGGTAGGGTATGGGTAGAGGAATTCATACGGTTAGGGCTAGGCTTGGGGCTAGGATAGGCGCTAGGATGAATATTGAGACTGAGGATGTGGCAGGTCACAGTGGCTCTTTGATGAAAAGTTTAATTGCATCAGCAGTGGCCTGGAGTAGGCCGTATGGGCCTGCAACATTTGGGCCTTTTCGGAATTGCATATACCCTAGAACTTTCCGCTCCGCTAGCGTAAGAAATGCCACAGCTAGGAGAATGGGGATAATTAGCATCAGAATATTTAATTATAAACATTTTGTTAAGGAGAGGATTTGAATTTCTGATTATAAAGGTTTAAGTTTTACGCAATTACCGGGCTCTGCCACCTTAACTGAGTCCTTTTCTAGGGCAGGGTCTGTTTGTGGACTTAATTGAGATGAAATCATTAACTGACTTAAGGTGCTGGTTTGCAGTTGGCCTTATTTCTCTTGTCCTTTCGTACTGGGAGAAATACATAATAGATAGAAACCAACCTGGATTACTCCGGTCTGAACTCAGATCACGTAGAACTTTAACATCTGGCCTTTTTTTCATAGGGTACATGGTAATCAATGAGGCAACTGTGGAGAACTACGGCTTGTTGTACTAAGAAATGCAAACTTCCTTTTTTAAGGCAAAAGGAAACCATTACGTTCAAGTGGAGAAAGGCAAGGGCAAGCGTGGGGCTGGGAATTTCAGGGTGAAGAGGTGAGTGTGTTGACTTTGGGGACAGAAAATGAGGGCCTGAGCTTGGGGCCAGGAAGGAGGGGTCCCAGAGGCGACACTTACAGATACACCTACAGTGTCCTGTTGGGTGAGGGGGGCTTGCAGACCTGGGGACCGCCCGCCTGAGGATGGACCAACACCCGGAGGGGGGCCGGGTGTGCCGAGGAGGACGAATCACTGTGTCTGCCCGGATGGTCCACCGGAGCCCAACTCTGTTGCCCCGAAGCCTCCACAGATGCTGACTTTGGGGATCGGGTCTTCTTGCTGGTTAGGCAGCAAAGAATGAAAGGTTTCTCTTGTCACTACGCCTCACGGTGAGAAAACTCTTCTCTTCGGGAGGAGGTCAATTCCTCGCTCGTTTGGAGCCTTCCGTCTCTAATGAATTCATCTCTCAGGCTCAGGCGAAGCCTCGGTCTGAGCCCTCGGCGGGGGCCCTAACAAAACAGGGCTCCTAAGACCAAGGAAGCATCGCTCCTGCGCTGGTACCCTGTGCTCAGAGTCCAGCAAGTCACATCCGGACACCGCAGGGGGCACGTCCAGGCGTGTATGACCTGAGACAGTGAAAAAGGGACCTCTACCCCATCGGCTGTGAATAGGCATGTTTTTGGGTCCAAGGAAAAGTCAGATTCCAGGAATGGACAGGCTGCCTGGGGGCTCTGGTCAGCAGATGAGGCTGTGAGGACGTCCCAGGGGTCCAGTGGCGAAGACTGTGCACTCCCAATTCAGGGGGCCCGGGTTCGACCCCTCGTCAGGGGACTAGATCCCACATACCTCTGCTAAAAGACCGCACTTGCCCCAACTATGGCCCCAGAGCAGCCAAATAAATAAATTAGTACTTAAAAACCCATGAGGCCCCGCTGGGACAGCACCCTCCACGTGCCGCATCAGCCCGGAAGGATGGGAAGGAGGCCTCAGCGGCAGGAGTCTGTAGAACCAGGGGCCAACGCCAGGATGAAGCCGGAAGGGCCGACACGACAGCAGCTGCGGCGGATTCCAAGAATGAAGAACGGTCAGCCAGAAACACGGCGGCTGACAGTCAATAGTCAGTGCCCCCTCAGAGCAGGGACCTGAGAACTGAAAGGGGCTGAAAAGTCACAGGCCCAGCAATGCCAAGGCCAAGGGCTGGTACGGGCTGCCGCTGGTTCTAAGGGGAGTGGTACCACCTGGAAAAGCCTATTAGCGGGCACTGGGTTCACTGGCCTGTGGAAGAGAAAGTGGCTGTGAACTAAGCTGTAAGCTCCTAGAAGGCAGAGAGCAGAGGTGAGGTCTTCATCTGTAAGCAAGTGAGGGGTATTGGTTGACCAGTTGCTTACATAAGCTCTGCAAGAGGACAGCCCCTTAACTGTTACTCCATACTTTTGCAAAGGCTTTGATTTTTCTAGTTCCTCTCTTCTTCTCCCCCTGGCAGCGGTGACTGCTTCAGCAGACTGAAGCTGCTGCTGTTTCAGCATCATTGCTGAGAAGGGCATCGGAGCATCTCGATGTCGGGCTGAGCTCACTCAACCAGATTAATTCCTTAGATGTTCAGCAGGATTTCAGGGAAAGTCACCTTTCGGTTGGAACAAAAGGCAGATAACTCACTTTATCCATGAGTCTCTTATCTTGTTGACAAACTCCAACTCGCATCCATTCCAATTTTCATTGCAATTCAAGAAATTGCTAGAAGAAATGTGGACTTGGGAAACACACAGCTTGCTCTTGTTATCATGTACAGTCCCCATAGTCCCAGCAGTTTCTGAGTCAGTTAGGAGGGGATTATAGAAACAGAGTGATTATTGTGTCCCCTAAGCCTCTCACTGGTTTCAAAGACATGGCTGGTTTCTACTTTATTTATGGAAACTTTAAGAATTATCTCCAAAGGCCAGGAATCCAAGAAGACATGCAGACTCTTAGTGTTTGACAGGACACCTGGGGGTCACCTAACCCCTCCTGTGTCAGAGGGGTGAGCTGAACGCAGAGAAAGACCCTAAGGTCCAATGAACTGTAATGCCGGCGATTGGACCTGAGCGTCCATGCTCCAAATAACATGACTTCTCATTGACAAAAATACTTGCAGTGGGTCCAGATATTTTAAAAATGAATGCAAAAAAAAAAAAAAGAGATGAAAAATGTAATAAGAAGTAATCAAACCAAGCAAAAAAAAAGGAGAAAAGTACGAAACAAAGAAAGGCATTTGCTGCCTAGACCTGGTAATCATTCCCCTGAACACATCTTCGCACCCTCAACACAAGGCACTCTCCAGTTGTCTATACATGCGGATCTCAAAAGGTACTTCATGTTCCGTATTCTCTGCAAAAGAGACAAAGTTGCCATCTTTTTCTGAGCAAGGAAGGACCTTCCCTGGCGTCCATCCTTTGAAAACTCAGTATGTAAGCTTCGCCCTTCACCTCTCTCAGTTTTTATCCGGAGAACAAAGAAAACTTAAAACGTTACGCTGACAATGGAAATGTAACCCTTTAAAAAAGTCCTGGCTTGCTGCTGTTGTTGCTAGGGTCGAAGCCTGCGTGTACCATAAACTCTCTCCCATCTGGCTGGTTTTTCAAACTTCTCTGGGACTGTTTTTACAGTTGAGCAATTAATTCTCTCTAACAGGAGCTGCTGAAATAAAGATTTCAGAGAGAGCAGTTCATGACCTTATGTCTTTGTGAGTTGTACCGAACGCTGAACTTCCTGTGTTACTGGGAGAGAAAAATCTATTAAAATCTCTTGGGTGAATACCTCAACAGCCTGATTTCATTTTGAAACTAATCATTTGTTAGAGTTTAGAAGGCATGATGAATGATGTCACTTCAAATATTAATACTGTTATAACCCTGGATGACATGCTTTTCCCTCAGATTCAGAGCTTTTTTTAAACAACATTTCAACAATTCCATAAAGCTCCTCCTATATCATTTGAAGTCCGGTAGAACACAGGAAAACAAAAAAAAACTATTGTTTGATATCATTGAAAAAGTATCAAAAACTTAATTATCTATAAACCTAACCACCCCAAAATCACAAAGAAGTTATGGAAAAAAATTAAAACTCTAACAAAGGATATAAAAGACCATCTAAATAAACCGACATATGTACCATATTTATGAGTAGGCCAACTTGGCACAGAATAGATGATAATTTTCCCTAATCTCTAAATTAATGCAATTTAAGTCAAAATCTCAAGATGACTTTTTCCAACTACTGAGACACGGTTGACACATGACGGTATTCTAGCTTAAGGTGTGCAGTGTGATGGTCTGAGCCACCTAAGTATACATTATGAAATGATTAGCACAAGACTGGTTAACACATTCTTCACCCGACGTAACTGCTATTTTGTGGTTGTTTTGGTGAGAACACTAAAGGTCTACACTCATAGCAACTTTGGGGCATACAACACAGTCTCGTTGACGCTAGTCACCAAGATGTGCCTTAAACCCTGGAACTTGAAGAGTTCAAGACGATTCTTCAACTGAAAAGATTAATTCCAAATTTTATAAAGAAGAGTAAAAGTCCACAAATAGCCAAGGGAATTCTGAGAACAAAGAGCAAAGAAGGGCTAGCTCTACCAGACGCTAACCCAGATTACAAAACGTAAATACAGGAGAGCCAGAACAGAAACAGAAAGTTCTGAAACAGAACAACATGTATACGAGGAATTGGCATATGATAGAGCTGCCAGTATAGACCAGAGGGAAAAATGAGAGATTACATAATAATTGATCTTGGAAAAATGTGGTTCACCCTATGAAAAAAACGGATTTAAATTAAAACCTTTACATCTAAATTTATTTTAATAATTATACAATATATAATAACATAGTTTATTAAGTTTAACAAATATAAATTATAAATGAAATACTTTATATTTTAAATAATTATTTATTTAAAGATTTACAAAATCAATACAAAAAAAGAAATTCAAAATAGTTTAAAGACCATAAAACTCCTAACGCCTGGAGGATTGAGAAGAGTGGGAGGAACAACGGGTGAGCCGGGAGGATTTTCAGGGCTGTGAAGCTACTCTCTCTGACACTATACCGAAGGGTACGTGTCATCGTACATCGGCGCAAACCCACAAAACAAACACCACCAAGAAAGGCTGCGTGGACTCTGGGTGGTGTGCTCTGTCCACAGACTTAACATTTCTGAGGGGGCTGTGGAGGGGGTCCTGCGCGTGTGAGGGCTGGGTGTGAACGTGTGAGAGGGTGGGGTGCAAATCGGCAGCTCTGTGCCTGCTGCTCTGTTTTGCTGCGAACCTAAACCTGCTCTAAAAAATAAAGTGCATTAAAACGGACAAACGCGCCACAGCTCCTCCCAGCAGGACAGAGCTGGGCTCTTTTTCTCACTCCCTGAATCTGGGCTTGGTCAAGGGTCCTGCTGTGGTCCACTGGGTCCTTGTGATGTGAAGAAGCAGAGGCTTGAAAAGCATGTGCACCCCGGGGTTTGTCCTCCCCGCTGCTGGAACCCACGAGATCCCCACGTGGAAAGGCCTGGGCTAGCCTCCTGGAGGTTGAGCAGCCCGGCCCTCCCAGCCGAGGTCCCCGTGACCTGAGACCACCCTCGACCACCCAGTCCCAGGAAGCAGTCCCGGACCAGAGGGCCACCCTGCCAGGCCACAGCAGGGCGTCACTGCTGGCTTATGCCGTTACGCTTTGCAGTGGTTTGTTACATGTCAAAAGGTAGCTGATTCAAGCAGAGACCCAGAAAGTACAAACTTCAAAGGAAAAAAAGTTTGATGAATTTAATGACATCAAAAGTAAAACTCTCTCTCCAAAATAAGACACCTTTGACAAGAGTAACAGATAAGAAATGTGCTAGAAGAAGATATTTTTCAAAACTAGGACAAAGGATTAAAATCAGAACATCCCAGGAACTCTCGTAAATTAGCAAGGAAAAATAAAACAGAAAAATTGGCAAAAATATGAAAAAAGAATCACAGAAGAATGCAGAATGGCCAATAAATAGATGAGGAGACTCTCAAATTAACTAGTAATCAGAGAAATGCAGGCTATGTTAAAGATGAGATGCTACATGGAGGTTTCTCAAAAAGCTTAAAATAGAACTGCCATATGACCCAACAATTCTACTGGGTATCTGTCCAGAAAAAAACAGAAACACTAATTCAAAAAGATACATGAACCCAACTCATTGGAAAAGACTCATGCTGGGAGGGATTGGGGGCAGGAGGAGAAGGGGACGACAGAGGATGAGATGGCTGGATGGCATCACCAACTCGATGGACGTGAGTCTGAGTGAACTCCAGGAGTTGGTGATGGACAGGAAGGCCTGGCGTGCTACGATTCATGGGGTCTCAAAGAGTCGGACACGACTGAGCGACTGAACTGAACTGAACTGAATGTTCATAGCAGCATTATTTACAATAGCAAAAATATGGGAGCAACCTATATCAACAGATAAATGGATAAAGAAGATGGGGTATATATCACAATGGAATACTACTCAGCCATTAAAAAGAGTGAAATTTTGCCTTCTGCAAGAACATGGATGGACTTGGAAGATATTATGCTAAGTGAAATAAGTCAGACAGAGAAAGACAAATACTGCATGATACTGCTTATAAGTGGAATCTAAAAAATACAACATACTATATTTTGTGAATATATCAAAAAAGAAGCAGATTCATGGATACAGAAGACAAACTAGTGGTTACCAGTGGGGAAAGGGAAGAGGGAGGGGATGTCATAGGGGGAGGGGATTAAGAGTACAAACTATTAGGTATGAAATAAGCTATGAGAATATATTGCAACACAGGGAAAACAGCCAATAGATTATAATAACCATGAATAGAATGTAACCTTTACAAGTTGTGAATCATTATATTGTATACTTGTGACTTATGTAACATTGTGTATTAACTAAACTTCAGTACACGTGAGATCCTACCTTGTTACGATTAGGCTGGTAAGAAATAAAAAGGTTTTGAATAACAGCAGGTGTGGACAGGGGTGTGGGGAGACGGACGTGCTTATTGCACCACAGGTGGGCAGGGCGCGCTTGATGCCACTTCTGGAGGGCACTTTGGCAGGAGTGCTGACAACATGTATATGTATATTCTTCGTGTGGCTTGGGAATATTGTTCCCAGGCGGCAGCTCTGAGGACCCGTCAGGTGCCGGAGAGACTCGTGACAGTGTGTTTGCACTAGCGTGCAAACAGCTGTGAGCAACCCGTCCTCCAGGGCGAGAGGGAGTACGTCAACTGTGGAGCACCGTAGGGTAGAAAAACGGCATGACGGTCAGAAGCGGTAAATGAGATTGACTCATAACATGGTTACGTCTCCGAAACGGTACGACAGGTGAAAAAACGAGCCGAGTAAGGTGCATAGCACCACACTGGCTACGTGAGTGAAAGCCTGCTTTGTGCATGTGAAGGCGTGGAAGGTGAGTTGCAAGAACACATGTTAAAGCCCAGACTGGATGTTTTTAAGAGGTGAATCCATGAGCAATTAAGATACTATAATAAAATAAAATCAGAAATTTAGTTTTATACGGGCACCTACAACTTATGACAACATGAGCTTAACTGACAAAGTTGTGATTTGGAAGACCAAGTGAAAACATATTTCTAGGACTTCCCTGGTGATCCGGCGGCTGAGACGCTGTGCTTCCACTGCAGGGGCCTGGGTTAGATCCCGGCCAGGGAACTGGATCCCACGGGCCACAGCCCAGGGTTCGAATGCCTCAACGAAGAGCCAGCAAGCCAAACAAATAACCAAGTAATTTAAAAGAATAAACCAAAAAAGAGCCTCTTTTATATAAACAGGAAAAAATGCAGAGTGCTTTTTTGCTGGCAGTACTTTGCTGGTATCACTAGCATCACTGCTGGCCTGTAACTGAACGGAGGCCCAGCAGAAGACAAAACCGGACAGAAGGCATCTTTCCTCTTGTTAAAGGAGGAATTCGTGCAGGGAAGCCCCAGGCTTGTTGCTGAAATCATGGGTTAAAAGGCTGGTGGTCCCTTCCCTCTTATCCACAGAATGGCTTCCATGGTGTATTCTGCTCCATGGCCGTGCTTTGTAACTGCTGACTCTTAAATGTGAATTCAGTACCTATGCAGGGCGTCCTCTCTACAGCTCCCTTGAGCAGAATTTATTTCGCCGAATTTATATCCAAAGGTGAAGCCAAAACTATTTCCAATACTCCTCTGAAAACAGCCACTCATGTAAAAGAATTCAGGAGCTGTTTCTTGAGTCAGAAATTTGCCCTGGCGCTGGTCTTCTTGCCCTGGTTATATCAGGTTGAGATTTTCTTAGCCATTTGAATTTGTGGACCAGACCCTCCTTTGCCTTGTTCCCCAGAGAGAAGCCCATGACAGGATTACAGGCGTGTGTGTGCGTGGGGCGGGGGGCAGCGTCAGGGTGTGGGCAGACACAGTCCAGCGGAAAGACAAAAGTTAGCACTGTCTACTTGCCTGAGCCATGGTGTCTGGATATTTGGTCAAACATTACTCTTGATGCTTGCTCAGTGTTTTTAGAAGTGACCAGTATTTAAGCTGGGAGCCTCTAAGTACAGAAGAGTGCCCTCCAAATGGGGGGTGGGCTTCGTCCAGTCAGTTGAAGGCCAGAATATCATGGGAGACTGCTCTCCCTCCAGGCTGACAGCCTTTGAGACAGGAGCCTGGCAGCTCACCCTGCAGATTTTGGACTTGCTAGCCAGTCCTTTAATCTCTCTCTCTTTTCATATGTATATATCCTATGGGTTCTGTTTCCCTGGAGAACCCTGACTAATAATATACCAAGAAACACCTGTAAGGAGTGGTTAAGAAGCTAACGAAGAGTATATGCCATCAGCTGAGCTCAGGGTTGGTGGGTTGGGATCAGTGAGAAGGAACAACTTCAGACTAGATTAAAGGAAAGATGCTCAGATTTACCGTAGGTGGGGTTCAATTTCCAACACACAGAACTGTTGACATAAGAGGGACAAACATTCCTAAAGCAAGAAGCACCGCCCAGAAAACCCTGTCCATTTCAACCACAGTGATTCCCCAGACGGCTCAGCTCAGTTTTCCAGGATGTGAAACAGCGCTATGAAGGAAAATGAGCTGACCTTGAAAATGGGAAATAACGTAAGAATTTTCCCTTTGTTTTGCTTTTTACTCTCATCACTCAATGAGGTCCAGTTGCCATAGTATGTAAGTCCTCTGTGGGGAAGGTTGGATCTAGGTTCAACATAAAGATGTTGGAGGGAAATATCAGATGTCGACTCTTCAGGAAAGACCCTGATGCTGGGAAAGATCGAAGGCAAAAGGAGAAGAGGGTGGCAGAGGATGAGATGGTTGGATGGCATCACCGACTCAATGGACACAAGTTTCAGCAAACTCCGAGAGACACTGAAGGACAGGGAAGCCCAGTATGCTGCAGTCCGTGGGGTCACAAAGAGTCGGACAGGACTTAGCCATGATTTTTGAACAACAAAAATCAGGCCAGTGAGTGGAAAGAGAAGGTGGGTCACTCAGTCTGTTCGAAAAATAGGATCCCAGGGAATTTTTCCCCACTTAAAATCCCCAACATTGCCCTCATGAAATCGTTTGACCAATAAATAACCTTGTCTAAATGTGAGCTTTCCTTGGGAAAAAAGAAACAAGCACGCTCATCTTTCCCCCCGTCAAGGTCTGAAGAAGCTCGACTGACTCCTCCGTGGGACCCCAGCCGCAGCACTTTTCCTGGTCGTCTTCTGGTTTAACTACAGGCAACAGAGGAACAACACGCATCAGTCATCTGAGGCGGGTGGACGGAAGCGGACTCCTAGCGTCGGAAGGAAAGCTGGGAACGGGGCTGGCTCACTCCCTTGGCTCTCGGACCACACCTAAACCCTTAAAGCCCTTAGGAGTTTACTGGGCTGAAGACCTCCAAGGACAATGCCTAATCTGTCTTAGAAACTCAGTGTTTCTAAGAATACTTGCTGCCAGGAAGTTCGCCGTTGTGAGTAAGTTTGGGCTCCGCTCACACCCATTTCCTCTGGCTCTGAGCTCGGGTGGAGAGGACTCTGGGTACACAGTCTAGCCCGGGCACATGTGTGGTCACCAGCACAGCCCTGCCCACCCCCACCATCAGCCTCCTCTTCTCTGGGTGGAATGATTCCAGCTCCTTTAATATCTTCTCTGTGGTTTCCTTCTCTGGATTTGGAAGTTAAAAGTGTTAGTCGCTCAGTCAGGTCTGACTCTTTCCGACCCTGTGGTCTGCAGCCCGCCAGGCTCCTCTGTCCATGGGATTCTCCAGGCAGGAATACTGGATTGGGTTGCCATTCCCTTCTCCAGGGGATCTTCCTGAGCTGCCTAAACAGAATCTTGGACAAACAGTCCATGAGAGCAGCAGTCCCCAACCTCCAGCGTCCAATGCCTGATGATCTGAGGTGGAGCTGAGGCCCTAACAATAGAATAATGTTCACAGTAAACGTGATGCCCTTGAATCATCCCGAAACCATCCCCCCTGCCGGGTCCATGGAAAATGGTCCCGGGTGTCAGAGAGCTCGGGGCCCGCTGCAGTAGAGGGTTTGTTACTGTTGCCTCTCCAGGGACCAACTGCCCAGTTGGCCAGGGCCTTCCCAGGACACGGGACTTTCAGAGCTGAGACCAGGAAAGTCCCAGGCAGACCAGGACATGCTGGCCGACTTGGCTCTCTGAAGTGGAGAACTGTCCCTGCCCCAAATCTCAAGGAAACCGTGAAAACCACAGCTTTGATTCTGTGCCTTGGCTCCCATCTTCGGAGTCTGTGCAGAGCCAGACTTCTTGCCCTCAGATTCATTGCCCTGAACGTGCCCCTCGTGTTGGAAGCATTGTGGGTAAAAAGTGTCTTCCGGTGCTAAGACAACACCTCAGTGAACGGCTCAGCACTCCGAGAGACAGAGAGGTCGGTCCTGAGGTCCTCACTCGCTCTGCTGTCCTCCGCACAGACAGACCTCCATCCGGCGGGGACGGGGAGGCGCCTGTCCCCAGGCAGCGGGGCTGAGCACACGTGGGGGCGGCTCTTGCGACGGACGAGCCAGGAGCAAACTCAGAAACAGAAAGATGAGTGCGAGGCCGGGGCAGGAACACGGCAGGGAGAACGCAAAAAAGGGGGTCAGGGAGGGGTGAGAAAGAGTACAGCCTAAAGGGTACAGGAGAGGAAAAAGTTAATTTCCTTTTTTCCCCCCTCTCACCTCCCAGGCTGGCTTCCCAGGAGGCGCTAGTGGTAAAGAGCCTGCCTGCAATGCAGGAGACTCAGGTTTGATCCCTGGGTCGGGAAGATCCCCGGGAGGAGGAAATGGCAACCCACTTCAGGTCCTTGCATGGAGAATCCCATGGACAGAGGAGCCTGGCAGGCTGCAGACCATGGGGTCACAAAGAGTAAGACACGACTGAGACACACGCCACACACAAACACACACACACACACACACACACACACACTAAACAGCAAGAGCGTGAGAAGCCTGTGCTGGTGGGAGACGTGAGAGCCTCCCCACCCCTTCTCTGTCTCCCTTAACTTTTACAGGAATGGTTCCCATTCTTAGTATCTCATAGACCAGAAAAAAAAAAAAAAGCAAGGCGGCAAAGAACACAAAACTAAAGGTTGCTCTACACTCGTCATCTCCAAAACCGAGGAGCGCTGTGCGTTCTCGGAGCAGAGAAGAAAGCTCCTGGGCAGCCGAGGGCCAACACGCAGGTGTCAGACGCGCGTCTCCCATCTGCCAAGGGATGCTGAGAACTCCGCCCCAGGCGGGTGCCAGGGGTCCGCCGGCCCCTGGGAGACATTGCCTTCTTGGACCTAAGGTCAGCCCTGCCCTTGTTCAGAAAGGCGCTGAGAGCCAAGGTTTACGGGGCATTTACGTGCCAGGCCTGCGCTCAGCCATCGTTATCTGTGAGACTGCATCAGAGGTCCAGTCATCTGTACTTTCCTCACGCTCCAAACAAGGAAATCGCAGCCTGGAAGTGTCGAGAAACTTGTTCACGGTCGAGCGGTAGAGGAGGGGCTTAACCCAAGCCACCTGACTCCGCAGCCAGCACCTTCCAGAGGTCCCCAGTGTCTCTGGCCCCAGGGACCAGTTTTGCGGAAGACAATTTTTCCACAGACTAGGGTGGGAGGTGGCTTGGGGATGATTCAGGCTCGTCACATTTATTGTGCACTTTATTTCTTGTTATTACACCAGCTCCTTCTTAGATCATCAGGCATTAGAATCAGAGGGCAGGGTTGTTGTTCAGTCGCGAAGCCACGTCCTGCTCTTCGGACCCCATGGCCTGCAGCACGCCAGGCATCCCTGCCCCTCACCACCTCCCGGAGCTGGCTCACACTCCCGTCCACCGAGGCGGCGACGCTGTGCAACCGTTTCATCCTCTGCCGCCTCACACTCCCACCGAGGCGGTGATGCTGAATAACTGTTTCATCGTCTGCCGCCTCACACTCCCGTCCACTGAGGCGGCGATGCTGTGCAACCGTTTCATCATCTGCTGCCTTCTTGTCTTTTCACCTTCTCTCCGGAGGTTGGGGACCCCTGTTTTCAACCACGATGCCGCGGTTGGTAAATGTGTTCCCTGATGGAGGGAGTCCTCTGAACCTTTTGGATAACCTTGGAGAGTTTTTACAAGCTGGACATCACTGTTGCTTAGGCCTCCAACTGAGAAACCACAAGGGTCTCCCTGCAACTCTTTCCCGAAGCAGAAATCCTCAGGATACCTGAGAGCCGCCAGCGCTGCCCCTGCCTGGCCCGACGTCCCGGCCTCTCAGCGGCTCCTTCTCCTTCCAGGGTGGGGCCTGTCCTCCCGGCGGAATAGGAATAGCCCGCTGCTATTCATATCTCTATTTGTTCAGGGCCTTCCTTCCTGCCTCCCTTTTCACCTTAAGATCTTCCCTTTTCAGCAGTGCTGCCCTTGACATCTCACTCCAGCTGCACCTTAAAATCAGAGCCACAGGAAGAGCATGTCAGGGGGACGTTTCTCGTTTTTCCACGTTGGAGACTGGTGCCCACAGCCTGAGTGCTCAGATAAAGGTTGCAGGAACCCGGGGGTACTGAGTGACAGGCCACTGAGAGGCTGGACTGGCCTCCTGCTCAAACTCAGGGTGACGAGGGCGGGAGGACTTTATCTGTCCACCACTGGCTGAGTCTCTTTTATTCAGTTCAGTTCAGTTCAGTCGCTCAGTCATGTTTGACTCTTTGTGACCCCATGAATCACAGCACGCCAGGCCTCCCTGTCCATCACCAACTCCCGGAGTTCACTCAGACTCACATCCATCGAGTCAGTGATGCCATCCAGACATCTCATCCTCTGTCGTCCCCTTCTCCTCCTGCCCTTAATCCCTCCCAGCATCAGAGTCTTTTCCAATGAGTCAACTCTTCGCATGAGGTGGCCAAAGTACTGGAGTTTCAGCTTTAGCATCATTCCTTCCAAAGAAATCCCAGGGCTGATCTTCAGAATGGACTGGTTGGATCTCCTTGCAGTCCAAGGGACTCTCAAGAGTCTTCTCCAACACCACAGTTCAAAAGCATCAATTCTTTGGTGCTCAGCTTTCTTCACAGTCCAACTCTCACATCCATACATGACCACTGGAAAAACCACAGCCTTGGCTAGACAGACCTTTGTTGGCAAAGTAATGTCTCTGCTGTCTAGGTTGGTCATAACTTTCCTTCCAAGGAGGAAGCGTCTTTTAATTTCACGGCTGCAATCACCATCTGCAGTGATTTTGGAGCCCCCCAAAATGAAGTCTGACACTATTTCCACTGTTTCCCCATCTATTTCCCATGAAGTGATGGGACCGGATGCCATTATCTTCGTTTTACGAATGTTGAGCTTTAAGCCAACTTTTTCACTCTCCTCTTTCACTTTCATCAAGAGGCTTTTTAGTTCCTCTTTACTTTCTGCCATAAGGGTGGTATCATCTGCATATCTGAGGTTATTGATATTTCTCCTGGCAATCTTGATTCCAGCTTGTGTTTCTTCCAGTCCAGTGTTTCTCATGATGTACTCTGCATATAAGTTAAATAAGCAGGGTGACAATATACAGCCTTGACGTACTCCTTTTCCTGTTTGGAACCAGTCTGTTGTTCCATGTCCAGTTCTAACTGTTGCTTCCTGACCTGCATACAGGTTTCTCAAGAGGCAGGTCAGGTGGTCTGGTATTCCCATCTCTTTCAGAATTTTCCACAGTTTATTGTGCTCCACACAGTCAAAGGCTTTGGCATAGTCAATAAAGCAGAAATAGATGTTTTTCTGTAACTCTCTTCCTTTTTCCATGATCCAGTGGATGTTGGCAATTTGATCTCTGGTTCCTCTGCCTTTTCTAAAACCAGCTTGAACATCTGGAAGTTCACAGTTCACATATTACTGAAGCCTGGCTTGGAGAATTTTGAGCATTACTTTACTAGCGTGTGAGATGAGTGCAATCGTGCAGTAGTTTGAGCATTCTTTAGCATTGCCTTTCTTTGGGATTGGAATGAAAACTGACCTTTTCCAGTCCTGTGGCCACTGCTGAGTGTTCCAAATTTGCTGGTGTATTGAGTGCAGCACTTTCACAGCATCATCTTTCAGGATTTGAAATAGCTCAACTGGAATTCCATCACCTCCACTAGCTTTTTTCGTAGTGATGCTTTCTAAGGCCCACTTGACTTCACATTCCAGGATGTCTGGCTCTAGGTGAGTGATCACACCATCGTTATTATCTTTTATTAACAATCTAATAATGAGGGAAGCTTTCATTATGGCTCTTCTAGAAGCTTGAGGGAAACAGTCTGTACTGGTTTACTATCCTGCTGTGCAAATCAGAACATCAGCATCAGGGCTGGAGGGGAGTTTAAACGATCCCCACCATTGTTCCAGATGGGGGAGATGTCCTCTGAGCTTTGGAAATCTCCAGAGGAGAATCTTCCACGATCAACTCTTTCAGCCCATCCAACGTTTAATAATTATCTTTGCTAAGAAATTATTCTTTCTTTAATACAAATCCTTTCTCCTGTGAACTTGTCTCTTACAGGTGTCCTTAGAGCTAAAAGGGTTTCCCTGGTAGCTCAAAGGGTAAAGAATCTGCCCACAATGCGGGAGACCCAGGTTTGATCCCTGGGTGGGGAAGACCCCCTGGAGAATGAAATGGCAACCTACTGCAGTCCTTCCTGGAGAATCCCATGGACAGAGGAGCCTAATGGGCTACAGTCCATGGGGTCACAAAGAGTCAGACACGACTGAGTGACTAACACTAACAAACTTAGAGCTAAAAACACCACCATCCTTACTATGTTTTAATGTACATTTCTTAGCCGAAGGAGAGAATTCTTTCATTTTTCCTCATTTTCCAACCTTTACAAGCTAACTTTTGTGAAATTGGAAAGGGACAACAAAGGGTTGTATATTTCCAACCCTGGTAATATACAAATCACATTTCCAGGTCAACATTTTTGTTAAAAAAAAGAATGAACAATTTGTTTTTCCAGTAATTGGTTACATGGACAGGGAGACTACATATCTCATTGTCAAAAAGCCCGGGCTTAGTCATCAGCACTTCAGTGAACAAGGAACTATCAGAAGATCCAGCTCGCTGGTTCTGAGGCTTTAGTGCGAATCAGCCACAAGGGCTCCGGTTGTCAGGTATGGACATGCTCGTTGGACCATAAAGAAGGCTGAGAGCCGAAGAACTGAAGCTTCTCAACTGTGATGTTGGAGAAGACTGTTGAGAGTCCCTTGGACTGCAAGGAAATCAAACCAGTCCATCCTAAAGGAAATCAACCTGAAGGTTCACTGGAAGGACTGATTCTGATGCTGAAACTCCAATACTTTGGCCACCTGATACGAAGAGCCGACTCATTGGAAAAGACCCTGATGCTGGGAAAGATTGAAGGCAGGAGGGGAAGTGGGCAACAGAGGATGAAATGGTTGGATGGCATCATTGACTCGATGGACATGAGTTTGAGCAAACTCTAGGAGATGTGAAGGATAGGGAAGCCTGGTGTGCTGCAGTCCATGGGGTCGCAAAGAGTCCCAAACGACTGAGCAACTGAACAATTGGTACCCGGGTTCTGTGACGGCTGATCCAGACCACACTTTGAGAACCCTTGGGCCAATATCTGCATCGACTTCCCCATGGAATAAAAACCTACTGCCTCAGAATCAGCTGAGGAAGCTTCAAAATGCACAAATATCTACAGGGCTGAGGACTCTGGCACTGCAACAAGCATTTCACGGAAATCTTCTTGCTAAAATCTGAGAATCCTTGGTCTGTGGTTTTGACGCTTTAAAGAGCTTTGGGTTTGAGGCCTGTGGTTCTCAACGTGTGTGGTCCCTGAACCAACAGCGTCAGCACCACCTGGGAGCTTGTTAAAGATGCGAACGTCATCGTGGGTTTTTCTTTTCTTTTTTTTCTTTTTAAAATTTTGTTCTAATAGTGTGGTGGGTTTTGCCATACATTGACATGAATCAGCCACGGGAGCACATGTGTCCCCATCCCAAACCCCCTCCCACCTCCCTCCCCACCCCATCCCTCTGGGTTGTCCCAGAGCACTGGCTTTGAGTGCCCTGCTTCACGCATCGAACTTGGACTGGTCATCTGTCTCACACACGGTAGTATACATGTTTCAATGCTGTTCTCTCAAGTCATCCCACCCTCGTCATTGCATTTTAACAAGCCCTCCATGGGATTCTGAGGCAGAAGACGTTTGAGCCACAGGCACGGGCTAAGCTCACAGAAAGGATCAATCTCTCACTACTTCCCCTGCTTCTGCTTTTTCCCAGTTTTGTTCTGTTTCACAAGAGAACATATTAGTTCATTATTTGGCAAGTTCCTAAACGTCAAGGAGTTGACAGGCCGGGGGGGAAGATGGCCTGGGAAAGACTTCTGAGCCTGAAGGAAGCTTACGACCCAGGGATTGAACCCAGGTCTCCCATTTCTCAGGCAGATTCTTTACTGTCTGAGCCACCAGGGAAGCCCTTACCTACCACATTATGGGTTACATTTTTTTTTTACTTTAAAACATACTTAAAATTTTTTTTACTTTAAGACATAAAATTTCCCATTTTGATCGCGTCTAGGTGTACAGTCCAGTGGCACTAAGCATGCTCACACCGGTGTGCAGCCTTCACCACCGCGCCTCTAGAACTTCTTCCACCA
This sequence comes from Bos javanicus, assembly GCF_032452875.1. Taxonomy (NCBI): domain Eukaryota; kingdom Metazoa; phylum Chordata; class Mammalia; order Artiodactyla; family Bovidae; genus Bos; species Bos javanicus. The sequence goes on along the minus strand of NC_083891.1, from coordinate 60,917,191 downwards.
CCTACCTAAACTGAGACTCGGGCTTCCCATGTGGCTCAGCGGTAAAGAATCAGCCTGCCAAGCAGGAGACACAGGTTCGATCGCTGGGTGGGGAGGACCCCCTGGGGGAGGAAATGGCAACCCACTCCAGTATTCTTGCCTGGAGAATCCCATGGACAGAGTGAGCCTGGTGGACAACGGCCCACGGGGTCGCCAAGAGTCAGACGCGACTTAGTGAGTAAACAACAACAGAAATGTGGTCCCCATTGAGCACTTCTCTCCCCTTTGCCCTTCCCTCCAGGCCCCAGGCAGCCACCATTTGCTCTCTGTTTCTATGAATCTGACTGTTGCAGGTACTTCATACGAGCGGAATCAGGTGGTATGTGTCCCTCTGTGACTGGCTTATCCCCCAGCTTCGCGTCCTCGGGGCTCACGCGAGCCGCAGCCTGTGTCAGAATTTCCTTCCTCTGTCAGGCTGGTATCCCCCTGCACGTGTAGGACACGTTCTGTTTAGCTCCTCCCACGTCAGCGGGCAGTTGAGCTGTTTCCCTCTGTGCCTGCCGTGGATCGTGCCACCGTGAACACACACGCGTGTGCAGAACCCACGGGGGCGTCCGCCCAGCCTCCCCCACTGGGCCCAGTGAGGCTCTCCCGCCTGCAGACTGTCCCGTCTTGTCCTGGAGCCCAACTCGGCAAAGGCAGGAACTGGGTCATAACCTGGCTGGTGGGACAGGAAGTCACTGCCTCGGGCGTGGGCTCTGGGGTCCCGTGACAGCCACTGCATCTCACTCGGGAGCCCAACTCTTCCTCCTGAAAGCCCTCCGTCACGCAGTGCTTCTTCCACAAGGACAGGGCATGCGTCTTCCCGAGTGGCGGCGGTGTCCCCAGCCCCCAGGACGCGCGCGGTCCAGCCACGAACAGGAGCTCAGAGAAGATGCCAGTAGTGGAGCAAACCAGGGCCTGCGGGCCGGGAGCGCCTCCCGGGCCACCGGGCCTCTGCCCTGCCCCCGGGTCAGGACCAGCTCTCGCCTCAGCCCTGCGGCTCATGCTGCCACGCGAGCAGTCCAGCCTGGACACAGGTCTCTCCAGGGGCCAAAGTGTGAACGCGTTAGTTGCTCCATCGTGTCCGTCTCTTTGTGACCCCATGGACTGTAGCCCACTAGAGTCCTCTGTCCATGGGATTCTCCAGGCAAGAATACTGGAGTGGGGTGCCATTCCTTTGTCCAGGGGATCTTCCCCACCTGGGAATCGAACCTGCGTCTCCTACCTTGCAGGCAGATTCTCTGCCATCTGAACCACCAGGGTCTTCCTCTAAAGGCCCAGTCTTTTCTTGTTAATATTCAGACGTGTTCCCTGGTTCCAACGGTTAGCTGGGGTTCTATGCGGACTGCCGCCCAATGGGAGCTCTTCAGACTTCTGACTCACACCCCTGCCTCCTGCCCCAACAACGGTGGGGTTCCTGCTTGGCCGTCCCTTTGGCCCCTGGGAGCTGTGACTCAAAGTCCACACGGGCTGAGTCCCCCGCCTGCTCAGTATGAGGTCTGGAGCTCAGGTCCTGAAGAAAGGTGGGAGAACCACCCGCCGGTTGACCTGAAGCTCCTTGACCTCGGGGCAGGCCGGCCACAGGAGTCCAGGCTGACTTCTGGGGGGCAGAGGGCAGCTGTGACATACAAAGTCAGCCGGACTGAGAAGCCACACCTGGGGCAGGTGCGGTAGAATCAGGAGACGGTGGGGGAGGCGGGTGTTTTGCAGGACCCTAGGTTCTCGTCGGCACTTAGACTAATGTCTGGGGAGCCTACTAATGTACAGATAACGTTTACCAAAGGTTGCTTCTTCAGTTACCTGGAATTTATAGTTCAAGTTCTTTGGTGGGGAATTAAAAATTCTAGAGGAGAGTGGAAAGATAAGCTCGTCATCTCATACTCCCATTCACCATACTCCATCTAGATGCTTCTATCCATAACAAAAGTTTGATATTTGAGCTATAAGGCGAAGGATGGCCATGGTCTCCTGACATATTGAACTCTGTGCTAATTCAAGACTGCCTCCTGGAGACTTACACTGGAGACAGTACTAGGAGAAGGAATCTGGAAGAAAATGTTAAGGGCTGGGTCTGCAATAAAGTGTGGAATGCAAAGTGTTTAGAGGCAAAGCATTTGCCGGAATTCTTCTCCTGAGACCCCGGAGGATTTGCTGTGTGGGTATGAGACACATAAATTCTAAGAGTGTATCATTTTCATTTTATAATATTTACTGAAAACTATGAATTCATAGCACTGTACTGGAAGTTTCTTTTATGATTGACCTCCTAATATGGAGCTTAACATCATCTGTTGGCCAGGACAACTTTAATTTGTATATTAAGCAAAAGCAGTGAAGTTTGTGACTTTCAAGTACCACTTGGTTGCCCGCAGCACAATGAAGTATTCAGAAACGTTAATTTGACAGGTGATGCTTACTGGATACATTACTGCTTGTAGCCTCTGCTGCTGCACATAAAACATTAAGGCAAAGTATTTTCTGAACCCATTTTGACACACACACAGTGTTTGGAAGAGAGGAAAGAGGTGCTATTTTGGGATCTGTCCTTTCAAAGAACAGCAGCTAAATGACGAGAAAGCAAGCAGAACCAATTTTAGAATGAAAGGATGGGTAGGTAGGAGGGACAAGATGACACAGGTTTGAAAGGATGAATAAGACACAGTCTTTGCTCTTAATTGGCTTGCATTCCAGTGGTGGGGGTGGGCCCGCTATTCCAAAATAGTAGTGACCATCCTTTCTAAATTCAACCTGGGGACACATGGCCTGAAAAGAAGGGGTGCCTTTTATGGGGACAACTGGACCGAATGTTTGAAATGTCAGAGGATTTAAGACACGTGGTTGCCATACTTAGGACAGAAGACCAAGGAAGGAAAGCTGTTTAGGAGTCCACGTGGAGCCCACGTAGCTTCCGGGAGAAAAGGCCCAGGAGCCGCTCTCTCCTTAACCCCCGGCCTCCTGACTGGCTGCTCTCTGCTGGGAACTGAGTTAAGGGCTGTGGTGGAAGCGCCCCGGCCCCGCCACACACTCCCCTCTGACTGGTCAGGCATCCCCGCGCAGGTCTGGGCGTGGGTCTTGAAGAGACCTCACTCTTTGGGATCAAACACACATGGGCCGTGAGGCTGTTATGGTGCCAAGGTGCCATCAAAAGCACTGGCTATACCCCCTTTTTTTAACTACAAGAAATACAGATTTAAAACAATTCTTTAATGCAATATTCTCTATCTATTAAACGAAAAGGAGACGAGGCAGAAGAAAGGAAGCAGGGGGCAGGGTCCACCAGCAACAAGAAGGGAAAAAAAAGAAAGGAAAAACTCCATTAAGCCCAAAGAGAAATGGGTAATTAATAAATTGCTAATGCTACTAAGGGGGCATCCAGTGGCTCAGCGGTAAAGAACCCGCCTGCCAAGGTAGCAAGTGAGGGTTTGATCCCTGGGTTGGGAAGATCCCCTGGAGAAGGGAATGGCAACCCACTGCAGTATTATTGCCTGGGGAATCCCATGGACAGAAGAGCCTGGAGGGCTACAGTCCATGGGGTCTCAAAGAGCCAGGCACGACTGAAATGACTTATAGCAGACATGCACGCACAAGCTTCTCATAAGATGATGTTACTGAGACACCTGTTACAGGTAATTTGTTATTAATACCAACAGTTAAAATAGAGGATTTCCCTGGTGGCTCAGACGGTAAAGCGTCTGCCTGCAATGCGGGAGACCCTGATTTGATCCCTGGGTCTGGAAGATCCCCTGGAGAAGGAAATGGCAACCCACTCCAGTGTTCTTGCCTGGAGAATCCCATGGACTGTAGCCTGGGGGGCTACAGTTCACGGGGTCGCAAAGAGCCGGACAGTCTTTGGTTATTTAGTTAAAGTAACAGTCTTTGGCTTATTACAATATTTAATAATAATTTTAGAGGTGACTCAAGCCCATTCTGTAAAGTCACTCCCGCACGTGTTTTGAGAGGACTCCTCTCGCACAGAGGGACAAGTTCACACGTCACTCTCCAGCTCAGTGTCGGCTCCTGGACCAGAGTGTGTCACTCGTGAATGTCGGCTGTCTCCAGAGGCAGGCAGGAAGTGCTGAAACGCTGTGATGCCTATGACAGTCCTGTTACCACATGCAGGCATCTAGCACTTCCCGATGACTGCAGTCTTAAAAAGAGCCACACTTCCTCTTTCTTCTCATTCAGATGCCTTCACCGGGGTCCCTCCTGTCCCTTTTGCCTACGTCATGCCTTCTCGGCCAAGACGCCCCGAGGAGCCGCAGCAGCTTCTGTCTACAGTCTCTGTTGTAGGGACTCCCGGTGTGGAGACGCAGGAAGCACAGCCCTGAGCCTCCCCAAGGCCGGATGCCGGGGCCACTGGCCTCCCTGAAGCTCTCCCAGTTCAGCGAACGGCTGACTTGCGGGCCCTGGGAGGAGCCTGCCCGGAGGACCAGCTGGTCAGGGGCTCCACGGAGGGGCTCACTGGCTGGCCTGCGACCCCCACTGCCAGCTGAGCCTCAGACCCTGGGGGCCGCCTCCCCGCAGCTCAGCCCGGGACCCCCGCTCCAACCCCACTGCGCCACCACAGGGGTCAACAGTCCAGGAGACGCCTGACTCCAGGGGGCCCCAAGGGCAGGGTGCCCATGGATGCGCCAGCCCCGACCCGGGTGTCCTCCCACCGTCCTGTCCCCTCATCCCTCCCAGTCCTGAGTGGGCGGCCATGCCCTCCTCCAGGGGATCTTCCTGACCCAGGGATCAAACCCGGGTCTCCCTGCCGGCTGAGCCACCAGGGAAGCCCTCATCCCGCCAAGGGGACAGGATTGAGAGCAGGGCCTCGGACAGTCCTCTCTGTAGCCGGGACCCTCTGAAGAAAGTGCCAGAAAGCCCCGTGGAACCACTCAGCGTCTATCAGCTGTGTGAGTGGACAGCAAGGCTCCCTCCCAGCCTCCTCTCCCGCCTCCTCAGGATCACAAGTGGCTGTCACTAGGGGCTTCAGGAGCCGCCGGGGGCGGGGGTTCCCAGCTCACCGTCCACGGGGGGACACGGCCGACCTCTGACAGCCTCGCGCCTGGGCTGGGACTCTGCCCTGGGTGCGAGGGAAACCTGGGCTTGAAGGGGCAGCCCCGCAGCTGTGGGCAGGGCCTGGCCAGGGGCCTCTTCCTGAGGTTGAGGCGCAGCCCACTGGTCTCCTGCCCTTCTGGCCCTCCACATGAGCAGTAATCCAGATGACTATCTCCAGATTGTTGCCGTGACCCTTGAACCCCAGGGATGGAGCTGGGCCAGATCTCCCTACGCAGCCCTGGCCGCTGTGCGCCTCCAGCGGGACTGGCTGCTGGTGGCCACGAGGAAACACCCAGCCCGGAGCTGAGCAGTGGGGAGAGGGGCGGCAGCTCCACCTCAGAGCACCGCAGGGCAATGCCACCTTCCTGATCATTCACTGCTGCCCCGGCCCCCGAGAGAGCTGCAGAGCCACTCCCCACATTTGGAGGGTCAGGGTGTGGGCAGGCACCCACAGCTCAGGCTTTCTGTTTCTGCCCTTCACTGGCGGGGGCAGCCTGGCCCCCCAGGGCCCCCACCATAGCCTCAAGGACGGCCTTGGGCCCTAAAGGCCTCTCTCTCCAGGTGCCAAGGCTGGTGTCGCCCGTGATGCCGGTCAGTCCCAGGTCTCGGGAAAGAGTGGGCTGCTCATGGAAGGCGTGTCCTGAGACTCGCCCACTGAGACCCTGGCCCTCCAGGTGATGCTGGCGGGGCGGGCCTCGGGGAGGCCTGGGTCCTGAGGGCAGCCCCCCACGGACGGGAGGCACCCCCAGAGCTGTGTCCTCACGGGGCTCCCTCCTCCCACCCTGAGGACACAGCCGGGGCCTTCGTCCTGGGCCGGGCCTTCACCAGGAGCGGGCCAGCCTGGCACCCCGACCTTGGACTCCCAGCGTCCAGAATGGGGAGAAAGGAATTTCCGCTGTTTACCAGCCACCTTGTCCCTGGAGGTTTATTATAAATGGACCAAGACAAAGCCCTGGGCAATCAGCCCCTCCCAGCACCAGCAGCCCACGCCCACCTGCTCGTCTCCCCTTCCTCCTCCAGGACCCCCGAGGTCACCTGGACCCCGCCTGCGGGACTTCTTGCTGCCCTGCTCGCTCCCTGGCACCTGGTTCTGATGAGATGGAGCTGCTGCGGCCCGATGAGTCCGTCCCAGGGAATTTGGCAAAACACGAAACACAGACAAAGGCACACCCCCACCCCCACCCCAAGCCCCACTCCAGCCCCCACGGCGGCGCCCCAGGGAGACCATGGGCGCACCAGCCACGGCCCATCCGCTCGCATCCCCGCTTTTCCGAATGACATCTCCCAAGATCAAAGACACCGCCAACCGTCAAAATAAGGTTCCTGTTTCCATATACAGGACAACAACGGCCAAAAAGAGATGACGCGGACACGAACAAACGGAGGGGAGGAAGCGGGGAGAAGCTGGGCTGCCTCCCTCCAAACCCATCCTTTCTATGGAAGCAGGGACTGGAATGACCTCTGAGCTGTTAAAACAGCCACTGACAAGCACAGCCTTGCAGCCATGAAGGCTGTCATCAAAGGAAGCTAGAGACAGGGATAAAAGAGTTTGAGGATGAGAAGCGCTGGGGATAAAGGGGGGCCAGGCCCGGGCATGGGTCGTTCGTTCCTGAGCCAACACGTGTTATGAGCATGGCAGAGAGCAAAGGGAGCTTCTCCCTGAGATGACGAGGAAGCCAAGACTGGCCAGCAGACCGGGACAGACGTGGGGTGACCTCTTAACATCTACCAGGTGCCCCCTTCCTGAGAAGTACCCCTCGTGGACACATCCCCCTGCTAACATGCTAAGAACTGCTCCCATCCAACTCAAGGCCCAGAATAGGGCTAGAACCTAGGACATTAAAGTCCTTATTTCTGCCGTGCTACTCTGAATGAATCACTTGAATGGTCTCTGCCTCAGTTTCCCCATTTATAGGATACAGAATCCTAAGAGCATGGTGTGGAGGTGGCATGAGGATCCTGTGAGATCACAGTAAGGAAAGCAGGGTGTAGGCTGCAGGGGCCCTCGGGAGGGAGGGGTGGCACCACAGATGGAATTGGCATCCCCGGCAGCTTGCCCGAGGGACTGAGTTGTTTTAAATGACATGGTATCTCCCAGAACTATCCCCCAGAACATAATGACGGTGTGGGCACTGCATGCACAGTGCCGGGCCGGCCCACAACCTCTGTCCAGCTGACAGTCTTGCAGCGGGGTCAGAATCAGAGCCGGGAGGAAAAGCACTTTGATTGCCAGGCTCTTATGATCACCCCCTACCCCACCCTGAGCCACTAAAAGGGGAGGGCAGGCCAGTGTCCCAGGGAGCCACGAAGGCCTCAGGACAGCGGTCTCTGGGGCCCGATTGCAGCTATAACAGCGGAGGGCTCCCAAGGGGGTGGTGATCCAAACACCTGGAGAAGGAAAATCATTCGTCTATAAGCTGAGAGATGCCAGGGAGGGCACCGGGGGCATCGAGGGCACCTTGAGAATACGTGGGTTCTTTTCAAATGTCTGTGGCATTGACTTCCAACATAATCCCACAGTGACTTACAGAGGGGCACAGACGCGGCATCATTTCCACACCTTTGCACCATGAAACGTTTGTGCCTTGTTTTACGACCCTGGATATGTTCCAGGGTCTCCTGGTTTACAGTCTATGGGAACGTGAACAGAATGTGTATCCTGCTGTTGTGTGAGAATTGTGTAAAGCTTAATTATGTTGAACTGGTTCATAGTGCTTTTCAAGGTCTACTATATCTTACTTTTCTGTCTATTCATTCTACTAATGTTTGAGAGTTTGATATTGACACTTCAGGTAAAAATCTTAATTTATCTACTTAAAATAATCATTGTAATATATCAGTTCAGTCGCTCAGTCGTGTCACCTCTTTGTGACCCCGTGGACCACAGCACGCCAGGCCTCCCTGTCCATCACCAACTCCCAGAGCTTATCCAAACCCATGTCCATCGAGTCAATGATGCCATCTAGCCATCTCATCCTCTGTCGTCCCCTTCTCCTCCTGCCCTTAATCTTTCCCAGCATCAGGGTCTTTTCAAATGAAAAAGACCCTGATGGCTCTCTGCGTGAAGTGGCCAAAGTTTTGGAGTTTCAGCCTCAACATCAGTCCTTCCAATGAACACTCCAGACTGATCTCCTTTAGGATGGACTGATTGGATCTCCTTGCAATCCAAGGGACTCTCAAGAGTCTTCTCCAACACCACAGTTCAAAAGCATCAATTCTTTGGTGCTCAGCTTTCTTCACAGTCCAACTCTCACATCCATACATGACTACTGGAAAAACCATAGCCTTGACTAGACAGAACTTTGTTGGCAAAGTAATGTCTCTGCTTTTGAATATGCTCTCTAGGTTGGTCATAACTTTCCTTCCAAGGAGTAAGTGTCTTTTAATTTCATGGCTGCAGTCACCATCTGCAGTGATTTTGGAGCCCCCAAAAATAAAGTCTGACACTGTTTCCACCATTTCCCCATCTATTTCCCATGAAGTGATGGGACCAGATGCCATGATCTTAGTTTTCTGAATGTTGAGCTTTAAGCCAACTTTTTCACTCTCCTCTTTCACTTTCATCAAGAGGCTTTTTAGTTCCTCTTCACTTTCTGCCATAAGGGTGGTGTCATCTGCATATCTGAGGTTATTGATATTTCTCCCTGCAATCTTGATTCCAGCTTGTGCTTCCTCCAGCCCAGCGTTTCTCATGATGTACTCTACATATAAGTTAAATAAGTAGGGTGACAATATACAGCCTAGAACTATATATAACCTTGTTCTGTATTTTTCAAGTCTCCTATAAATGTGTTATCATACTTTCATAATCTAAAATATAAAAGAGATTAAAAATATCCCCAACCTTCTATTGTGTCCAACCCTTTGTGACCCCATGAACTGCAGCCCACTAGGTTCCTCTGTGCATGGGATTCTCCAGACAAGAATACTGGAGTGGGTTGCCATGCCCTCCTCCAGGGCACCTTCCCGACTCAGGGATGGAAGCCGGGTCTCCTGCACTCCAGGAGGATTCTTTACCATCTCAGTCACCAGGGAAGCCCAATAAAATAAAAGGGGTGCATCTCACTCAAACATCTCAGGGAGTCTTGGCCCCTCAGTTAATCCTGAGACCTCCGAACAGGGCTGGGAAGCCAGGCAGCTCTCCCTGCGATGTGTGAGGTGGCGCAACCCTCCCACAGATGGAGCCCAGGAGTCACTCTGAGCACCGTGCGGCCCGCAGGACAGTGAAGCGAGGCCGCCAGGCCCTCCCAGCACCCACGGGGGCCAGTCTGGCCGTGGAGCCCCCAGCACGAGGCTTGGATGGCATCTGCAGGCCCAGGACCATCTGGGGACGAGTCAGGATGGCAGTGCTGACCCCGCCTCGCTGGGTGTGTGGGAGCCAAGGGGAGGAGGGGGCTGCCCTTGGCAATCACCCCATTCCTGCACCGCCGTCACGCAGAGCTGCATCGGCTGCAGTTGCACGGACCATTCAGTCCGTGGATACGGAGTGGAAAACATCGATCTTGAAGGGATCTCCACACAAGCAGGGCCACAAGGACTCTGGTGAGCAGGTGATTTCTGAGATGGCCCTGCCCTCCTGCTTCTACGGCAGTGACGAGACGTGGCAGTCAAGTAGGAGTGTTTTGACAGCTGGACTGTGTTACTAAAGAGAAGGGAGTCATTGAAACTGCGCGCTGGAAGGCGTGTCGCGGGGCCCCAGCGCCCGCCTTTCTTGGGAGAAGCTGGGCCTCCTTCCCCCGCGTTGTGTCACATGAGACGCGAACCCACCACCGTGAGAGGCAGCCTGGCCCCCAGGCAGACCCCGCAAACTAACCCAAGTGCCAGTCTGCCCGTCTGGCTCTTGGGGGCTCGAGCTGAGAAGCCATTGGCGCTGGGGGCGGAATCCAAGCCGTGACTCGGGAGGTCAGTGGGGGCAGCGAGAGGGGTGCCTGAGGAAGCGGACCCGCCAACAGTCCAGGCCGCTGGTGGAGGGGAGCAGACGCCAGCAGGGGAGGTGGGAGAGACCCACGGGGAGCAGCCCCTGCAGCTGCCCCAGACCCAAGAGGGGCGAGGCCACCGTGCCCATTCGTCACGGGCAGGCTTAAAATAAACCTTTTAAAAATTAAATATATATATATATATTTTAATAACTTAAGATGCTTGCTATGAAAGAAAGCCTAATGAGAGCACACAGCATGGAGCCTCCTGGGCCAGGAATGATCTGTCCCACGTGGGAGCTAGGAACCTGGAGACACGGCAGCTGCCTAGAAATTAGGCTTTGATCTCATCTTTGGATCACTAGCCCTGGTTTCTCAGCGCCTTCAGCTCAAGGACATTTTAACACCTAATGACTAGGATACCTGCTTTACTCTACTCACTAGAAAAGACCCTGATGCTGGGCAAGACTGAAGGCAAAAGGAGAAGAGGTAGCAGAGGATGAGAGGACTAGATGGCATCACTGACTCAATGGACAGGAATCTGAGCAAACTCCAGGAGGTGGTGAGGGACAGAGGAGCCTGGCGCGCTGCGGTCCATGGGGTCGCAAAGAGTCAGGCACAACTGGGCAACAGAACAACAACAACAAATTCTTGCTATCATTAACAAGATTAAGGGCTGCTTTTACTATGGTGACCGTATGGTCGGCTTTCACATTTTCTCAGGTGAAAACGGGGGCGGATAGGAGGAGCGGGGAGAAAGCAAATGGAGCTCCTTTCCAGGGAGAGAGTCGCGCGTGACATGAGGGCTCCATCTCTGCAGCATCAAACAAAAGACAGAGAAAGCCGGGGGCTCCCTGCAGACCCCGGACAGGGTCAGTCGGTCGTGTAATCGTGTCCCCCGCAGACCCCGGATAGGGTCAGTCGGTTGTGTAATCACGTCCGACTTTTAACCCCATGGACCGTAGCCCGCAGGCTCCTCTGTCCCTGGGATTCTCCAGGCAAGAATACTGGGGTGCGTTGCCATGCCCTCCTCCAGGGGCTCTTCCCGACCCAGGGAAGGAACCTGCGTCTCTTATGTCTCCTGGTCGGCAGGCGGGCTCTTGGCCACTGCACCCCTGGGACGCCCAGTGGGAACCAGTCACCTCTACTTCAGCTTTGCATGCTGGGTGTTGGAGTGGGAGGCAGACCTCACTGGTCACGAGAAAGTAAGACTGAAGCCTAGTCTTGAGGGACAAGAACACGCGAGCGGAGATCCTGGAGGCGAGCTGTCTCTGGAGAGAAGAGGGTGAGACTGTGTGCAGGGAGGAAGACTGAGACGGCTGCTCAGTCGTGACTCTTTGTGACCCCATGAACCGCAGCACGCCAGGCCTCCCTGTCCATCACCAACTCCTGGAGTCCACCCAGACCCATGTCCATTGAGTCGGTGATGCCATCCAGCCATCTCATCCTCTGTCGTCCCCTTCTCCTCCTGCCCTCAATCTTTCCCAGCATCAGGGTCTTTCCAAATGAATCAGCTCTTCGCATCAGGTGGCCAAAGCATTGGAGTTTCAGTCTCAGCATCAGTCCTTCTAGTGAACACCCAGGGCTGATCTCCTTTAGGATGGACTGGTTGGGTCTCCTTGCAGTCCTCCTCTCCAACCAGAGACCAGGCCATTTCCTGTCCTGGGCATGCAGGAAGGGGCATCTCCCAGTGCCCTGTGCAGTGGGCAGGGCTGTGTCACAGGTGAGGCTGCCTGGTCGGTGGAAGACCCCCTGGTGTGATCCTCCCTTTGATCCTGTCCCTTGGGGACCCCAGAGGCCACAGTTTCGGGAAGTCAGGGCCGCAGGACGCATGCAGCCACGACCCCTGAATGACTGAGACTCAGAGTCCCCAAGAGACACAGTTCCTCCAAAACTCCTGCCCTTCCCACGTCTGCCTTGGACCGCCAGGGACTTGCAGTAAACGAGCAACTCTTTTTTGCACTAGGTCACTTTAAGGGTTGTGTGTTAGAATATTAGCTTACCCTGACTAAGTGCTCAATAATTACGGTGACTGAATGTTGTTGATTCCAGAGTCCGAGTTCCTAACTACCACAATCTCTTAAATGGCTTTCTGTATGTATTTCCCTATTTTTTCATAAAATAAAATTCTTTTCTTATTTTAAGACGTATGTGCCCAGAAACACCACCAACAAAGAAGCTGATAAAAAAAATGGGCATAGGACTTGACTAGACATTTCTCCAAAGAAGATAACACAAATGGTCAACAAGCACATGAAAAATGCTCTTGATATAAATTTTCGTTAGGGAAACACAAATAAAACACAATGAGACACCATTTCACACCCATCAGGATGGCTATAGTAAAAGAAATGAGAAAACATCAAGTGTTGGCAAGGAAATAGAGGAGTTGGAATGCTTGGGCACTGCTTCTGGGAATGTAAAATAATGCAGATGCTGTGAAAATGGCAAGGCAGCCCTCGAAAAATGAAACACGAAATTACCATATGAGCCAGCAACTCCACTGCTAGTTAAATACCCACAAGAACTGAAAGCAGAATCTCAAAGATATATCCAATACACCTGTTCACAGCAACATTCCTTACAATGGCCAAAGGCTGGAAGCAACTCAAGTATCCATCCATGGAGGAATGGATAAACAGATAAACGAAATGTGGTTTAACATACAACGGAATATCATCAAGCCAGGACAAGTCAGGAAATTCTGACACATGCTATAACATGAATGAACCTTGAAGACATTATGCTAAGTGAAATAAACCAGTTGCTAGCACAAATACTGTACTACACAGCTCACTTACGTAAGGGTCCCAGAGAGGTCAGATTCATGTACTACACAGCTCACTTACCTAAGGGTCCCAGAGTAGTCAAATTCATGGAGACATAAAGTAGAATCAGGATTGCCAAGGACTGTGGGGAGAGGGGATGGGGGACTCGTTTAACGGCTTCAGTTTCAGTTTTGCTGAAACGAGTTCTGGAGGCGGCTGCACAACGTGAAGATGTTGTGGTTAAGGTGGTAAACTTCCTCTTCTGTGTATTTTATCGCCACTTAAATTTTTTTTTTAAGTATTATGTGCTCATTTTTAAAACATCACAAAATATGAAGGAAGTTTGAAGAACATCGTCCTCGACTGCTCCAGTAGAGTTTACCGCTATAGAGAGAGTCTTTTTAGTTGCCAAAATGGAGCTGTTTTATAAAACACTGATTCAACACTACAAAGTGAAAGCCAGTCTTGGTGAGAAAGCGATCCTCTTACAGAAGGGGAGAATCAGCCCACTTTTTGCTTCCAGGCAGGAAGCAGGAACAACTCCAGTATTTCTTTCTAAATCTTCACATTTGAATTTGGTGAATATTGTCTTTGACACCAGAAGTGCAGAGGCCTCAGGAGTGGAGTTTGGACGACTATAATTAGTTTTGGATTCAGGGCCATATAAATTGATACCTGGGCGTTTCTTCCTTTCATTCACAAACGTATTCATTTGTTGAATAAATATTTGATTGTCTACATACGCTAGACACTGGGCTAGGGGTTCAGGAGACAGCGGTGAACGGGAGAGGACACCCACCTTCTAGGTGCAAACAGCAAACAAACTGCAAATCATGACTCTGAAGGAAAGGTAAGTGTGATGCTAGGAAAGGCGCGGGAAAGGAGGCGACGCCTGAGCTGACTGGAGGGCGCAGTGACTCCCACAGAAAGTGCTGGAGACACCAAGGAGCCTTAGGTCATTCACCATTGTCGCTAAGTCGGGTCCCCCCACCAGGCTCCTCCTTCCATGGGATTATTCCGCCAAGAATGCTGGAGTGGTTGCCATGCCCTCCTGCAGGGGATCCTCCCGACCCAGGGATGGAACCCACGTCTCCTGCTTGGCAGGTGGACTCTTTGCCACTGAGCCCCCCAGGGAAGCCCTGGGTCATTTACAGGACCCGACAACAGGAATCTGCGATGACCAGGTCAGAACAGTGCTTACCCGGGTTTGGGTGCTGACCTGGGCAGGCTCCGGCAGGCTTCTCGGGCTGCAAACAGTAAGCGTCTTGGCCTGGGTGACTACGTATGCAGAAAGAGATGTAAAAATTCCTCCGGTGGCACACTTTAAGGTTTGTGCCCGTTACTATATGAATGTTATACCTTAAAAACGGAATTAAATACCCTTCTCGCCACGAAGGGAAACAACAGGGCTGGCGTTCCGGGTGGAGGCGCTCTCGAGCAGGGGCCTGCAGGGGGCGCCCTGGGCGAGGACCGAGCCCGGCCTCCGCGCTCTCCCGGCTGAGCCGGACCCCCAGTCGCGTCAACTGCTCACCGCTGCAGAGACTCGAGACGGGGGCTCCGGGACCAGGGACTTCTAACTGTTCATGCTTTAAAAACACATATTGTTTTTGAGCACTGCTGTTTTCCAGGTATCATTTTTAAAAGTAAATGAGGCCATTTGCTTTTGCCTTCAGTGTTGCTTCCTGCCTTTCCTATCCGCTTGTTAGTGGCTTGGAATACCCTCTTCCGTGCCTCCAGAGGAACAAAGCACGCGGGTGGAAAGCCCCGAATCGTCCTCCTCAGGGCCGCGGCCTAGAAGGCCTCTCAGGGCACACGCACGGTTCCGGTTCAGGCAGAACGAAGCGCGCGGCCGGCGGGGGGCCGGCTCCTCGCTGGGGTCGCTCACGGCGCTCCCCCCGGGGGTGCTGGGCGCAGACGCTGCGCGGCCTCCTGGTCCTCCCGGGTACAAGTCTCTCCCTGCTCGGAGCCTAAACCCGAGGCAGGAGGCTCGGGAGTGCGGTCGGTTGGAGCAGAAGCGGACAAGGGGGCCCCCAGGGAGAGTCCCGTGGCCCTGCGGCCCGCCGGCTCGAGCTGCGGGGCAGGGACCCCGCGGGGACGGGGGCACGTTCTGGACCGAGCCTGGGGCCCCTTTCTCTCCGTCGTCCAGGCGGCACCCACGGACGCTCCGGCCAGCGGGGGGCGCGGGCGGGGTCTCTGCCTCCTCCCGGGCAGACGGTCCTGGGGGGCGGGCCTCGCCAGGCCGTGAGCCCCAGGCCTGGCCGGACAGCTCCCCTGGGGCCGGTGCGCAGGGGACAGACCCTGGGCGGCTCTCTCGGCCCTAAAACGGCTTCGGAAAAGTGCAGAGGGGCGTCCACGCAGCCGGAGTGGGGGTCGCCGGGAGGGCCCTGGCCTGCGCCCGGCCCTGCAGCCTCTCTGCCCTGGGCCCTTTGTCTAAAATCAGCCTGTGGGGGACAGACTGATGTGACCCCGGTGACCCTCTGGCCGCAGACCGGACGTGGGACTCACAGCGTCGAGGATACCGCGTAGGCTCGTGGGGACCGTCCGTCTTGGAGCCACAGCGGGGTCACTGGAGCCGTGTGGTCGTGAAGAGCTGATGGACTTCGTCGTTTCCCGGTCAGTGGGCTTCATGCCTCTCTGTCAGTTTACCATCAGGGCCCTACTGGCCGGAGGCCCACGGAGAAGACCGCGATCCAGGCTCCGCGGTCCCGCGTTCAGATCCCAGCCTGGCCACTTAGCCGGTGAGTTCCTTAGGCTGTCCTTGCCTCCGATTCTCCGTCTATAAAAAAGGTGTCGCAATTACCCTATATCATGGGATTGACTTAATACACAGACGAGTTTAGGATATGTGTGCTGCAGGATAAGACTCCATAAAAGCTAGTCATCATTCCTCATGTGAAGCGCATGGAGCCGGTGCCTCCTACACTTTGTGAAGCCGGCCTCCTCTCTGAGGGTCTCCGGTGTGTTTCAGGGTGAGTTTCAAGTGCTTTAGCTTCTAGCAGCTGTGCAGGCAGTGAGTGGTCTGCACAGCCCCATTGTTATTATTCCCACTTTACAGATAAGAATGAAGCCAAAGTCACACGGCTACTGGGTGAGGGAGTAAAGATCTAAGTCCAGCTTTTTAGGCTTCTCAAGTTTCTGCTTTCAGCTTGTATGCTAAGTCACCTCAGTGGTGTCCGACTCTGTGACCCCATGGATTGTGGCCCTTCAGGCTCCGTTGTCCATGGGATTCTCCAGGCAGGAATCTTGGAGCAGGTAGCCAGGCCCTCCTCCAGGGATCTTCTCGACCTGGCGATTAAACCCGCGTCTCTTACATCTCCTGCCCTGGCAGGCGGGTTCTTTACCACCAGGGTCTCCTGGGAAGCCCTGCTTTTAGCTTGATGGTGTTTTGCATCGGAAAGCCTGAGGGGCACCCTCTGGGCCTTCTGCCCGGCATTCAGTGCAGGGGTCAGGGGACCTGGATGCTGGAGGCGCCCAGAGGCTTCCCAGGCGGCACTGCACCGATTTCCCTCCAAGTGTTTTCGGTCAAGAATGACAACCATCTTTGCCTGAGTAAACACACCTTCACTTTCCATTAAGTGGAAAATCTGACTTAAGAGGAAACTGGGATTCAGGACGAGCTGGGCACAATGGCTTATCTCTACAGGGATCACGCTCTCTAGGGCAGTTCACTTCCTCCTCCCCAGGCTTTCATTGTAGCCAAAAATATGCCTGTTTCATACTGGACTCCAGAGAAGATCCTTGGCTATTTGGCAGCGTTCACTTCGCATCCATTTCTCCCGAAGTGGGTGGGGTGGGAGGGCTGCTCTGACAACCGTAGGCCCAGCCCTCCGAGGAGCTAACTTCCTGTCCCCACGGTGGGACCGCTTCCCATCCCGGGAAGCACTATTGTCTTTTGCTCCCCCGAGGCCCCATGAGGTATGTGTGTGTCCCGCAGAATGAGGCCCAGCCCGGAGGAGCGCAGGCAGCCTTGCTGGAGGCCCCGTGGGAAACGGTCTGCTTCCTCTCCCTGTGTGTCTCTGTAAATACACTGGGGAGGAACGCGGTCCTGTGTCCCAAATAAGGTTGAACAAGTTATGAGGGGATGTCGTTGTAGGCCCACAATTTCTATCCTCTGGGCAAGTGACACGAACGGCCAGTGGTGTCCCAGCCGCCCAACTGTGCCAGGTTGTCCCTACGGGGAGATCCCCTGGAGAAGGGCATGGCCACCCAGCCAGTATCCTCGCCTGGAGAGCCCCACGGACGGAGAACTAAGTCCATGGGATCGCACAGTTGGCCCAGCTGAAGCGGCTCAGCCTGCCTGCCCGCTTGTCCCTTCAGAGAGGGGCTTGGCAGCCTCCTGGCCCCACTCCAGCAGCCACATGACCACCCCCCCCCCAGGGTTGAGGGCCTGGCCACCACTGGGGACCCCCTTTCTGACACTGTAGCCGGACACACAGCAGGTGCCACTGGAGACGCCTGGCGTTGCATCTAAGGAGGGTGAAGACAGGGGGCCTCTGGCTCCTCTCTGTCCCTTGGTGTCTCCACACCCCCATTTCATCGCAATAAAAAGAACGAAGCACTGAAAGAATGAAAGGACAAGGAGAAAACGTCTGCAAAACACAAAGGACTGGGATGCGAAATGTACAAAGAATGCTTAGAATTCAACAATAAGAAAACAGACAACACAACTTAAAAAATCAGCAGATCTGGACACCCTACCAAATCAGATGCCAAACAGACACCTGAACAAAACGCTCCGTGGCATGTGTCACTGGAGAACTGTGAATTCACGCGATAAGGCGCTGCTGCGCACTTCCTGTAATGGCTCAAACCCAACCCAGGAGAACAGCAGACGCTGTGAGGCTGTGGAGCGACAGAAAGCCCCATTCACTGCTGGCGGGGTGAAGGCGGGACAGGCCCTCTTGAAGAGTTTGGCAGATTCTTACACAACTAAACATATCTTACCATATGATCCAGCAATTGCACTCTTTGGTATTTACCCAACTAAGATGAAAACTTATATCCACACAAAAACCCACACGCGGGTGTTTAGAGCAGCTTTATTCATAATTGCCAAAACCTAGAAGCAACCAAGATGTCCTTTGGTAGGTGAGTGGAGAGACAACTGGCACATCAGATAGTAGAATATTCGGGGGGTGGGGGGGTAAAAAACTAAGTTATTGAGCCACGAAAAGACAGGAGGAAACTTCCATGCATATTACTGGGTGAAAGGAGCCAATTTGAAAAGGCTACATACCATGGGGTTCCAACTATATGACAACCTGGAAAAGGCGAGCCTTCAGAGCCAGTAAAAAGATGCGTGGCTGCCAGGGGCGGGAGGGGGGTGAGTATGCAGAACGTGGGATCTCTAGGGGAGTGAAGCTTACTCTGTGCGAGACATGTCATTATGCATCAGTCAAAACCCGCAGAACGCACAAGACCAGGAGTAAACCCTGACATTAACTGTGGGCTTTAGTTAATAGTAAAGGATCGACACTGGCTCACCAACTATATATATATATATATATAAAAAAGAAAATGTGTGTATAGGATGATTGCAGTGATGTAAAGCAAAAGCAGTAGCTGACACAAACAAGAGAACAATGCAGTCATAATTCAAAGAAGGGAGGCATCCCTAATTTTGACAGGCCCTGAAATAGGAGGGCAGGTTCTGAATAAGCAAGTATTTTTAAAGGAAGTAGAACACCATGTTAGTGCTCCCTGTACGCCTCGCACCACCCTGGAACGTTTTAACCCGCACGAAAGCCCTAAGAGGTGGACACTCTTGTAAACTTTTGTTTACAGTCAGGGAACTTGCTCAGGGGCCCCAGTTCAAGTGGGACAGCCTTGGGATTCAAAATACTGCATTATATACACTGCCTTTAAAAATAAGTAGTAGTGTTAAAAATAGTCTTGAACTATTTTTAAAATGTTAAAAATCTGAAATATTAAAAAGTTTTTTAACACTAGTTACATTCATTTAAGCAATACTTTAAAGATAGTACTAGTGTTAATTGCTCAGTCGTGTCTGACTCTTTGCCACCTGGTGGACTGTAGCCTGCCAGGCTCCTCTGTGGGGTTCTCCAAGTGAGAACACTGCAGTGGGTTCCATGCCCTCCTCCAGGGCATCTTCCCAACCCAGGGATGGATCCCGGGTCTCCCATCCTCCTCTGGCTCTGCCCGCTGCCCCCGCCCCGCCCCACCATTCCTCTGAAACTGTCATTTAGAGTCACCAGGACCTCATGACTGGCAAGCTCGCGGCCGTGACTCCTGGTCTCTTGCATGTGTCGGTGACGACCATCTCAGTCCCGGTGTCTCCAGGGTACCTCCTCCTGTACGGCCACCTCCTCAGCCTTCTTTGGCGGGTTGCTGCGTCCTCCCGGCCTCCACCCAGTGAACCCCGGGGAGCTCCCTTCTCTAGGGGGGTGTTCCGGGGATGGGGAAGGGTTGAGACGTCTGTGCTTTCAGTCGAGCCTTCAGGTGATTCTGCTGTCTGGGGCCTGGACAACCAGGTGTCACTCAGACTCAGCAAGAGCAGAAGAGTCCGCTTTTCTCCTCCAGGCGGCCGCCCGTCCTGGCTCCTGCGTGGTTGAGGCCGCGTCTGTCTCGCCGGAGTCCGCGCCAGCCCCGCGCCCGCACCTCCCCGCGTCCCAGGGCGTTCTCTGAAGCCCGTCTTCCATGACACTCTCTGCCCTCTCTCTGCCTCTTCACTAAGAATGTCTCACTTCTTCCTTTCTGCCCCTCTGCCCTGGAAATGTTGTGTCCTTTGCAAATCGTTCCCCAGCTCTCAGCAGGCGGAGCTCACCCGTCCACCCCGGGACCCCATGGCTATGCCCCCGTGACACTGAGCTCCGAGCCCAGAGATGTTTGCTGCATGGCTCACAGGACCTGCGCGCCAGAGGCCCTCTCGCAGGGCTAAGACGACTCTGCAGCAAAAAGGAGATTCCTACTCACACAGAGGACCTCAAAGGCACCGGACAGTGCGTCTTTACTCAGAGAAGGTTGATAGGCATCTGGGCTCAGCAAGCTTTTTCGTAAAAACACAGATAGTATCTCGGGCTCTGATAGTCATATGGTGTCTCTCATAACTCCTCAACTTCCTGGCGAAAGCAGCCTTCACGAGAGGAACGAGAGCGGCTGGACTCCAAGAAACTTTGTGAACACTGACACACGAATTCTGGCTGACTTTTGTGTGTCGTGATAAAAGTATTCTTCTCAACCACTGAAAGATGTAAAAGCATGGTTGGCTGTGGGTCGTGTTGCTGACCACGGCTGACCCTGTGTCCTTCAGCACAGGACTCGGGAAGTGAGCTTCCCTTCTTTGACTGGAAGGCCCCCCAGGTGAAAACCTTATTGGTTCAAGGAGACAAGAGCCTAGAACTCTGAGGACAGGAGGCACCGCCTGCTCGGCGCTGCCCCGGGTGCCCGGCCGGTCCCACGCGGGCCTCCTCTCCTCTCCCGAGTGCCACGTGCCCTCCATCAGCACGTGGGCGCAGCTGGGCTTCGTGCGCCTAGCCACACCCCCGAAGGGC
Source organism: Bos javanicus (assembly GCF_032452875.1). NCBI lineage: Eukaryota > Metazoa > Chordata > Mammalia > Artiodactyla > Bovidae > Bos > Bos javanicus. The sequence continues at coordinate 60,896,935 of NC_083891.1, read as the reverse complement.
CGCACATCGGTGAAATCAAAGAGAACTACAGAAACCTGATAAATCACTTAAAGAGAAAAGGCAAGCTTCCAGTCAGAATTCTGCGGTCATTCTGCTCAGTGTCTACCACCTTCTTCCAAGAAAGCACTCAGCTTTCAGGTGAGAGATGAAGGTCCAGGAGGGCCAGGTGTCCCAGACGGAAGGGCTCACAGCAGAGCTGGCCTGGGCCCCGCACGGGGCACCCTGGGCGTCCACGCCCCGCCTGCGGCGTCCTGGGACCCCAGCACAGAGAACTGGGCGGGGAGGGGGGGGGGGAGGAGCGGCTCGGGGGCCAGTCCCAGCCTGGCCGCTGACCTGCTCTGCGCCCTCAGTGGGGCGCCTTCGTGCCTCAGTTTCCCCAGCTGTAAGCCGACGCAGCGCACCCGCCTCCAGGGGCGGTCGTGTGGCTGTGACCAGTCCGCCCCAATGGGCACTCAGGTGTTTGCCACCTTCACGAACTTACAGAGCGCCTGCTGTGTATCTGATATTGAGTTCTTCATTCATTTCACCGGAGTTAAGTCTTGTAACTATTCTAACAAAGTGACCGTTATCCCCACTCCGTAGATGAGCCCGAGAAGGTGGTGTGAATCGGGGGTGGTGCTGGAATAAGACCTCCTCTCTTGCACAAATTCGTCTGATGAAGGCGAACGAGGCACGCGGGATGACCATGTCCCGAGTCCAGTCCTCGATACTCGAGCACGAAGGAGCCCCAGGCCCCTGGTGAGCGGGCGGCCTCCCTAGAGCATCCAGAGGGGCTTCCGCGGTGGATGTGGCCGCCGCTGTGTCTGCCTGAAGGTGCCTTTGCTGCCGCCGTTTTCGGCCGGGGGAGTCTGAGCCGCGCGGGCTGAGGGGGAGTGCTCGCGACCATCCACACGTCACTCTCAGAGCTTTTCCAGCGTCAGCAGTCAGGTGTCTTCTGTGCGCCCTGCCGCTGCGTTTCCGAAGTTCCAAAGTCTTGAGTCACTAAATGCTCGATTTACCGAGACATCTGGGGGATCATAAAAACCTCTGCAGAGCAAAAGTCGGTGTTTCAGCGGAGGATAGTGGCGCCTGTTTAAAACCCTGGGTGTAGGCGAGAAATACCGCTTCTTGAATTCATCGGAGACAGAACACTTAAAGCCTCGTCCAGAAGTCCTGAGGCGTCCACCTCTGCACGCCTCCCCTCACCCCGCGTCTTCAAATCCGTCATCAAAGACGCAGCGAAGAGACATTCGGGCCGCCCAGAGCCGGCCCTCTGCTCCCGCAGGGAGTCCAGAGGCCCCAGGCTCCTAAGACCACGGGTATCGACCGTTTTATGCGGCTTCAAAGGCCGTGGCCTTGGGCTCAGCAGGGAGGCGCTGTGGGCCGTGGGCGAGCAGGGGGAGCCTCCTCTGAACCTGGGGCCGGGCCTTCACCGCCCGTGGCCCTGAAGCCCCCTGAGCAATGGTGGGGGGACAGGGAGAAGCACCCCTTCGCACGGGAGACTGTGAAGCACCGTCGGTGCGTGTAAGATGTGTATGCCCTACTGAGACTGCGGAGGCTGAAAGGGGAGGCCGCTCACACTGCTTCCGCGGACAGCCGCCGGCAAGCTTTAAGGCCTGAGCTCAGGTCACCACCCCAAGTGCCTCGCGCCTTCCGCCCCCGTCAGGCCGCTCGCTGGCGGCGTCCTCTCCCCACCAGGTGGCGCTGCTGCCCAACGAGCAATCTCTTGGTCTCGAGGCGGGTGAGACCGTTTCCAGTGGACTGCGTTGGAGCTGCAAGAGGACAAAGAAGGACAATGAAGGACCCCCCTCAACACACACACGCCTCACCCCTACCCCCAGGTCTCAAGTATCAAACCAGGACCTCGGGACTAGCAGCTCTGGAGGCTGAGGCTAGCGGTCAGTGCAGCCGAGCTGCGACGGCAGGAAGGCTTTTCCTCGTCTCCACTGTGATGGGCCCCGTTTTCCAGGGCAGGAAGAGGGAGCCTAAAGCCACCCGGCTTCCAAGGTGGACCGACAGTTGGATACACACAGCGGTCACGCCATGGGTGCCCATGCTCCAAAGGGGCCAAGTTTCCAAAAGAGGACAGCATTTAACAACTAGGTCAGTTTCTCTGGAGATACAGCACAGTTACTTTTGCACATATGGGCACAACGGGATCCGTAAGAAGCAATAAACTGAAATACTGATGTTAGATGGACCTCAGGTGTTAAAACCGTGCACGCTCCGGGAAAGGACAGTGCTGCCCTCTGCAGGAGAGCGCGGGCACTGTAGGGGAAACACCCTCACCTGCGGTGACACCGGACTCTCAGCCTGGACTCCAGGGCCCTTCATTCGCCAAACAGGACCCGCTGCAGACTTTCCTCCAGCCCCACAGAAACGACCAGAAATGCAGCAACCATGTTTAAAAGCGCACCCTCTCTTCCTCCATCCCCCAGATCTCAATTCATTTCTCCAGAAATAAGTGCATCCTTTTTGTGGGTGCGGTAGGTGGGGTGTCAGTATTTTTCTTCATTCCTTCTAGAGGAGAGATGGAAGTGTTATGGGGTTAACTGCTACCACAGCTTGCCTCCATTTGCTTTCACTGCCTTAACCTTAGAATGCTTTTGTAATCAATACATAGAATTGAAAACAGGTGTCTTCCAGGCTCTAATGGGTGGTGCTCCTGAGTACTAGATGCTCCCTGTTTAAAAAAAAAAAGAGAGAGAGAGAGATTATTTTGCATTGTGCTTTAATCTTTCGGGAACCTTCAGAAAGTTTAGGTATTTAGCACTTAAAAAAAACTACAATGTGGATTTGCCTTGTAAGACCTTATTCTACTTCGGTTCTGCAAGACTTAGCCCATGGATATTATACCCCAGAGTTGCCTCCAAATAATTTTTAATATATACTTTATTTGGTTGCATTGGGTCTTAGTCATAGCACGTGGGATCTGACCAGGAATCGAACCTGGGCCCCTCCATTGGGAGCAGAGTCATCCACTAGACCGCCTGCGGAAATCCCAAATAATTTTTGAGGACAAGGAATATTTTATCTTTTATCAATGGAGAGAGCTCAAACAACTAAGCTTAACATAAGGAAGAACTACATTTCCTAAGCTCCTCACTGCCGCAACCAACCACTGCCTTCAGGCAGACAGTTCTGTTCATGGAAACAGAATTCTGCTGACATCTGAGTGCCTCCTTGGTGCTATTTCATGATGCTGGACCCTGCCCATTATTATTTAATCCTCGGAGCCATAACTTAAGCTTGTCATCCACGTGGTAAAACGCAGCTCTGCAGCCCAGGGGTCCTTCCATCCGCCTCTGTCATCCCCCTCTTGTCCTGCCCTTACCCTAACCCATCTCTCAACTTCCAGGCTTTCTCTCAACCATCTGACAGTTTAAAAAACCATGTCAACACATTTTTTTCTTTTTGTCTCTATTTAAAACCTGGCAACTTCCAATTTTTCCTTCAACAACTCCCAATTCTGCAGTCTGGCTGTTTTACTAACTGAACCACAAATCCTGTAACACTTTCAGGACGTTTCCCACAACAGTTGCCCGTGTCAGGCCCCACCGCCCCCCCACCCACTTCCTAACCACAGCGCCTGTCACCCGGAGGTGCCCGCAGCGCGCCCCCGGCCCTGGCTGGGACCTGTCACCCGGAGGTGCCCGCAGCGCGCCCCCGGCCCTGGCTGGGCCGTCCGCGCCCGCCCGTGCAGTCAGGCACTCCTCCACGAAGCCTCACACGAAGCCACCCCCGCCTCGCCCCCGGCTACACGTCCACCCCAGCCAAGGCGCCCGGGGCACTGTCACCAGGTCTCAGGAGCGGCCAGGACACGGACCGAGCGCCAGCCACTTGGAAAACCGCCGGCCAGTCTGGGAGGCCGGCCTGCGGCCCCGCGCCTGCGCGCCTGGATGTGCCTCCCAAGGGCGCTCCTGCACCTGGAAACCGGGAGACGGGGGCAAAAATGCTCCTGTTAGCGACGGCAGAGCGGTGGGAACCACCCAGGTGTCTGCTTGACACCGGATGAGAAGACGCAGTCTCAGAAGCCGAAGTAAAGGGCACCCTTTCTCTAAAGCTCGAGCCAAGGAAGGAGGACGCAAAGCGGAGCAGCGAGAGGACAGTGACACTGAGAGCGGGGACCTCGTGCGGCGGAAGGAGCGCAGGGACGCAGCAGACGACCCGGAGACGGGCGTCACCTCGACGGGCAGTTCCACCTTGGGGGGAGCTGCCGCGCGCTGCGAGAGGCGCCGGCCCGCCGGCTAACGGAGCGGGCGCCTGCGGACCACCAGGGGGCGCCGTGCTCTCTCCAAACCCGTGGCCCGCCCGGGGGCGCTGGGCAAGGCTCTGCTCGCAGTGGGCACGCAGGTGACCTGTACAGTCAGGCAGGCTGCTTGGGGTGGCTGGGATTCCCAGATGGTAAATAACTAGGGGATTCACGGCCCACATTACAGGGAAATAACTGGTTGATTCTTTAAAAAGGAAAAACTCCAAACCCACCAGGTATGATGTCCCCCTCTCTTCACTGCTACAACATTTGCAATAAAGCACAATTCTGAAGCCATTTTTCATTTTTTTTTATTGCTGTTAATTCAAGGAAAAAAGGTTGCATAAAATCCAATCTTTTCTAGAAATATAAGTGGCCTTTCCAGTACATAACATTTCAAATATCAAAGTATATGGTAAACATACAAATAAGGAGAAGGTAACATACCTCCCATATACAGTACAGTCTTTTAAATCATAAAATAAGCTCCATAAAGTACAACTGGCAAGTGATTCACAATACGGTCCATACAGGGCTTATCAAAACTCTCACTTCCATAGCTCGATTGCAGCTTAACAATTAATTTAATAATATGGTCCAAAAATACCCAAATAAAATATATTTAATCAAAATAATTTCCTTTCGTTGAACTTTCTTTTTAAATTAAAGCTTTCGCCTACCCCTTCTCCCACCCCACCTTTCTTCCCCTTTTACTCCCACCCCTGAAAGAAGGTTTCAAAATGTACATTGGTGCTATAAATATAAATTCTACCTATGAAGCTTTACAGGAAGCTTCTTACTTCAAGTGTTTCCTTTTGTCTGGCAATCTGTTAGGTTTCTGAACCAAGGCCAGATATTTAAGTTCCTCTGCCGCACACCAACGTGACCCCACAGAAACACCCGCCGTCTCTACTCTGTACCGAGGGTGGGGCGTAGCACACCCAACCCCCAGCCCTCACACCCGAGGCTCAACGCCGGGGGCTGCTCCGTGCCGCCGACGGCAGGGGTCCAAACCCACACCCCATCTTCCAGATAACCTCAGTGCACTTTAGGAAATCAAAAATTACCTGGAAGCAATTTAGTACATAGATCGGCTTTAAAAACAAACAGTCGTTTTAAACAGCAGCATTAAACTTAGTGACGGGACACTGACATGATTAACACCATCTTAACACACTCAGAATTCAGTCTTTCACATTATAATCAAACACAGTGGTGAACTGTTGCCGAAGTGACTTTGCTACGAGACAGGATAGGGACGAATACCTGACTTTTGTAGAAACGCAGAGCTTCTGTTCAGATCGCAATAAACCGTATACATTTCAGACATGACAGAACACTGACAGTTGGTGTATGGAAAAGAAATCTTGACTTGTGTCTTTTACGTGACACAGCGGTAGACTGCGGTAGACTACATGTAAAACTGGCTGTTGGCTTTCGTTACAAACACACACACACAGGAGAACCACACTCACACAAGTTTGTTCACTTTATGTCTCTCTGAAGCAACAGGCTAAAAACGTATGATGAAGTAAAAAAGTTTCTGTTTTTAAAGAAAAAGCTCTTTGTCCACTTCGTATGTCACATTTTCTCAGTTTCATATGGTTTACCTCTTCCTCTCTCTTCCACTCCGATTTTTATTTGGACAAGCGCTGCGTTGGTGTGTGTACGTGGAAGTGTTTATTACATATATACACACTGCTTGGGAATCGGATTCTCCCTTACTGTGAAGGTGGAACATTTTACCAGTGAATGATACTACACAGAGCGGTTTAGAGTGTGGACGGTGCAGGGCCAGCCGCTTCGGCAGCCACTGTCAAGAGCGGAGGTGGGACGAAAACGTGGAGATTAGGGCCAAAGTGAGAAAAGCTGGGGAAGAAGCAAAGTTTTTTTTTTTTTTCCCTAAAACCATATGACCGTCACCAGTGTTATGAAAAAAGGTCAAATACACAGTTTCAAAGATTCAGTAAACATTGCACACAGCAAGTATTCAGTGTTAAAAAAAAAAAAAAAAGCACACATCAAGATTTTCCTTTTGATTGTTTGAAGGTTTAAATTACATGTATCATACAGATAAGCCTGTTGTTGAACCAGGAGACCAGAGGCTCAAAAGCAATGCATTCTTGTTTTGTTTTGGCCATCCGTACAAGAGAAATGAGAAATCTCAACTGCATAGAAATCTAGGAAATGTATAGACAAAGAAACACAAACAAAACACCTTTCCTTTCCCTCCCCTCCACACCCCACCATGACTGCCCACACTTCAGTGTATTAAGGAGGCAAGCTTTACTTGTTTCAGTCTGCAGAATCCAACGTGTCACTAGAAGGGGGGAGGGGAGGTGCGTATCTCAGTCTGTAAGAGCCTAAAACGGGAAAGAGAGCTGCTAAGTCACTGTGCACTGTAAGGCATCACACATGACAAGACATCAGACGGGCCTGCCCCTCTGTCCAGGCAGCGCCTTCTGCACTGCCGTGACCCAGAACAGTCCTAGCAACGTGAAGTTTGTGCTTTAAGTTCAACCTAAAGCTATCAAACTCAACTTTCCCTTAAAAACTCCAAGCAAACACTTCCAATTCAAGACCCTTTTCCTGTGTTGAGATCTGGCAAAATTCAAAAGCTTCGTGTGAGCTGAAATGTAACAGTTTGAGGCCTCCATTGAATTTGGTATCCTACTTGTACTTATTTAAGAATTTCTTTATTGTGGTGGTAACACAAGAAAGTTCTAATTTTCTTATTCCCAAGTGAAAGTGTTAGTTGCTCAGTCATGTCTGACTCTGCCATCCTATGGACTGTACCCCCACAGGTTCCTCCATCCATGGGATTCTCCAGGCAAGAACACTGGAGTGGGTTGCCATTCCCTTCTCCAGAGGATCCTCCTGACTCAGGGATGGAACCCGGGTCTCTTGCATTGCAGGCAGATTCTTTACCCTCTGAGCCACCAGGAAAGTACAGTGCTTAACTGTTCTGTTCCTTAAAATGTGACAGCACTGGAAACTAACGTCGGCTGGGAAAGAAGGGAGCACGCCTGAGGTCATCTGCCTGCGCACAGACAGACCCAAATAACAAAGGATCTCCCAAGTCAGGTGACTACCACTTCCTAATTTTTCAGTATTTAAAACTTTCGCTTACTCTATGAAACTGGATTGTTGCTTAAAAAAAAAAGTGCTGCTAGCAAAGAGATTTGCAAATTCCCATTTATATCCCTTAAAAAGTGCCTTTCCGGTTTCCTCCTTCCCTGGCAACTGGATTCCTCTGAACTGCCCTGAGCTGCGGGGCCTGTGTCTACGCTGTCTGGCCGCCTGCACCTCTCGGCTGTCGCTGCGCGCGCAGCCCGCGGACACACCAGCGGCTCCTGCTGCTCCCACGGAGCCGCACGCCTCCGGCCCCTCAGAAACAAGTCCTCCGGGCGCTCTCGTGATTACCTTGTGGGCCGGCCTCCATGGACGACTGCTTGCACTCCTGCGCATGGTGTCCGCTCACGCCACAGTTGTAGCACGAGGCGCTCCCGCTCTTCTTGGGCGCCGCGCCGCCCGAGCCGGCCACCACGCTGTGCGGGTACACGGGGTAGAACCGGCCGAAGCCCGCCACCGGCTGCACGCCGTAGCCGGCCTGGCCGCCCAGCACCGGGTCATGCACCAGCCCGCTGGCGTACGGGGCCTGAGGCAGGAAGAAGGGGAGCTGGCCGCCGCTGCCCTGGGGCGCCTGGCTGAGGTAGCTGCCGTTGCAGAGGGAGGGCAGGCTGAAGAAGGGCGAGACGCGGTACAGCGGCCCGGGCGCCGGCCCCGGGTAGTAGTAGCCGCCGAGTGGCAGCCCGGCCCCGCAGCCGCAGCGCCGGCCGCACGAGCCGCAGGCGCCGGCCGGGGCCAGCAGCGCGCCCGCGCCCAGGAAGGCGGCGCCGTCGCCCTGCGCCGTGCTGGGCGCGGGGCTCGCGCTGGGCGCGGGGCTCGGGGCGCCCGACGGCGCGCTCGTGGCGGCCGGCCCGGGGAAGGCGGCGGGCGCGGCCGCGGGGACCACCACCTTCACGCCGGCGGGCGGGGCCGCGGCTGCCGCGCCGCCCTCCAGCTGAGGCACCATTGGAGAGAGTCCCGCCGCCGGGGAGGCGGCCTTTGGGACAGGGTCCGTGGCAGCGACGGGGGAGCCCGGGAAGGGCCCGGGGCCGGGGCCAAAGGCGGCGCTCGCGGAGCCCGCGCCCAGGCCCGCGGCGGGCGGCGGCGCCAGGTTCAGGGCGCAGCTCTCGGGGGGGCCCGGCGGCAGCTTCAGCCTCTGGATGGTGAGGTGCAGCGCGGGGCCGCCGCCGTGCGGGAGGAAGCCGGAGGGCAGTGGCAGCGGGGCCGCCAGCAGCTCCAGTGGCTTCTCCGAGTCCCCGGCGGACGCCGCTGGCCCAAGCGCGCCCAGGGGCGCGGGGTCCGCAGGCTCCCGGAGGGCGGAGAGCGCCACAGGGCCGGGGACCAGCATCCCGATCGTCTTGCCATCAGCAGACTTGGGCGGAGGCACCACGACCTCAGACTTCTGGGCACCATTGTGCATGACACAGTGTAGAGTTGGCATGAAAGAAATATGCTGATACTTGGCTGAGCTTAAGGGATCTTCCAAAAGGTCTGCACTGTCGTTTCCTAAGGAAGCGATTTGAACAGGTGGCTTGACCGTGACCGTCTGGCCCACAGAACCGTAACTTGTAAACCTGGTTGTCGAGGGATTTCCAGAGTCCTCGGAATTGCTGTCTGTGTCTGAGGGAAACATGTAAACAGATGTTAACACAAGCATCCTCTCCCATCCATCCTGCTAGAAATAAAATTTAAGTATACCTAAAAATATACCCTGACTTTTAAAACCAATAAATGTATCCCCCTCAGTGTCCTGACTACTGAGCTAACCTTCTTTTAATTTTTGGCTTTCTATGGACTTTATTTGAAAACTATGGAGATTCTGGAAAAGGCAAGACACCAAGGAGACAATAAAAAGATTGGTGGTTGCCAGGGGTGGAGCCCTGGGGGAAAGATGAGGAGGCAGAGCACAGAGGATTTTCAGGGCAGTGGAAACACTGTATGATGTAGTGAAGGTGAATCTGTATCCTTACACATCTGCCCAGAGCCACTGAAGGTACACCACCAAGACTGTGCCCTTACACGTATCACGCGTCAAAGTCAGTTTTGTGTCAAAGTCGGTTCCATCCTTGGTAAACAAATGTGCCATTCCAGTCAGTGATGTTCATACCGTGTGAGAAGAGGGGCTACACAGGAAATTTCTGTGTCTTTCTCTCAATTTCACTGTAAATCCAAAACCGCTCTAAAAAAATTAAATCTCAAAAAAACCCTTGGACAGGTAAGAAACAAAAGGTTAATGGCGCCTGGATGAAGCACAGTATAAACACAGACCTTTATTACAAGGGATCAGGTATCTTTTACCTTTAATCAATTTTAGGCAATTCATTTGACTTATATGCTGTACTGCCTGCCAAACGCGAGGTCTTCACATTTGTCTCTCATAAATTATACAATTTAAAGGAGTTCAATCAAGACTATATTTAATTTAAACATCTAGACATAGAGAAGGGAAGACAGTTTTCCTAGAGTGGAATAGTCTTCCTTTTAAATACTTTGGTGGGAGAAAGAAAATGTAAAACTACCATTACAGTCATAAAGTAAATGCTAGAACACAAGAAGCAAGAAAAACACGAGAGCACTGCAGTTCCTCCTAAAAGGGAACAGCCAAGTGGCAGACACAAAACTGTACCACATTTCTTTTTATTACTGCATCATTCTTACGCACTCTTATGCTTGTAAACATAATAAATTCAATATAGACTTCCCCTGGGTTTCTTGATTTTTGGTGTAAAGGGGGCAAAGTGCAAGATTTAGTTCAGTTTTAACTCTCATAACCCAGACCCTGCAGCGCTATGCACTGAGACCATCCAATTAAATGCAGCACCTGATTTAGCATTTTTTTTGCTCACAAATATAAGCAGAATTGCATTATGTAGTTAAAATGCTTATATTTATTAAGGTAGTAACTAGCTATATTCAGCTAAGAAGCTAAAACTTTTAGAAACAATTCTAAAAACAAATCATACTATGCTTCCTGGAGAAAGGTTAAATAGAACCTATTTCGTGACATAGAATGTATAAACAACAATACTAGTAACTCAATAATTTTTATTAGAAGAGATTCAACTTATGAACAAATGGTTCTAATATAGACTCCCCTTAATAACTGAGGAGTTCCTTGTTAAACTCTGCAAAACAAAAAGTATTCAATTAGTAACTTACTTAAGGCATTATATCGGTATCTGTACCTTCACATGAGTAGGAGTTAAAAATAATATTTAAGTTCAAAAGAAGCTGTTAACATTTTTCAGATGATCAGTTAAATTTCTAAATGAACTGGGCTTTGTTTAAATCATCTTAAGTCATAGCAAATGGCCCCATGATTTTAACTGATCTCAAATGGTTTTCTGAACATTCATTAGAAGGACTCATCTAGCAATTTAGAGATAGGTTTTCCTTTTCTGAGATGACTTTGAAAAGTATAACGTCTTATTAACAAAACCCCATTATGACCACTACCACCAACAAAGCCACCTGCAGTGCAGTAGGCCCAAGTCCAGTCCCTGGGTGGGGAAGACCCCCCGGAGAAGGAAGGGCAACCCACTCCAGCATTCTTGCCTGGGAAATCCCATGGACAGAGGAGCCTGGTGGGCTACAGTCCATGAGGCGGCAAAGAGTCAGACACGACTGAGTGACTAACAGCTTGAGTCTGCTAGGTTAACAACTGCTGACCCATGGGGCATTTGTCACCATCAGCGGCAAATGTTTAACAATATGGCTGCCTGAGGTAGCATTACTAGTTGGGACTAACAAGAGCCTGACCAAAAAACTTAAAAGAAAAAACTGAAGAATGAGATGTCCACCAGAAGCTCTGAAAAGCTTAGATATATGCCTGGGAATCTAGAAGGCCACGCTCATACGCAGGGCTGTGGGCCCGTCCAGTAAAGACCTAAGGTGGCTTGGATACATCCCTGGGAATCTAGAAGGCCATGCTCATACGCAGGGCTGTGGGCCCATCCAGTAAGACCTAAGGTGGCTTGGATATATCCCTGGGAATTTAGAAGGCCACGCTCATATGCAGGGCTGTGGGCCCGTACAGTAAAGACCTAAGGTGGCTCTCAGTTCTTACTTCTGGCTGACTCTGAGCTTTCATGTAAGGAGCATTTGAAGATACAGTACATACAGAAAACAAAATGGCAGATATAAATCCTACCTTATCATTAATTACAGTAAATTTAAATACATAAACAAGTCAGCCAAATGGCAGAGATGGGCAGAATGGCTTAAAAAAACCATCATCCAACTATAAGATGTCTTTAAGAGACATACTTTAGAATCAAAGACACAAACAACGTTTAGGGTAAAAGGATGGAAAAAGAGGTATCCTGCAAACACCCAAGAGAGAGCTAAAGTGGCTACAGTATTATCATCAGATAAAACAGACGTTACGACAAAATCTGCCATTAGAGACAAAGGATACTTATAATGATAAAAATGGTCAATCAGGAAGACATAAAAATTATATGTCCATCTAACAATATGCAATTTTCAATCTTTCTACACCTACTCTGTATTTTGTTATGACTCTTTCTCTTTAATATCATTTCCAGTGAAACAGGTTTAAAAAATCAACATTACTAGAAACTGCTAAGTTAATGGTCTTTAAGACACCTGTTATACCAATTAAATTTAAAGTCAATAATGACATTTTCAGTACCATAAAAATAGTTGTTTGACAGATTTTAAGAGCACACATTTCCCTCTGCCTCCCCCACACCCTTCCAAAGAGCAAACCTCTGTCTTTTTCTTCTTCACTTTCAAAACTCTCTCTTCCATCATGTCGGGGGCTAGAAGGAGAGCTGTAACTCTCTGAAGATGTCTCTCCACACGTGTCATGTCCAGATCCAATATCCAAACTCACATCTGAAAATTACATGATTTTATAAAAAGCAGAATTGTTCAGTTAAATAAATTTCTGAACTGAACCATCAGAAATTACAGTTGTAAATTTTTTTTCAGTTTTTATATAATTATGTAATAAAAACTGGCCCTTGACCAAGGTAAAAGTCCATTACTGAAACATAATTTTAACTGAAAATAATTGACAAATACATTCGTAAAACAAAGGCAGAGAAAATAGTCAATCTTATTGACTTTAAAAATCAGAATTAACGTTCTTTGTAGGGTCTGCCTAATACTACCACATCGAACCGCTTCTTAAGTTAAATAAAAACTCCTCAGAGTATACTATAAAATTCTTTCTTAAAAAAAAAAAAAAAAAATAAAATAAAACAACAACTCAAGAATACAACTGACTGCCAAAAATGCCTTTCAGTTAAAATTTCCATGCCTGAAATATTTGAAAAGATTAAATTGCTTCCCATGAAGTAGACTGAGTAGCCCCTGAGTTCTAAGCAGAAATAAATGATGGACTGGGAATAAAAAAAAAAAACGCCACCACCACCAAACCACTTGGGTAGAGTGAGCTCACTATCATGCAGTGAAGCCTTTGATACTTCACAGGGTAAGCTTCAGAATGCTTAAAAAAAAAAAAAAGGAGGTGAGGCAGCTATTTCTCAGAATGAAATAATTTATTCCATTAATTTCTTTACATTATATATCTAGTAAATATTTTAATCACTCAACTGTCATAGATTAATTTGCAATTTTCAAAGAAATACATACATAAATCTAAATCTATAGTGAACATAATTTCCTGTTTTTGACAATCCAGGTGCTTTAGAATTGTGTGGATTCTTTGGAATTTTTATAATAAAAAAGAAATGTGATCCTCTGAATTCAGAAGGTGAGGAAGGTAAGGATCATTAACTATGCCAAAGGCTATTCCACAAACTGCCCTTTTAAACAGAAATATAAAAAACTCAACATTCAAAAGACTAAGATCATGGCATCCGATCCATCACTTCATGGCAAATAGATGGGGAAACAATAGAAACTGTGACAGACTATTTTCTTGGGCTTCAGTATCACTGCAGATGGTGACTGCAGCCACGAAATTAAAAGACACTTGCTCCTTGGAAGAAAAACTATGACCAACCTACAGAGCATATTAAAAAGCAGAGACATTATTTTGCCAACAAAGGTCCATCTAGTCAAAGCTTATGGTTTTTCTAGTAGTCATGTATGGATGTGAGAGTTGGACCATAAAGAAAGCTGAGCACCGAAGAATTGATGCTTTTGAACTGTGGTGTTGGAGAAGACTCTTGAGTCTCTTGGACTGAAAGGAGATCAAACCAGTCAATCCTAAAGGAAATCAGTCCTGAATATTCTTTGGAAGGACTGATGCTGAAGTTAAAGTTCTGATACTTTGGCCACATGATGCAAAGGACTGATTCACTGGAAAAGACTCCAATGGTAGGAAATATTGAAGGCAGCAAGAGAAGGGGACGACAGAATGAGATGGTTGGAGGGCATCACTGACTTGATGGACATGAGTTTGAGCAAGCTCTGGGAGTTGGTAATGGACAGGGAAGCCTGGCATGCTGCAGTCCGTGGGGTTGCAAAGAGTTGAACACAACTGAGCAACTGAATTGAACTGATAAACTTTTTTACTTATTGTTTTCCCTGATTCCACTTTTCCCCTTCTATTTGCCATGAAGTGATGGGACAGGGTGCCACGTTATTAAGACGACAAAGAGGAAAAAACTTACGCTAGCCACTATTCTAATGATAAAAATCTAGTTATTAGTATTTATGGATAAAAAGAAGCTAGACAGACTTAAGAACCATTTAGACCCATCAGACGACAGACCCGCAATGAGTTATTAAAGGAAGATGAAGGTCTTTAAATCATTATAATCTAAAATAAATTGAGAGGTCAACCCCAAATTTTTGGTGCCACAATCAGCTAACAGAAAAATGGGGTGGAAGAAACATGGGCGATGCAATCGGATAAAGTTCTTCATACTGTAAGTGAGGTAAGGCATCCTTCTCTTTAGTAGAAAGATTTAAAGCTTGAGATTTTAAAAGCAAATATTGTGAAAACACAGATGATGAACAGCACTGACTGTTTCGGGGAGAAGACAACATACAGGCGGACGGGGGGACTTATTTTGTTCCCTTTTGTACCTTCAGAATTTTGAACTACATAAATGTATTTTACCCAAAATAGAAGTTAAATTTTAAGTTACAAACACTTATCTCAAACTGAGTTATTTAAAAATCTGGACAATCCATGAATCAAAGGACCCAATATTTTCAGCTTCAATATGGCATCTACATTTACTAACTGTGTGCTTGTTCTGTTAAAAACCCTTAAAGGTAATTCCTCAGTATTTCAAAGGGATTAATAAACAGAGGGTTTTATCTTTAACCTGCGGTCAGCAAACATCTCAGCTACACCTGACAGCAGTTTCACAAAGTATTTTTTATTTATAGTTTACTCTATAAATAAAAAATATATATATACACACACATATGAATCAGTGGCATAGAGAGAGAACAAGAAAGATAGAATAAGGTTAATTTTGAATTAAAAATCCTGAGGTTGTACTTTCATAATATTTGAAAATAAAGAAAGGAATTAAGAGTCTGATCGATTATCCAAAGTTCTTAACCTAGACAGCGTATGTTTTCTTCTAACTTATTATAAGAGGCAAAAGGAATTACATGACTGAACACCTTGGTACTTGATGCAAGCCAAATGCTTTTCATATGTTGTCACATTTAAGTCTTACAATCTGATGAGGTGGACATTATTCTTCTTTTACAAATTTAAGAAACTAGGGGGGTGGTAAAGACGCAAACCTACACCTGTCTGAGATCAAAGTCCACATGCATCTCTGAAAATATGAAGCTCAAAGGGGAGAAACCATTACTAACTTTTTGGATGTAGTTCCCACATCATATGAGACCAGAGTGATGTTATGAGGGTGGCGTATACCTGACAGGAATCTTAACTCGAGATGACCTGATTTAGCATGTGGCTTAGAAGGCAGTGCAGAGAACGAACCAGGAGCAAACAGACAGGGAGTCCCGGCAGCGGCTGTTTCTAGTCGTCCACCGAGAACTCCTGTCCCCTTGTTTCAGCAGCGCCCCCTTCTTTCAGCTGCCATCACCACGGGAATCTCAGACACTGCAGTGTTACAACACGAAAAGTTACTCCAATGAGCTGGCCCCCCACGTTTCTCTGCTCTCCCGGTAGTCCCAGGGACTCTCGAGAGTCTTCTCTAACACCATGGTTTGAAAGCATCAATGCTTCAGCGCTCAGTCTTCTCAAGGTCCTTCTTATGGTCCAGCTCTCACACCCATAAATGACCACTGGAAAAACCACAGCCTTGACTAGATGGACCTTTGCTGGCAAAGCGATGTCTCTGGTTTTTAATACGCTGTCTAGGTTTTTCACAGCTTTTCTCCCAAGGAGCAAGTGTCTTTTCATTTCATGGCTGCAGTCACCATCTGCAGTGATTTTGGAGCCCAAGAAAAGAAAACCTGTCACTGATTCCACTTTTTCCCCTTCTGTCTGCCATGAAGTGATGGGACAGGATGCCATGATCTCACGTTTTGAATGCTGAGTTTCAAGCCAGCTTTTTCACTCCCCTCTTTCACTTTCAGCTAGATGCTCTTTAGTTCCTCTTCACTTTCTGCCCTAAGAGTAGTATCATCTGCATATCTGAGGTTGCTGATATTTCTCCCGGAAATCTTGACTTCAGCTTGGGATTCCCATAAACCTCCACAAAGGATGGTCATTAAAGCTTGAAAGAGTCAATAAGATTTTTTAAGATGACTTTAACACAAGAGTACAGGCTTCTGTGAGGCTGGATAGACCCCTCAGGTCTTGTGGCCTCTGCTCTGGAGCAGGGAGTAGCTGAAGAGGAAACCCATGACGAGACCGCTGCTGCCAAGGGGAGGGAAAGGGGCCGGAGTGTAGCTGCGGCAGACGTCCCTTCACCTCCGAGGCCAGACCAGATTTCCTGCATTAAATACGTCTGAAGTATTCATGGAGTTAATTCAGAAATTACTACTCACATCAATGCAGGGAAAATGTGTGTGAGGCTTTGACACAACAGCTCAACACCCACTCTAATAGGTACCCTGCTAAATATATTTAGGTGATGTGTAATTGAAAGAAAAACTCCCTTACCTTTCACAGAACCACCGTGGGTGTGCGGAAGAGCAGAGATTCGAATACCATTTATTCTACTATTCAATCTACTGTCAGTTTTCTTAATTTTCTCCCTAAGCCAAAAGTATACATGTTACCAACATTTTTTTAACAGTCCCTAGAGAACACATTAAGTACAACACTAATAAAATTCCCCTCAATTTTTTTAATAATTAAAAAAAAAGTTTAGTAAGGTATATGTGAATGCAAGATCTACCCTTCAGTGTGCAGGACTGGAAACTGTGCCCCTCCAAACTGAATATGATACATGACAACAGCCTTGTTTTTATTATGTACATGTGTTGATTATCTAGAACTAAAAAAAAGAAGTCCAGAGTAAAAATAAAAAGAAAACTAATATAAAAATACTATTTATACTACATAAACTAAACAGGTCTATTATCAGATGTTGTCTTCTCTGACCAATTTCTATTACTAGAAACATTAAATTAAACCTACTTTTCAATTTGTGGCTTTCCTTTCTTCTTACTTATCGAAGATAAACTTCGTTTTTCAGTTGAATGCTACGGAAAAGAATAAAAAAGTAACTGGACCAAAGCACGGCCATACTCAAGGAGGCATCCTCGTATTCTGATACAAGACACTAAAATGACACAACCCCAGTTGTGTATTCTAACACATTTTTATTTTCTATCTTTTTTGAAGTTACCTACTTGGTCCACTAAAATTTGCATATTTTCTGACAAATACTTAATCATGAGAAAAATACCTATTCTGTATTTTGCTTTTATTAATAAAATGGATTGTTTTCTTTTTGTCACTAAAAAAATACAATCAAGTAACTGGTATTTGCTACAGGTTTACTAGTCTTCTCAAGTTCAGGTCGGTAGAACACACGATTGTGTTGACTCTAAGAAGAAAAGGTAGAGGCCCCGAGGCAGATGAAGACACACAACAGTCAGGTGGACCTGAGAATCAGCCATCAGTGAGCATGACTTTAATAACACAATTTCTCAAAGTATGTTTTAATGCTTTAGTTCATAAAACACATCCCAGTAAAGGTTCACATCTGGACCTGAGTGTTAGCCAGTAACACAGATCCCTTTTCTAGAGAAGGTGGTTCTCTCCAGAGCGTCCCACTAAGCATCGCCCTGTACTTGCAGTCCATGGCCCTAACCTCACTGGGGAGCACGCGGCTCTCCGACTACACCAGCAATGAAAAGCGAGTACTTCCTAATCGCGTTTGGGAGTGCTGGGAAACTGGCCCAACAAGTCACGAGGGAAGAGACTTTTCAGAGGTCACATCTCCACAGCGAGACAGGGACCAAATGCGAATAATTCTTTCAAAGCAAAAACCGTGGCACAATGGTGTATCCCTAGTGAATCATTTCCGGCATCATCACAATAAAATGTATTAGTATTTCTGAGTAATAAAACTGATATAAATACACTTCTTCAGGTCCCAGAGGAGCTTAGGTCATGTATACCAATTAACTTCAAAGTCTTACATTGAAATGTTCCTTCGTTTCTTCTTACCAGATACACTAGCAGACCTCACAGTGCTTAAGGAACTTGACTCACATGGACTAACACCGCCTGATCAGCATGGCGGAAGACAAAACCACCCCCGTACCTGGTCGACTAAGGCCACACACTGCTCCTGGTGCTGAACGGTGGCATAGGTTGGCTTCCTCCAATCCATGACCCCATTCTGCTCAGCATACTGCACGGGGAGCGCGTCCACTGGGGAACAACCTGCACCGACAGTGCTAGCAAAAGAAAGAGTTTGTGCCAGTGTGAAGCTCTGTCCTCAGAAATCCCAACTACTGAGCATATAGTGAAGAAGCGATGGCAACCCTTTCTTCAGTACGTTAGTTTTTTATAGAATGCCTTGCAATAGCTCTAAGGAAAAAAGTAAACTATGAAAATAAGCCAGTACATAGCATTCTTACCCACTTATTAATTAATGCCTGTCTCTGAGGAGCTTGACAAAGGCACAGTCTGTCTCTGGACTCATTCCACATGGCTCACAGCCGGGGTACTAACCCCGATCTTGAGACAATCGCTATGGACTGTGTGTGTCTAAGGCAAGGGAAGGGACAGCATAATGTGACTGGAAATCAAGAGGAACAGGCCACAGAAACAGACTCAGAGAGAACCCAGAGAATTACCGGACACGGACTCTAAACTAACAGTGCTCAACACTGGTCAAGAGCTACAGGATGACAGAACTTTGGAGGAATACTGGAAAATAGAAAAAGGAATCAAATTTAAATTCTAGAACTATAAAATAAATTAGGAAAGACAATGGCACCCCACTCCAGTACTCTTGCCTGGAAAATCCATGGACAGAGGAGCCTGGTAGGCTGCAGTCCATGGGGTCGCTAAGAGTCGGGCACGACTGAGCGACTTCACTTTCACTTTTCACTTTCATGCACTGGAGAAGGAAATGGCAACCCACTCCAGTGTTCTTGCCTGGAGAATCCCAGGGACGGGGGACCCTGGTGGGCTGCCATCTGTGGGGTCGCACAGAGTTGGACATGACTGAAGCGACTTAGCAGCAGGAATTCAATGGATGGAAACAGATGAAAAAACTCAGTGAAGAGGAAATCTGGTCATGAGAAAATAGACTGGGGCATGGAAAGGGGAAAAATGTAGCAGCAGAAGAAGCTTGAGAGAGCACGCACGATGTGGCGGAAAGCCTGGCCTGTGGGTGCCCAGGGCCACAGAGGAGGGGCTCACTCAAAGAAAGCTGCAAACTCATCACAGGGAACTGCTGAAAACCAGACAATGGGAAAATTCAAACACACAGTCTGGGTTTGGAGAAGCACCCTAACCTTCAGAGAGTAACAGGATGGAGACAATGGCTACCTGCGGTCTTGAGCTCCCCCTAGAAGCAGAGTCTGGGTGACGTGGTTGACATGGCCGGGCATCTGGGAAGCAGGAGCAAGGAAGGAGAGGGGCAAGTCAGATGGGAGGAGGAGAAGCCAGCCTGTGGTGCTGTCACTGGGGCCGCCGCCACGAGCTACAGAGGCTCAAGCCCCCTGGGACTCCCACAGCTACCTCCCCAGGGGCAGGAACCGGAGCTCCCCACCAGTGAGGGCACAGCCCTGGGCGAAGGAACTTCCCGCTCTGAGCTGGCCGGTTCCAGGGCCACACAGGCCCAGAGCACCCACACAGAACCCTGGGCCAAGAGCCAACAGGCTCGTGGCGGGAGCCTGGAGAGGACTGCGGCTGTGGGAGAGGGTCGGAAGTCACACAGACGATTTTAAGTGCTTTGAGGCAGAAATCAAACCGGGCTGAGAGGAGATGAAGTGAGGGAGCAAAAGCACAGGCCTGGAGACGGTAACCCAGGCGCTCGGAGCTGCAGGAAGTGATGACCTGCCTGCAGTCCTATGTCCTATCTGCGAAGTGTCTTTCGAAAAGGAAGGCGAGAGGGACATTTCTTCTTGAGAAAAACAAAGTGAACTCATCACTGGCACACAATGAAATAGGAGATTCTCAAGTGTTCTTTAGTTAGAAGGATGCTCAGACACACTGGAAGGAATGAAGAACAATGGAATGGTAGTATCTAAATGATGAATGAAAAAAAGGCTTCATGAGGTTTAAAAGAGAATTAAGACACATGACAGACACAGTCTGTAAGCTAGGAGGAGGTAAGTGAAGACAGTGATGAAGGTCCTCACGTGGGAGGTGGTACAAGCACAACTGGGGTCAGGCCTTCATAAGCTGCCAACGCAGAACAAAACCTCAGGTAACCACCGCAAGCATTGAGAAACAGCGCATGCACAACCATCGTGGCTGATACAAGAGAAGAGCACAACAAAAAAAACACCCGAAAGCAAGGAGAGCGAGCTAAAGCTGATACAAATAACGAGCAAGCAGTCAAATGGCAGAATGGTAACTGAATCTCAGTAAGTACACAGGACAGTGATTCACAAGCACACAGCGCCTTCAGGGTTTGGGAGAGAGATACCTACTGCACAAGCGGGCCTCTGCCAGCGTGCTTCTTGTGGATCGCAGTGTGCTGTAACACATCTGGAGTGGAGGAAAAAACAATCATTACACCACACCCTTCTGCAAAATGCAAACGGAGCCCACAGCTGATTTATGACCGTGACAGTGTTCACAGACCACCCAGAGCGCTTCCAAGCTCACGGAAAATTCCTCAAAGAGACAATTTCCAAAGACACAGTCAGTGACGAACGTCCTTAAATAGCCTCTCAAACACGTTCCACCTAACAGCAGATCAGATTTGTCCAAAACTACAAAAGTTGAATATAAGCATTAAACTGTAAAACCACAACATTGAATTTCAGGCCTTTTTTTTTTAACCATTAAGACAAATGAAGTGTCTCATATATCATAAAAATACATATTAATAAAACCAACACCCATGTACCCACCTCCTGGATATCTCTGTATTTTCCTCTTTTTAGTAAGAAAGGAAACATCCGGGAACAATTACATGCCTCCCTCCATTGCATCCAGTCCCTCCCCCCAGAGGTTAGCTGAGGCGCGCGTGTTTAACCACCCATCCGTGCATTCACACACACAGTGGTGCCACATGGTTGGGTATACTCTAAATATCCTTTATTTTAACTGCCACCCAGCATGAACGTGCCTCAATCTATTCATAACTTTATCAACATTTGAAACGTTCGGGTCACATTCAGGGCTCTGCCGTTCCCCCACAGCCTGCCGGGACGGCCCGTGTCCTGGCCCCTGAGCCCACGGGCAACAATGTTCACAGAAGCAGAAATGCTGGGGAGCAGCAGGGACCGCCTCCCACTGCACGACAGCGTCGAATTCTGTCCAAAACACTTGCACCCATTTAAACTCCATTGACAGTGGTGAGAATTCCCCTTACTTCATATCCTTGATAATTCCCAAACTTGAAAAAGGTCTGCCAGTCTGATGGCTATGAAATCTGGATATCTCTGGATATCTCTTTGATGATAATGAGATGACAATGAGAAAAACTTCTCATTGTTTTTCACTTGCATTTTCTGGACTACTCAGGGGGCGGAACCATTCAAGGTTCTTCTGTGAATTGCCTATTTTTATCTTTCCCTTTGTTGTTGACCAGACTGATTTTCTCAAGGATTTTTGAAGACTGTATAGTCCTGGCTGGAGTCTTCACCTGTAAATACCCTGCAAATGTCTTCAGTGTGGCTTTCTGTCACATGTTAAGCTTTAACTTAGAACAGAAAGATCTCCCCTATGGCCATGCTGCTCTGTCTTGTCTGGAAAGCCTTCTTGTCCCAGAGTACTAACCTTTGAAAACTCAAGTTTTATATTTTACATTAAGTTTACATATGTTACATATAATGTGCTATTCACTTGAAACGTTCTGTGCGCGACAGAAGTAGGGATCTAATTATATAATTTTTCCCGACTGGAAAGCCAGCCGGTACCACTGCTCACACACACTTTCACGGTTCTCTGAAACACCACCTTTCACACACCAAGTCCCCACACATCTGTCTCTCGGATCCTCGGTCTGTGCTGACGGCCTGTTTACCTTCCCCTGCAACAACACTGTGCAGAATGACTCATCCCAGGGAATCAACGCTTACCTTCTTCTTGACTTGATGCTTCCGAGCTGTCTTCTTTCAAGTGTTCTAGTATCTTGGAGGTCTTCAGAGAGGACTGTAAGTTATCTGCAGGAAGTATTAAATATCATTAACTTTCAGGGAAGTTATCATAGTGAGATATACCAGTGTAATGATTACTTTTCTCCCACAGAAGCTGAGAGGTGGAGTTAATGGTACAGAGAGCGTCTCCAGTAGTTGGGACTCTGAAGAAAGCAAGGAGACCTGGCACAGAGCATCAGGCTGGGAGTGGGGGCCCTGAGCCACGCAGCCAGCTCTCCCCCTAGAAGTCACAGGACTGGAGCAACTGGGCGAGTCTGCCTGCCCGTGTGCCCGGTGCACAATGAGGAGATGGACTGGCTGGCGCTTCTAAGTGTCTGTGCTGTGTCAGTTTCGTGCCCTTTTTATGAATGACAGGACAGTGTGGTGACATCAGGCTGCCGCAGCAGCGCACAGCATCTCCCGCTCCTGCTCCTCCTCCAGACACGTGCTCAGCGCTCATGGGCCAGCCCAGGCCCTCGGAACACACTGTACGAGACAGATAGCTTCTCCGTTACAGACAGAGCAGTGGGCTTGCAGAGGTTACCATTTTAAGTCATTTAGGTGTCTAACACCTGTTTTCTCGGATGTCAGAATGTGGAATATTGCTATTGCAGGGAGGCAGGAGGAGTATGGAACTGTTGTTTCTTAGAAGTGTGTGTGTTAGTCACTCAGTCATGTCTGACTCTGTACAACCCCACAGACTGTAGCCCGCCAGGCTCCTCTGTCCATGAAATTCTCTAGGCAAGAATCCTAGAGTGGTTGTCATTTCCTTCTCCAGGGGATCTTCCCAACCCAGGGATCGAACCTAGGTCTCTTGCATTGCAGGTGAATGCTTTACTGTCTGAGCTACTAGAGAAGCCCTTTCTTAAACGAGTGGCTGCAACATGAACTTTGCCAACAATATGTTCTTTGGTGAAATAACTTGAGATTTTCCATGATTTCAAAACATGTCTTTTAATACACTATCTTGATTTCATACAATTTGAGATCTTAAAAATCCACCAGCCTCTTTAACATTGCTCATGTAATTTACAAACTGCCGAACTCTCCAGATGAGTTTCCTCTTATTTATGTGTGTACTACTCACTTGAGCACATTTTCCTAGGCAGCCTTGCTAAAATCTGAATTAAAAGCTTAACTTCAGGCTTCAATGCTTCTTCAGAACTAAACAGATGCTATTTATAGATATTCATTTTAAAAAATCACACTTGGTTCAAGAAGAAAGCACTGACTATTTTGATGTTACTGGCAAAATATTTGTTAGAAAAGGCAGCTGAGATAGATGTGTACAAAACCAAACGCAAAGCAGACTGTGATGAATGCTGAAACGTGAGGGCGAACCAGACCACAGGAACGTACAAGGAGGCAGGAAATATCCTTGTGAGGTGGTTATTCCAGTTGGGTCCCAAAAAACAGGTGTGATCTTAACAGACTGTGACAAAAGGGTGCAAAAGAGCAAGACCCTGGAATAGGAAATGGCCAGGTGTACCGAGTGGCTGCCAACCCTTTAAGCCAGGGAGAGGAGGCTCAAGGATGCTCAGGACAGGGCCTGAGCCTCACAGCAGGTGTTTAACGCTCTGAATAGAGGGTGGATGGAAGCTCCAGTACTTTGGCCACCTGGTGCAAAGAGCTGACTCATGGAAGACTCTGATGCTGAGAAAGATTGAAGGCAAAAGGAGAAGGGGAAAACAGAGGATGAGATGGTTAGACAGCGTCACTGACTCAATGGATATGAATTTGAGCAAACTCCAGGAGACAGTGAAAGACAGGGGAGCCTAGTGTGCTGCAGTCCACGGTGTCACAGAGCTGGACACAACTTAATGACTGAACAATAACAAGAGGATTAACAAACTGATCCCCAAGACAATCCTGGGGCAGGTTACAGTGGAGCGAGAAACTAGAGTCGGAGAGAAGTGAGGCTTTATACAGTCTGTGCATGAAAAACAGGCCTGGCAATGGGACTGGTGAGAAGGTAAGAAGGAAGACGTCCTCTGTCTGGCATGGCTTGGTCCTTAAACGACTGGATATGAAGGGGAAACGTGAAGAGGGTAAGGCCCGAGCTTCCAGCCTGGGAGGCTGGGGAGGTCCTTATGGGAATAGGGGCAGAGGTCAGAGGTTATCCATCATCCAGGCTGCACTAGAGTGTCTTGGCAACCTGTGAGTCAGGTCTATCAAGGGGCCTGAGGATCCAGAAGGCCCATGGGTTTGAGATATTTGGCCCCTGTTTTGTGATGTTAGCGTTTTTTCTTTGAAAATTTTCATTACAGTACAGCTGATTTAGCTGTTAGTTTTTGCTGTACAGCAAAGTGAATCAGTTATACATATACATATATCCACTCTTTTATACATTTTTTCACATACAGATCATTACTGTTTGGTGACATTAGCTTTTATAAGTTACTTTCTTTAAAACTGCAGTGAAAATTCACTAAAAACTACCAATGTTTCTAATTTGTATGCCACTTGACCTTAACTAAAATGGCAATCCCATATACAGGGAGGCATGGTACAGCAAGAAATCCAGGCCAGAAAAATGTCAGATTTATACGGAGGAGCAGAGACACTTACTCAGGCTGTGCAGAGGGTCAGATGATATGGACTGAAAAAAGCTGTGTACTCTCTGACTCTGTAGAAAAGCTTGTGATGAAGTTGAAAATAGCTGCCTGCATGTAAAAAGAAAAGAGACTGGTTAATTTCATGCAATAAACCCACAAGATAGGTGAGATGGTAAACAAACCACGCGGCAGTTTAATTCAGGTACAAAAACTATTTTCCTAAGAAAAAGAATATGTGTTTGCTAATGTATTCCCCATAGGAGGAAATGAATAAAAGACTTATCTACAAGAATCTAATAAACAGGCTTATTTTCAACTTTATATAATCTACTGATAAGGTTTCAATTCTGACCCAACACGTATTATTAGCAGTCACCTTTCTGCTCAGAAAAACAACTACAGGTTCTTCACCCTTCTTCACAGTTCCATGAAGGAACTCTCCCACCCCCTGAAAATACAGACACCGGGAAGTTCGGAGCGCGGGAGTTCCGGAAGCTACAAGACGCCGCTAGGCTGGTCACAAGTACTGCTGCAGACTCAGGCACGCGTGGCTGATGAGTCACCTCGGTATGCATCACACCATGAGTCTAAGCTGTTATCTTTGAAAACAGCTTTCCTCGTGTTCTATTAATGTCATTAGGGGATTCCGAGTGGAGGTCCTCCCTACAAAAGGGGCAGAGTTACAGCACAGTCTGATGGAAAGCTGATGGAAAGTCTACTTGGGATGTGAACACCAGCTCAATCACTTACAAGCTGCATCACCCTAAACAAGGCATGTGGCCTTTTGGCTCCAATTTCCTCTTAGGAAATTTCAACATTCTTCAAGGTTATGATACTCAAGTAGTACACACACATTAACTGTCACCCTGCTCAACATACAAATCCCTTTTCATTGCTTTTGAATACTTTAAGTGCTCATTCAAAACTTTAGTTCTTATTGACTCCCCAAGGTTTCAGACCTACCATTCTGATTAGTTACAAAATTATCAAATACCATACCAAGAGCTGACCCTTATGGACCGAAGCGTCCTTATGCATTAGACAAAACTTCTTATTGGAACTCAAAATGTGGAGGTAAACATTGGACAGGAAGACAAAGGGGGAAATGGAGAGATGGGCGAGAAACAGACGCCTAGTATGGCGCTCATCTAAACTTCCAGGTCTGAACACACTACCAAAGGCTGGGGATTAAAATCCAAAGGCTTCTATTTATCCAGTTATGTTTACAAACCAACTAATTGGTCAGAAGTACAGTCATGTTGAGTACAAGGCAGGGACTTGTAATCAGCATACAGGCTTGTCAGATTCACTGCTGCAGGGCCACAAGAGAGCAATTACACCCAAACAGGACACAAAGTGGCCATCAACTACTCGTGCAATTAAAAAAAACAAGATTGCATCTGACATGACGACGTCATCCAACCCCAAATGCACGTTTCCCTACCACACCGTCATCTTCCTAATCCACAGCGCAGGCGGAAGGGAACGCAGACCCCAGGCCCTGTACCAGCCCCATGGCCGCCTCACTTACACACTCACTTCCTCCCTCTTTACACACTTTCCTCCCTCACTTACACACTCATTTCCTCCCTCTTTCGACTTCCCCCTCCTTTACAACTGCTGCATTTCTTAACGGCATGAATGACAGTGACACTAACCCAAAGCCCACAAACTGGATTCAGTGTCCCGAATCCGATTTATGGTCCTGAGACCACAGCCTAGCCTCACAAAACCACCAAGGGTGTTTTTAAAGGGAAGTATAAGAAAAAATCACTTCTTTAATATAACTTTTGCAGAGATGTTGCCCGGGTTCTCAGCCTCGGCCGGCCACGTGCAGCCTGAGGTGCCCTGGGTGCGCGCAGACCCCCGCCTCGGGAGCGCGCGGTGCGCAGACCTCACCTCAGCACGGGCTCCAGGTCAGGGTGCCGCCGCTCCTCTCTCTTCAGCGAGCCCTGATTCAGGGCTCGGAGGATGGTCTTGTCAAATGTCTCCGAAGACAACTCCTTGGGAAGCTAGGAAACAAAAACGTCTCTCACTCACTGGGGGCACAAACCAGGGGCATAAAAGGAACGTAAGTGCCTCCTGCTCAGACATCACCCCAAAGCCGTTCCCCTTCTAGACCTTCCCGATACAGGGCCGCAGCCTGGAGCAGCGCCGGGCAGGGCAGGGTCCCCGGGGGCATCCCCGCGGGCTTGGGGCGGGGGGTGGGGTGGGGACCCGCAGCGCTCACCCCGCTTCCCTCCCGCTCCCGGACACCCACAGCGAGGAGCTTCAGTTAAATGGAGCACTTCCCAGAGCTCATATGGCATTCTGCAAAGTATGGCCTGTCTTTGTAGTCACCACCTCTGTGGCTCCTGTTTCACACGTGAACCTCAGGCCACCTCAGACTGCCAATGCTACACTCCCAGTGAAGAGCTAGGTGGGAACGACGGGGCAAAACCCCAAGGTTTACACAAACAGTCCCCACCCTCTGGAGCCCCAGCTCAGCCCTGGCCGAGCTCAGTGTGCTAGAAGCTCTTCTTTAAAAACACTGAGGCCTGATGGATAACCATCTACAAAACCTCGCAACGGTTTAGTTTTTGTAACTCTTCTCATGAATTACTAGTTCATTTGTGCAGTCAACACACAGTTCGAACTCCGACTGTGTCCTAAGTACTGTGTCTGGCGCTGTGAACACAGCACCGAGGAGGAAACCTACACCTGGCCTCCATGGAGCCGCGCTTCTGGGGCGGAGGAATAACACAGGTGCGAGACGCAGCTGCCACGGAGCAGCGGGGAGGCGGCCACTGAACCCAAAAAGGGGCTGGAAGGCCCGACCGCACTCCTGCACGTCTCAGCAAACTCAAGTGCCCTCCATCAGCCTCCGCAAAGGTTAGTGTTAGGGAGCACAGGTTGTGAAGGGAACAGTTTTTACTCTTATATTTTGCAGAGGATTTTAAAAGGAAGGTAAACAGTTAAAAAAAAGACATATGGTAAACTTGAAAGGATATTTTATAATAGGAAATTCGTTCCTAGAAGTACATTATGTTGCCACTTATTTCATATAACTTGATAAGGCACTGGTCTTACATAAAAAACACTATATTCAAATGTTGGCTAAACAGGGGTCATTAATTACTGTGATTCTGAAGGATAAGCTATTTGGGACTAATAATTATATATATATATTTTTAAAAAAAATCTAAGCTTTAGAGAAGTTGTATTACTAAAAAATGAAATCTGTCAAGAAAAAGAACAGTCAAAGCTTAGGAAACCCAGAGCAGAGACCTTGTTGGGTGCTGGGCACATCGCCACCAACAACATACGTCTCACCAAGAAGCTAGGAATGATAAGGTTCCTTTTTTTTTTTTTTTTAATGTGGAAAGCCTTCAATTCCTTATATTAGCAATATAACGTAAGAAAATCTATGCTTAGAATAATATGACATTTTCTACAGCTAATGTTCATGAATAGTTGTAAGTCAACCTCTACATACATGTTTTAATATTCCTGGTGTTTACTTTGGTGCTAAAGTTTTTGGATTCTCTGTATTATATCAAAATCATTTTAACAGTAGAATCTGTATTTTTACCTTCAGTAGAAATTCCTGTAGTTCTTGGTGGGTTTTTGTTACTGTTGTGACTGAAAGATCAGACCAATTTACCTGATTTAAAAAGAAAAAAAAACAACAACACATACTATACAGTTATTTCTCAGGCAAGAACTGACTGGAAAAAAGCCATGTGTAAAACAGATGACCTTACTTAAATTTTATCAGTATCAACAAATTACAAATATAAAGTTAATCTGTTATCATAATTTCTTCAAAATTGTTAAAATTAACTGTATATTGACATGTTACTTAAAAATTTTAGTAACTCCTTTCAAATTGCATGGTTTTCAAAACAAGCTGTCTTCTATAAATGTGCCTACATTTTAGTAATTTTTCAGAAAGGGAAATGTCTTACATTCCTTTTGGAGAAGTTGTAGGACTCTAAAATGACACTTGGAGAGTACAGATATATAAGCCCCAAGAAAAAGAAAAATTCTATCTCCTGAAACTTATTAAATACACATTCTTAAGAGAAATACCGGGTTCACTGCCCCTCTTTGGTAGTGCTGTATTGTGCTTTTATGGGAATTTATAGTTTAGGAAAAGATTTCATCATCTTTATCTTAATGCTTTAAAGTCCTATGAAGGTGGATGAGGCAGATATGACTACTTCCATTTGCAGATGGAGAAACTAAAACTCAAAAAGGCTAACTGACAGATTCAAACTCTAAGCAAGCAGAAGAGCCACAACTAAAATTGATTACCTACCTACTTCTTGGATACTTTTAATTCAGTGGACTCAATGGTGGCCCACTAATAATTTCTACTTTACAATTATCTGAGCTGAGTAAATACTTGAACTATGTAACACATAAGCCTTAGCAACTACTCATGCCACAATTAACCAAATACTTAACAATACCTTCAGCATTTTACCCAGCAACCCTCAAACAAATATCCTTATTAAGGGGGCAAACTTTTAAATGACTTCTAATTATTCAAATGGTCGTTGAGCAGCTACTGGTATCAGACACTGTTTATGAAAGGATACGGAGGGGACAAGACAATGAAGTCTCTGTGGGCTGAGGTCAGAGCCCAGTGCAGGAGTCAGACCAGAGCCCATGAGCAGAGAGATTCTGTCAGTGACCAGGGCTCCACAGACAGTGCACTAGGCACGGAGCAGGGGCTGCTCATTCAGCAGCACGTGAGACAGGCGCCAAGAACGACCTGGGCGGGGGGCTCAATCTGGGGCCGATAGATGGTTCAGAGCCAGAGAACACAAAGGCCTTAAGGAATGAACGAGCTAAGAGCTCCAGCAATGCAAGGAGAGCTGGACTAGCTGAGTAAAGAGTGCAGAATGGCTGGTGTCAAATGTTACAGAAGGTAGATGAGATGGGAAGATAAGGACTTAAAACTTGAAAACTGAGGATACTTCTACAGAAGGCAGAAGCTAGTCCCAAAACTTATTCAACAAAACAAGGCCAGTCAGACACGGTGAGATGCAGAGGATGATGACTCCTGCTCTCTTGGAGATGACAGCCTTCTGGAAAGAAATACCATGTAACCCAAGTACAAGAACCTGGGAAAGGGATAATGGCGGTACACCCGGGATGAAGGAAAAGACCTCCTGCTGCAGGATCAGAAGTGACTTCGTGAGGCAGGGCCGCTGACGTCTTGCGGGCAGCTCCTCCAGAAGGAAGTGAGGGGCGGGCGCACAGAGACGCCTCTGCCCTGCAGCTGCAGCGCAGGTGGCCCGCCTGAAGAGCAGCGCTGGCCGGTGCGGCCGGCAGGGAGGAGGGAGACGCGAGCGAGGGTCCACAGTACAGGCCACAGGCAGAGAGGAGCCACGGGGACCGACCGCGCTGGGCTCTGCGCTCAGTCAGACACCGTGTGACGGACAGAAGGGCAGCAGAGCAACCAGAGACCAGAGCAGGCAACGAGGGCCAGGAAACAGCAGCCTCGGAGGAAGAGAAGAGACACCGGGGAAGACCGCCACGGAAGGCTACGCCTGTCTTCCGGACGCTCAACACTGCTGAGTGGTTACTTTCACTTTCTAAAGGTTTGTTTACGCCTTAAATCTAAGGCTCTTATTTCTTTTTAATCAAACTGGCAGAGCAATCTTAATGTGATACATCTTTTAAACTGGGCAAACCATGCAGTATATACTGGAAACAGCACATCCCCTTAATTAAGACAAACACAGATATGTGCACAGCTTTTCTTAAGTTAGCAAACCTGCCATTTAGTTTTTCCAAAGATTAATTTTCATTCCTTCCAAAAGATCAGTGAACACAGTGTGAGGTATCTTTTTTGGGTGAGAGTAGCTTACTTTGAAGGTGTACTCCCAATATTTGTCAGCCCTTTTTCTCTGGACTCCTTTCAACATTATCTTCTCAATGTGTACAGCTGAAAGAAAGAAAACATGCTGACTTGTTCTACAGAGACTAGATACACATTTCAGTTATTCAACCTGACACAGCCAAATGGTTAAGCTATTTATCTTCATCTTTACTACTGGCCTTAATCATGGAATAAAACCAAAAACCCCAGAAGCACAACAATGTGCTGTCCATCCATCAAGTAATTTCTTTCTACATCTATGAGTATGCTGAGTGCCTAAAGTCGTTTCAAGCACTCTGCTAAGCACCAAAGATAAATAATAAGAGGTGCCTGCAGTGAAGATTGCTTATCTAGAGGAATCTTCAAAACTGTTACCACAAATACAACACTTTAGAGTCTTTCAGTTATTTAGGCAGATTAGGTATAAATTAGAAAAAATTCTTAAATGAGGTGGGGAACTCTTCAAAAGTAATAGGAAAGCGATAAAGACTTCTTTCCAATTCAGAATTTAAAAACTGTTTCCCTCAAGTGTGACCCTTAATATCATACAATGGTAACACAACTTAACATTATAATGAATTATGATGGTTCACTGTAGTAAAACTTCTCACAATTTATTATACAATAGTGGTCATAAATTACACTGGTGACTTAAGAACAATTACACTGAACTGAACTAGATAAGATGATCAGCTCACTCATGAAGTAAGTCAAAGTGCAAATCCCCAAAGTCCTCATTTCATACATCCTTCAATAGAAGTTACCACCTTAGCAAGTAAATCTCTTTACAAAGTGAAAAGAGCCAGTCTACTAAGCATAATATAAGGACTTAAGGAAAAAAAAATTTGTTGTTCAGGTGTAAGTAGAAGAAATCGTAATGAAGATGATAAAGGTCACAGGGAAGAAGTTAGGAAAGGGACTCAACACAAGGTCACTGCTCGAGTGACAGGGGACAGGAGATGGAAAAGAAAAGGGAAGGACTAACTTTGCCTTAAAGGAAGAAGTTAAAACAGGTGAAGTAGAATATACAAAGGAACAAAAGTGTGCAGGAAGAAGTAAGATTGCTATAGATCACAGAAGGTGGGCACTGAGAAAGCAGGAATCATAAGACTACAGAAATCTGCTGACAGACATTAGGAGACACCATTACCAGAATTTTGTGTTAACTTTCCAAATGTCTAGTGTTTGGTGGCCTCCTTCTGGGCCAGTTTCCCTTGGTGGATGAGAACGTTGAGGATGGAGACGAAACAACCGCAGACGCCAGGTGGGGTGAGAAGCCTGCAGTGGCTCAGCACTGCTGCGTATGATGAAGGCTGGAGGAGGGGAGGGGCCTGCTGTTTCCAAAAGCTGCTGTATTCAATTAGGTGAAGGATGGTGCTATTAAATAAAAATGATCTGAACTAATCAATGTTCCAAAATATGAAGCAGCTTTACTTCTGAAAGCAGGCTGAGAGAGGGGGCCGCAGAGCAGTGTGGCACAGTAGCATGGCTGTGGCTTCGGCTCCATTTCACTTCTACCTGCTGTGATCTATCAGAATCGAGGTGAGGGAGACAGAAGGCATGGGGTGAGGGATGGCTGATAATGGGCGGCCCTGCAACTCTCAAAGAACTGCAGAGCATGGACTATGGACATTTGTTAAAAGTTAAAGATACAGGAAAAACCATCTATAAGTACCACCTTACAGTTAATTAGTATCATTTTGATGTAGTCTTTTTATTTTTTTTAACTATCTTAAAGAAGAAAAATGACAAAAAACCACAATGGACCTTCACTGTAAACCCAAACTCTGCTTCACTGAGCCTGGCTGAAGCAGACCAGGCAGGATTCCAGATTACCGTTCAAGATTCAGTAATCTCAAACAGAAGCAGTTAATTATGTAAACGTTTTCTAAACCTTAAACATTCACATCTATTTTTCCTCTGTGAAGAAAAATGCATTACATGAAAAGGATTATTATCGGAACTAAAAGGAAACAGAAAGACATCAATTCAAAGCTGTTATAACTGAGTATGATGCTTACCGCCTATCTTTCACCCTTCCCAAATTTTCCCTCAGCAGGTTAACGGACCCCCAGATGTAAAGGGAAGAGAACATGTGAACCCATTTCTCTTCAGGTGGCAATGTCCTTTCACTCCCCCACCCAGACCTCTTGAAAACTGCATCACTACAGGAAGCATGTGCTTGTAAGAAATCTCTTCTCTCCTACAGTGCACTTCAGTAAAATTGACTTTTCCAGCAGACCTTGAGCACATTCTACAGCTAAAGCACTGTACTAATACTTTGGAGGGAGGTTAAAGTCTTTGCCCTCCAGAAGTATGCAGCCTGATTTAAGAAAGGCAGAATCGAGTAAGTGTGGGCTGGGACGGGCCAGGGGGCTGCGGAGTTGGAGCCCAGACGCAGACTCAAGGAAGCGAGAGGACCAGCATTTGAGCCAAACCCAGGACCCACAGAGTTCTGTACTCCACAAAGGGGCAAGGGGGTGAATTAGTCAGCACCAGTAGCACTCTGCAATCCTGTGTACAGACGGTTTACAGTTTAGGAAAAATACAACATACCTTCTCGCTGGGTTCTGTGAGGTGTCACAGTAAGACCATCATGAGGTATTGGGGCTTGTTCTATTAAACTGGCCTCGTTACTTTGCATATAATCACCATGAGAAGAGTCATTCTAGAGGAGAGAGGGGGACACAGGTTAATCTACATCTGAGACTAAGAACAATGAATGCCACAAAAATAAACTAGATTAAAGTGATACTTTTAACAGCAGTAATTTCAACAGCAATTTTAGAAATAAAATAGGTGATTACACATTTAGAGCAGAAAGGCACAGTGCCAGAGCAGGAAAGAGAAAGCCATATTTATCTTCATTTAACAGCAATATTCTATCAATTATTTAATTGTCCCAGTTTGGGGGGCACACACAGCATAGTGCTATTCAGAATCGCCAATGATGTCAATTCCTTACCCAAGTGAACCATGATCACATATAAAAAGACGGTACCCTTTATGTTATTCCCCAGATGTAAGGGCATCTGTATTTTTTATGTTTTCGTGCAGTTTTTTAATTCACTACTTGGTCTTAGTGACAGTCTAACAAGATGCTTTGTTAGGAAAAAAATTTTTAAGGCTATCATCAATACACAAATCTAAACAAGAATGTGTGTGGACAATGAGTTTACATTAATGCTAAACCATCTAATATCAACTAGGTGCTCTACCATTAGTGAACTAGAGTAAGTTTTATCCCTACAAATGCTACTTGGGAGTCATGAAGAGCTTGCCAATCTTATACATGGCTCTCAGAATTCAAACACCGTCATGGATTGGGTTGGCCAAAAAGTTCAATTTTTCTGTTAAGTTGTTATGGAAAAATATGAACGAATCTTTTGATCAACCCAATATATTGTTACTCTAACCCACTGGGTAAGCCAAAAATTAAAATAGCTTTATAATGGATCTATATCAGAATTCATACCTTATCCTCCCCCACTTCATGTTCAGAATCTCAAAACACTATTCAGACCAAAATTATCTCAGTTACAGGAGCTAATTATAATATTACAAATCTGCAATAAATAATACACATTAATTTTTTAATTGTATATAAAAATGAAGTAAACAGAAGACCTTAAACTTTCCAAGCATTCTAATTTAAAACATTTTGTTCTATAGTCTGACCATGCCTCCTGACCTGTCAGTGAGTACGAGCTGTCAGTTGATGGCTCTATTCCTAGGAATCAGGCATCACACCAGATACCCCTGGGAGCTAAGCTTCAGCCTCATGGTGTGTCGTCTTCTAGAAACCCAAGGAAATAAAGGCTGTCTACACAGAAACACTTAAGAAGAAAGACAGCATCAACCTCTTAAGTCAGCATCCAACTTTTGAATGGCACTCACCAACTTTCAATATTATTGAATAAAAAAAAAGGCAGACATAAGAATTCTTCTAACAATAACAAAATCATGTATTTCCCAACCCAAACCATATAATCATTTACTACAAAATAATACAACCACATTGGCCTAAAACAGCTATAAATACTTCAAAAATCAATATAAATAAAGCACTGTAATCCTCTTAAATACTTATGTTAATTGGAAGTTTAGCTGAACGGGTCAACCATTTCTTTTTTTTTAATATAAATTTATTTAATTGGAGGCTAATTACAATATTGTATTGGTTTTGCCATACATCAACATAAATCCACCATGAATGTACACGTGTTCCCCATCCTGAACCCCTCTCCCACCTCCCTGGCCCATCCCATCCCTCTGGGTCATCCCAGTGCACCAGCCCGAGCATCCTGTATCATGCATCGAACCTGGACTGGCAATTTGTTTCACATATGATATTATACATGTTTCAATGCCATTCTCCCAAATCATCCCACCCTCGCCCTTTCCCAGAGTCCAAAAGACTATTCTATACATCTGTATCTCTTTTGCTGTCTCGCATACAGGGTTATCATTACCATCTTTTTAAATTCTATATATATGCATTAGTATACTGTATTGTTTTCTTTCTTTCTGGCTTACTTCACTCTGTATAATAGGCTCCAGTTTCATCCACCTCATTAGAACTGATCCAAATGTATTCTTTTTAATGGCTGAGTAATATTCCCTTGTGTATATGTACCACAGCTTTCTTATCCATTCGTCTGCTGATGGACATTTAGGTTGCTTCCATGCCCTGGCTATTATAAACAGTGCTGCGATGAACACTGGGGTACACGTGTCTCTTTCCCTTCTGGTTTCCTTGGTGTGTATGCCCAGCAGTGGGATTCCTGGGTCACATGGCAGTTCTATTTCCAGTTTTTTAAGGAATCTCCACACTGTTCTCCATAGTGGCTGTACTAGTTTGCATTCCCACCAACACTGTAAGAGGGTTCCCTTTTCTCCACACCCTCTCGAGCATTTATTGCTTGTAGACTTTTAGATCGCAGCCATTCTAACTGGCGTGAAATGGTACCTCATTGTGGCTTTGATTTGCATTTCTCTGATAATGAGTGACGTTGAGCATCTTTTCATGTATTTGTTAGCCATCTGTATGTCTTCTTTGGAGAAATGTCTGTTTAGTTCCTTGGCCCATTTTTTGATTGGGTCATTTATTTTTCTGGAATTGAGCTGCAGGAGTTGCTTGTATATTTTTGAGATTAGTTGTTTGTCAGTTGCTTCATTTGCTATTATCTTCTCCCATTCTGAAGGCTGTCATTTCACCTTGCTTATAGTTTCCTTTGTTGTGCAGAAGCTTTTAATTTTAATTAGGTCCCATTTGTTTATTTTTGCTTTTATTTCCAATATTCTGGGAGGTGGGTCATAGAGGATCCTGCTGTGATGTATGTTGGGGAGTGTTTTGCCTATGTTCTCCTCTATGAGTTTTTTAGTTTCTGGTCTTACGTTTAGATCTTTAATCCATTTTGAATTTATTTTTGTGTATGGTGTTAGAAAGTGTTCTAGTTTCATTCTTTTACAAGTGGTTGACCAGCTTTCCCAGCACCACTTGTTAAAAAGACTGTCTTTAATCCATTGTATATTCTTGCCTCCTTTGTCAAAGATAAGGTGACCATATGTGCGTGGATTTATCTCTGGGCTTTCTATTTTGTTCCATTGACCTATATTTCTGTCTTTGTGCCAGTACCATACTGTCTTGATGACTGTGGCTTTGTAGTAGAGCCTTAAATCAGGCAGGTTGATTTCTCCAGTTTCATTCTTCTTTCTCAAGATTGTTTTGGCTATTCAAGGCTTTTTGTATTTCCATACAAATTGTGAAATTATTTGTTCTAGCTCTGTGAAAAATACCATTGGTAGCTTGATGGGGATTGCATTGAATCTATAGATTGCTTTGGGTAGTATACTTATTTTCACTATATTGATTCTTCTGATCCATGAACACGGTATATTTCTCCATCTATTAGTGTCCTCTTTGATTTCTTTCACCAGTGTTTTATAGTATTCTATATATAGGTCTTTTGTTTCTTTAGGGAGATATATTCCTAAGTATTTTATTCTTTTTATTGCAATGGTGAATGGAATTGTTTCCTTAATTTCTCTATTTTCTCATTATAAGTGTATAGGGATACAAGGGATTTCTGTGTGTTGATTTTAAATCCTGCAACTTTACTATATTCATTGATTAGCTCTAGTAATTTTCTGGTGGAGTCTTTAGGGTTTTCTGTGTAGAGGATCATGTCATCTGCAAACAGTGAGAGTTTTACGTCTTCTTTTCCAATTTGGATTCATTTCTTTTTCTGCTGATTGCTGTGGCCAAAACTTCCAAAACCATGTTGAATAGTAGTGATGAAAGTGGGCACCCTTGTCTCGTTCCTGACTTTAGGGGAAATGCTTTCAATTTTTCACCATTGAGGATAATGTTTGCTGTGGGTTTGTCATATATAGCTTTTATTATGTTGAGGTATGTTCCTTCTATTCCTGCTTTCTGGAGAGTTTTTATCATAAACGGATATTGAATTTTGTCAAAGGCTTTCTCTATATCTATTGAGATAATCATATGGCTTTTATTTTTCAATTTGTTAATGTGGTATATTACACTGATTGATTTGCGGATAATGAAGAATCCTTGCATCCATGGGATAAAGCCCACTTGGTCATGATGTATGATCTTTTTAATGTGTTGTTGGATTCTGATTGCTAGAATTTTGTTAAGGATTTTTGCATCTATGTTCATCAGTGATATTGGCCTGTAGTTTTCTTTTTTTGTGGCATCTTTGTCAGGTTTTGGTATTAGGGTGATGGTGGCCTCATAGAATGAGTTTGGAAGTTTCCCTTCCTCTGCAATTTTCTGGAAGAGTTTAAGAAGGATAGGTGTTAGCTCTTCTCTAAATTTTTGGTAGAATTCAGCTGTGAAGCCGTCTGGACCTGGGCTTTTGTTTGCTGGAAGATTTCTGATTACAGTTTCAATTTCTGTGCTTGTGATGGGTCCGTTAAGATTTTCTATTTCTTCCCGGTTCAGTTTTGGAAAGTTGTACTTCTCTAAGAATTTGTCCATTTCTTCCACGTTGTCCATTTTATTGGCATATAATTGCTGATAGTAGTCTCTTATGATCCTTTGTATTTCTGTGTTGTCTGTTGTGATCTCTCCATTTTCATTTCTAATTTTATTGATTTGAGTTTTTTCCCTTTGTTTCTTGATGAGTCTGGCTAATGGTCTGTCCATTTTATTTATCCTCTCAAAGAACCAGCTTTTGGCTTTGTTGATTTTTGCTATGGTCTGTTTTGTTTCTTTTGCATTTATTTCTGCCCTAATCTTTAAGATTTCTTTCCTTCTACTGACCCTGGGGTTCTTCATTTCTTCCTTTTCTAGTTGCTTTAGGTGTAGAGTTAGGTTATTTGACTTTTTTCTTGTTTCTTGAGGTATGCCTGTATTGCTATGAACCTTCCTCTTAGCACTGCTTTTACAGTGTCCCACAGGTTTTGAGTTGTTGTGTTTTCATTTTCATTAGTTTCTATGCATATTTTGATTTCTTTTTTTATTTCTTCTGTGATTTGTTGGTTATTCAGCAGTGTGTTGTTCAGCCTCCATATGTTGGAATTTTTAATAGTTTTTCTCCTGTAATTGAGATCTAATCTTACTGCATTGTGGTCAGAAAAGATGCCTGGAATGGTTTCAATTTTTTTTTAATTTACCAAGGCTAGATTTATGGCCCAGGATGTGATCTATCCTGGAGAAGGTTCCGTGTGCGCTTGAGAAAAAGGTGAAATTCATTGTTTTGGGGTGAAATGTCCTATAGATATCAATTAGGTCTAACTGGTCTATTGTATCATTTAAAGTTTGTGTTTCCTTGTTAATTTTATTTAGTTGATCCATCCATAGGTGTGAGTGGGGTATTAAAGTCTCCCACTATTATTGTGTTATTGTTAATTTCCCCTTTCATACTTGTTAGCATTTGTCTTACATATTGTGGTGCTCGTATGTTGGGTGCATATATATTTATAATTGTTATATCTTCTTCTTGGATTGATCCTTTGATCATTATGTAGTGTCCTTCTTTGTCACTTTTCACAGCCTTTGTTTTAAAGTCTATTTTATCTGATATGACTATTGCTACTCCTGCTTTCTTTTGATCTCTTTCCATGGAATATCTTTTTCCAGCCCTTCACTTTCAGTCTGTATGTGTCCCCTGTTTTGAGGTGGGTCTCTTGTAGACAACATATATAAGGGTCTTGTTTTTGTATCCATTCAGCCAGTCTTTGTCTTTTGGTTGGGGCATTCAACCTATTTACATTTAAGGTAATTATTGATAAGTATGATCCTGTTGCCATGTACTTTATTGTTTGGCGTTCGAGTTTATACACTCTTTTTGTGTCTCCCATCTAGAGAATATCCTTTAGCATTTGTTGGAGAGCTGGTTTGGTGCTGCTGAATTCTCTCAGCTTTTGCTTGTCTGTAAAGCTTTTGATTTCTCCTTCATATGTGAATGAGATCCTTGCTGGGTACAGTAATCTGGGCTGTAGGTTATTTTCTTTCATCACTTTAAGTATGTCTTGCCATACCCTCCTGGCCTGAAGAGTTCCTATTGAAAGATCAGTTGTTATCCTTATGGGAATCCCCTTGTGTGTTATTTGTTGTTTTTCCCTTGCTGCTTTTAATATTTGTTCTTTGTGTTTGACCTTTGTTAATTTGATTAATATGTGTCTTGGGGTATTTCACCGTGGGTTTATCCTGTTTGGGACTCTCTGGGTTTCTTGGACTTGGGTATTATTTCCTTCCCCATTTTAGGGAAGTTTTCAACTATTGTCTCCTCAAGAATTTTCTCATGGTCTTCCTTTTTGTCTTCTTCTTCTGGGACTCCTATGATTCGAATGTTGGGGCATTTAACATTGTCTCAGATATCTCTGAGATTGTCCTCATTTCTTTTAATTAATTTTTCTTTTTTCCTCTCTGATTCACTTATTTCTACCATTCTATCTTCTACCTCACTAATCCTGTCTTCTGTATTCTACTATTTGTTCCCTCCAGAGTGGTTTTGATCTCATTTATTGCATTATTGATTATATATTGACTCTTTTTAATTTCTTCTAGGTCCTTGTTAAAACTTTCTTGCATCTTCTCAATCCTTGTCTCCAGGCTATTTATCTGTGATTCTATTTTGTTTTCAAGATTTTGGATCATTTTCACTATCATTATTCAGAATTCTTTATCAGGTAGATTCCATATCTCTTTCTCTTTTGTTTGGTTTGGTGGGCATTTATCCTGTTCCTTTACCTGCTGGGTATTCCTCTGTCTCTTCATCTTGTTTATATTGCTGTGTTTAGGGTGGCCTTTCTGCATTCTGGCAGCTTGTGGAGTTCTCTTTATTATGGAGCGTCCTCACATGGCTTGTCAGGGTTTCCTGGTTAGGGAAGCCTGTGTCGGTGTTCTGGTGGGTGGAGCTGGATTTCTTCTCTCTGGAGTGCAATGAAGTGTCTAGTAATGAGTTATGAGATGTCAGTGGGTTTGGAGTGACTTTGGGCAGCCTGTATATTGAAGCTCAGGGCTGTGTTCCTGTGTTGCTGGAGAATTTGCATGGTATTTCTTGCTCTGGAACTTGTTGGCCCCTGGGCAGTGCTTGGTTTCAGTGTAGGTATGGAGGCATTTGATGAGCTCCTTTCGATTAATGTTCCCTGGAGTCAGGAGTTCTCTGGTATTCTCAGATTTGGACTTAAGCCTCCTGCTTCTGGTTTTCAGTCTTATGTCGCCTCAAGACTTCTCCATCTATATAGCACCGCTGATAAAACATCTAGGTTAAAGATGAAAAGTTTCTCCACAGTGAGGGACACCCAGAGAGGTTCACCAAGTTACATGGAGAAGAGAAGAGGGAGGAGGGAGATAGAGGTGACCAGGATGAGAAGAGGGGGAATCAAAAGAGGCGAGAGCAAGCTAGCCAGTAATCACTTCCTTATGTGCTCTCCACAGTCTGGACCGCTCAGAGATGTTCACGGGGTTATACAGAGAAGAGAAGAGGGAGGAAGGAGACAGAGGTGGCCAGGGGAATAAAGGGGGAAATCAAAAGAAGAGAGATAGATCCAGCCAGTAATCAGTTTTCCACCGTCTGGAACACACACAGAGATTCACAGAGTTGGGTAGAGAAGAGAAGGGGGAGGGAGGAGATAGAGGCAACCTGGTAGAGAAAAAGGAGAGTCCAAAGTGGGAGAGAGCGGTCAAGCCAGTAATCTCACTCCCAAGTAAAAATGGGTACTGAAGATTGGGTTCTTAAAGGTACAAAATTGATAACAAATTCTAAAAAGCGAAGATTAAAAATCTAGAGGTTGGATTTTCAAAAATACAGTATTAAAGAAAAAAACAGTCACAAAAATTATATATATATATATATATATATGAAGTTTGCTTTAAAAAATAGGGTCTTTTTTTTTTTTGCAAAGTAATAGGTTATAAAAATGAAAATTAAAGGAGTAATAGAGGACTTAAAAATTTTTTTTTAAAATTTAAAGAATGATAGTAAAAATATATCTAGGACTTTCTCTGGTGTTGTGGGCAGTGTGGGGTTAGTTCATTTTCAGACAGTTCCTTGATCTGGCTTATATTTCTCAAGATCTACAGGCCCCTTCCTATGTAGTCGGTACTACCTGTCAGTTCCCATGCGGTTCCCTCTGTTTTAGCTTCTTCTGTTTGCTGGTCTCTTCAGTTTCTGATTTCCACCCTGACACTAGTGGGACGGTGGTGGATGCTTTATTTTAGGCTCACTTGTTCAGTCGCGCTGTGGGGAGGGAGGGACGCTGCAAACAAATAACACTGGTGTGTGCTCACACTGTCTCAGCCACACTGGGCCTGCCCCCGCTCACGGTGTGTGTGCCCTCTCTGCCCACACTGCTCAGGCTCTAGGTTGCTCCACCAGGAACCATCCGAGGCCGGCCCTGGGCTGCATGCACCTCCCAGGTCTAAGCTGCTCAGGTTCAGGCACTCGAGTAGTCCTCAGAGGCGCAGACTTAGTTGGGCCTGCGTTTTGTGCCCTTCCCAGGTCCGAGCAGCTCAGGTGATCAGGTGTTTGGTGAGCGCAGTTGCTGCGACTCATTGCCTCCCCCATCCCTGCCGCTCAGTTTTCTGGGTGTACACCCAGTGCACCTTCTCAGACAGACGTTGACCGTCCAGAACCCCAAGAAGTCTCGGTTAGCAACGAAGCCTGCTTGCAGTTTGGTAGATAATGCCACTCTGGGGCTGCGACTGCCCCCTTCCAGATCTGGCTGCCTGTCTCAGGAGGAAGATGGACCGGCA
The DNA here is from genome assembly GCF_032452875.1 of Bos javanicus. NCBI lineage: Eukaryota > Metazoa > Chordata > Mammalia > Artiodactyla > Bovidae > Bos > Bos javanicus. The sequence goes on along the minus strand of NC_083891.1, from coordinate 60,855,281 downwards.
GGCAGCCAGCTAGCTCTGTTCAGTCCTTTGTTCTGTGAGTGGGCCTGGCGGTGTCTTAGGTTAGGGCTTTTTGTGTGGTAGCTATCCCACAGTCTAGTTTGCCATCCCAACTTAGTTCCCTCAGATTGCCCTTGGGGCATTCAGGCCCGGTCCTTACTCTACGCAATGTAGCCTGCGCCTCCCTGCCCAGCCCCCACTTTGCTAGTGGCGAATACAGGCGTCTGCGCTGCTTCTCTGCTAGGGGGAGTTACTGTTGGGCACGTAATCTGTGGGTTTTAATTATTTATTTTTCCTCCCAGTTATGTTGCCCTCTGTGGTTCCAAGGCTCGCCACAGACTCAGCAGTGGGAGTGTTTCCTGGTGTTTGGAAACTTCTTTTTTAAGACTCCCTTCCCGGGATGCAGCTCCGTCCCTACCTCTTTTGTCTCTCTTTCTGTCTTTTATATTTTTTCCTACCTCCTTTCGAAGACAATGGGCTGCTTTTCTGGGTGCCTGATGTCCTCCGCTGGCATTCAGAAGTTGTTTTGTGGAATTTACTTAGTGTTCAAATGTTCTTTGGATGAATTTGTGGGGGAGAAAGTGGTCTCCCCATCCTATTCCTCTGCCATCTTAGGATCGCTGTGCCCCCCCTCCCCCACCATTTCTTAAGGGTATATTCCATATTGTTTATATGTCGTTCAAAAATTAAAAATAACACTCACCATTAAAAATAAATGAATGCAAAACTATACAAGAAAGAACAGTTTTCATTAGGGAAGTGCAGAGCACAACTACAAGGAGATACCACTTCACACCCATTAGAAAGGCTATTATCCAAAAACAGACAATAAGTATTGGTGAATATGGGGAGAAATTGGAGCCCTTCTGCCTTGCTGGTAGGAGTGTATACAATGCAGCCACAGTAAAAGTTACTAAAAAAAAATAAATAAATAAACACAATTATCATATAATCCAGCAATTCCACTCCTAGCCATATACCCAGAAGAACTGAAAGCAGACACCCAAGCAGGTAATTAGTACTCCAGTGTTCACTGCAGCTGAAAAGTGGACTATTCAAAAGTCCATGGATGAACAGATAAACAAAATGAGGTATACGTACAACTGAGTATTACTCAGCCTTAAGAAGGCATAAAATTGACACATGGGTCAATCTTGAGGGCATTATTCTAAGTGAAATAAGCCAGGCACAAAAGGGCAGATTCTGTATGATTCCACTTATATGAGGCACCCTAGTGTAGTCAAATTCGCGGACAGCATGGTGATTCTAACCAGGGGCTTCAGAGAGTTCGGGATGGGAGTAGCGGCTTAACGGATACAGTCTCAGTTTGGGATAAAAGAAACATTCCAGAGACAGATGGTGGCAGTGGTTGCACAACAATGTGAATGCCACCTAAATGTATACTCAAAAAATGTGAAAACAGTATACTTTGTTACACTTTGTTACATATAGTGGTAAAGAACCTGCCTACTGAAGCAGGAGACTTGGGTTTGAACCCTGGGTGGGGAAGATCCCCTGGGAAGAACATGGCAACCACTCCAGTATCCTTGCCTAGAGAATCCATGGACAGAGAAGCCTGGTGGACTACAGTCCAAAGGGTCGCAGAGACTTGGACACGACTGAAGTGACTTAGGACGCATATATATTTCACCACAATAAAAAAAAAATTAAGAATAGTTGTATCACATTGCCTCCATAAATTTTGAAACAGCTGTATGGAATCATTTTTAAAGTCTGAAGTTACTTTGAAGCACACAATTTAAGAATCAAGTCAAAAGCCTCCTAGTTTAATAACGTAGGCAGAAAAATGGAATTGGAATTTCTATCCAAGGACCAAAGTTCATCGACCCATGACATGTCTACTAATTAAGCTTTCTGCCCCTCCTCCCAACACTGAGTCCCAGCATGTATCACTGCTATACAGTCATTTAGACTACGTTTTAAAAACTAGAAAATTTTTAATTTTATTAATTTAACCAAAACTGAATTTAACATCTCAGGAGCTACAGAGATCAGAATCATGGGGCTTTCCGGCCCCAGCAGGAACCGCTCTTGGCTCCACTGTCTCCTCTCCCCCGGCACGTGTGCTTTTACTGTGTGCAGGGCAAGGCACCAAAAACCCGAGAACCACTGGCTTAATGGGATCCTGCAGGAAGGAATAGTGCCCATGTTCTCTATTAAGTTCAGATTCCTATGCAAATGCAATGCAGATGACATGCCAGAATCAGCATTTTAGAAAAAGGGTCAGAACCAAGTGGAAAATGGGAGAATTTTTCTCTGCTTGGAAGAAGATGACAAATTTTAAAAACCCTAAGCTGGCAAAAATATGCACAGGAACAAAAAGAGCCCTGGCATGTGTGTGCCCTTCTCCTTCCTACTGAGGTAGCTCATTTGAGTTCAGAAAGCTTCCTCTGACCTGTGACGTGCTCCTGGTTAACTCAAATCCACGTGTCATGTAACATATCTTGGTTATTTTAAAAGACTGCTCAGACCTCACTTTTACACATGCAGATCCATCACAATTACTGGAGATCTCTTAAATGCGAGGAAAATCTGTGAAACAGTCAAGTTGACTGCGCAGTCCCAAGACCCTTCTCTGAGAACACATCATTAGAGCAAAGATCATGGGGGTCTCAGGTTACTTTAACAAAGGTCTAACCGGACAGACTTTATCCTAGCACATCTACCAATGTTCTATACGTTTTCTCTCGTCCTTTTATGCAGACTGTACATCTTAAAATACCAAGACATTCTAAGAAAAAAGGCAAAAAAAAGCACAGAAATTGTTTTGATACTAAACTTACTAATGTCAAATTTTTACATTTATCAAATCAGACTGAGAATTTAACATTAGTATATGACAATATCCTATGAAGTTTTTGGGGTAAAGACAGCCCACAATACTGTGCCTACTCCTCCTGCTGATACGTGGGTATAATTCCCCAGCCAGTGGATCTGGACCGACTTCAGAGATAGGCCTAACCAGGAGGATGGGATGGAAAGCCATTCTGGAATGGCCGAGATAGGTCATAGAAGTCTTGCCGCTGGACCTCTGGGAACACTTGCTCTGGGACCCCAGGCCTATAGGAACAGTGGTTCCCCGGAGACGCCGCACCATAGACATGCATAGAGAGGAAAGGCGAGAGAGGCCCACAGCCGCCAGCTGTGTGTCCAGACATTCTGCAGCAGACACAAGTCACTCTTGCTGTTAGCTCCCTGTCTGAATTCCTGGCCCACAGAATTATGAGACACAACACTAAGAAAAAAAGTGTTATTGTTGCTTTAAGTCACTAAGTTTGGAGGTAATCTGTTACAGTTCTACATGGTAAATTCTCTTTAAATAACCAGGGTTGTACCTCAAGTATATGCTATTATCTAAGCAAGATTCATAGAAAGTCTTTCTTTGAATGTCAGAATATGATTCACTATTAGAAACACTACTAAGATGTCAAATTTCATCTATTTTGGTAGAAGAGGGAAGAAGCTCAGGCGAAGATATGAACTATTTACTGTCTGTCTCTTCAATTGAGAGGATGTGGGGGAAAGGCAGACATCTGTCTCATCTTTCCTCAGTGAAAACAGTGTAACCCAACCCAAAGGAAAGTCCTGAATCAACCTAGAGCATCTGATAAAGGGTAAGTTCTGGTGGGAGAGAAATGTGGATGCCAAATGTATTCAAGTTATGTCGCAAAGAACAAAATCGACCCAACAGGGCAGAAAGGAGGGAGACCAGTGAGTCAGTAGCTTAAAAACAGTTTGCCATGATTTCTGCTATGCCTGTGGACTCACTCCCTATGTAACTTACTGTTTAACTAGAAATGTGTGGAAAAGATGATTCAGCAAGACAAGTGTGGCAGATTCACTATGTTAAAAGTGTGGGTAAATGCGCTCTAGTCACTGAAAGTGGGGGAAGGACTAAGCTATGCACTGACCCCGTGTCCACACCCGGCCACCACAGCCCACAGCCCAGACCCAGCTCCCAGTTCTTCCCACGACGATTGGGTGAGCTGAGGGCCGGCACCTGTGTGACCACAGCAGGCATAGCTGGAGCTGGGTGGTCGAATAGGATGGAAGGGGGAAACTTGATTCACTGCAACTTTATGTGTGTTTGGGGGAACTCTGAATTTATTACAAAAAACAAAAAGCAAACATTAATATTGTCGACGTCATTGTCTTTTCTAGAGAACTGAACTTGCAGGATGCACGACTGGGGAAGAACTAGCAGAAAGAATGCTGATGTGGAAGCTGACCAGGGAGGCAGGGCGTGAAGAAGGAAAGAAGAGAGGCAGCCCTTTTACCCAGCAACAGCCTGACGTTTCCCTCATGAAGCGCCCTGTGAGTTTCTGGACACAGTGGTAAAGAATCCGCCTGCCAAGAAAGGAGACACAAGAGACACAAGTTTGACCCCTGGATGGGGAAGACCCCCTGGAGGAGGAAATGGCAACCCACTCCTGTGTTCTTGCCTGGGAAATCCCATGGACGGAGGAGCCTGGCAGGCTACAGTCCATGGGGTCACAGAGTCAGACACGACTTAAGAGTCTGAACAACAACAAGGAGGTTGAATCAGGAACTGCTGCATCCCTGGGCTGGCAGCTCCCAGACCTTTAGATCCCCACTTTGCAAGAATGTTTCTGGGTGAGTTGAGGAGCACACACCCGTGAACATGAGACCCAAAGGACCTACTGAGGCTGTGTCTCGCCTTCCCAGCCTGCGTAGAAGTGAGCTGCCCTCTCCTTTACAACCCCTCCCCACAGGAGACACCAGCGGGTCTTGCTGGGAGGTGAGCCCAGGACCCCGACAGCCAATGGCACTGCAGGGACTCCTAACTGAACTTCATCCCCAGAGAAGGGTTCTCCACCGAAATGCTCACAAAGCCTATGAAGGATCCTTGACAGAAAGTGACAGAAAGATCAATGATGCTTAGTGTCAGGAAACACTCAATCAGGCCTTGTGTTTAACCCCACCAAGTACAAATGTCACCTTCCCCAAACCACCACCACCCCCTGTCAGCAGATGGCCTCTTCCCCGAGGACGTCTTCTCCAAACACTTTGGCTCACACACGATCACGTTCTTCCTCCCAGGACCACTAGACAACTTAAAATCGTCTGATACCCAAAACAAAAATCAATCATACCGAGGAAACATTATGTTTCTTAACTATCCCAATTTAAACATTCCTAACAAGAAACATAAAAACCCCATACTTTTTAGGTTATAAAATTGTTCACTTGAGTGACCAAAAAGTTTTTAACTTTCAGATCATAAGCAAGATCACGTGTGTGCTCTGTCGTATCTGACTCTGTGACTCTTGGACTGTAGCCCGCCAGGCTCCTCTATCCATGGGATTTTCCAGGTAAGAACACTGGAGTGGGTTGCCATTCCCTTCTGGGGATCTTCTCGACCCAGGGATCGAACCTGCGTCTCTTTTGTCTCCTGCACTGACAGGCGGATTCTTGATCACTGTGCCAACTGGGAAGCCCCATAAGCAAGGTGCTGTACTTCAATTCCCTATCAGGCTCCCACCACCCCTCAAGCAAAGCACGAACTGGAGAGCAGCCCTAGACAGCAATAACTACAGCAACCCCAATAAGAAGACAGCTTGTAACTTGTGACTTTTTTCATCCTATCAAAACATCACCCATAGGTTTGCAAAACGTGCATCAGCCTCACACACAAAAGTTTAGTTAACTTAAGGAGTAGAGTAAGCATGACCTGATTTTGAAAGAATAATTAATAAGCACAACTATTCAGCATTCACTCATTGAAGCTTCAGTTCAAATCTATACTGGTCCGTGCTTTCTATCTAAACAAACAATTCCTTGTACTATTTCCAAAACAACTGTGCCTATCTATATTGTGCACCTATACTGTATGGCTGCAAATAGCAAAGTAGCTGATACTTCATCAAGACCAAGGGAAAAAAAAAATCACTGCCTGATGCACTCTGTCTTACAGTAATTAATCATAATGGTATTTTTCAGAGCACTATTTGAAATATTCTAAGGGTAGGAAATTTTGACTGAGCACTTATGATATATGCAACGCTGACCGAAAAAAAAAAAAAAAGAAATGTGATACCTAAGTCTTTGTGGAACCTCTAAGATTGACCTTCCCTCCTGGATTTTAAGTTAAAAATAATTCAAAGTAAAAATTTTTTTAAAAAAACAGAAAAAAAAATCACAGGATAAGTACCAAAATTGTAACAGAGAATATACAGGCTATTGGAAGGCAGAGGCAGCAAAGTCTTCCAAGATTACCACAAGGACAATTCCAAACACCACCACACAAGAGGTGACAGCATGAGTCAGCCTTGAATAAAACCACAGACCATGAGCAGGAGGAGCAGGAGACGGCGTGTGAGTCCCGAGACCCACTGGAGACCAGGGTGAGCAGGAGGAGCGGGAGGCGGCGTGTGAGTCCCGAGACCCACTGGAGACCAGGGTAAGCAGGAGGAGCGGGAGGTGGCGTGTGAGTCCCAAGACCCACTGGAAACCAGGGTGAGCAGGAGGAGCGGGAGACGGGGTGAGTCCCGAGACCCACTGGAGACCAGGCCCCACTGGTCGCCGCAAGCACACGTGGTGCGAGGGACACTGCTTCAGGAAGTGGGGCCTGGCAGTGGTGTCAGCAGCTAAGAGGTGGGAGTCTGAAAGGGTTAACAAGGATGCGAAAAGGGTAGATTCAGCTTATGAAGGAGAAAGGATTAAGGTTACCAAGCAAATAAGAGTGACCAGAAACGTAATGGAACCACTGAGAAAACTGGATGAGTTTGGAAGATGTCTTTTATTTATTTATTTTTTTAACAAATCAGTGATGCATTCTTTTCACACATATGAATGTAAAGGGACAGTTAACGTTTCAGGAAGACATACAAATTCTCACCTGCTCTCACTGCAAACCAGTTTCTTTAATTTGACCTTCAAGCTCCTATGCAACCCAACCCCTGTTTTCTCTTAAAGCTTCTGTATTTCTGTTCATCCACTGCAATCAAACTGCGCTATCCACTCTTGGAACCGCCCACAGATGAGCTGACCTATCTCCCGCATATTCACCAAGTGTTTCATGTAGGTTGTTGTGTTCATCTTCAAGCAGTTCTTTGCATAAATGGTGAGAGGATCCCTATTCTATTCAGAGAAGTCTGAAACTTGGAAAGACCAAACAACTTCCCAGAGTGATCTCAAATTACTTCCTGAATGAGCATTAAACATACCTAATGAACTGAGACATTTCGAAGGGCATTAAACCAAGTGTTCTCTGGAGCACAGGAAGAACACAAGGAGAAGGACGACTGTGCGCCCAGCAACTGTCGCACCTGAAACACAACACCCGCCTAAGCACAGCCCTCTGGAGTGACTGTTTACACAGCCCGGATGAAGGCGACTTGTGTGACAAAGCACTCTGTGAGGAACAGGAGCCCTGTGACGACATGGTCCTCCATGATGGAAGAGAGAGTTGATCAAAGTGAAGCTCAGTCTGCTTTGAGGGTAGTGCAGGCTTTATTTGCTTTTGTTAAAAAAAAAAAAAATTAAGCTACTTATTACTCAGGAAGATCAAAAATATTAAATAGTTTTAAAAACCAGCCAATGTATAGCTTCTTTAAAAAAGTATAAAAAAGTTAAATTATTTATGGATTCCAGTCTGTACCCTGAAATAAATGAAAAAATTATATAACTTAAAAGAACTGCAAAATATCTTTGAAGAGTTAATCACTCAGTCCTGTCAGACTCTTCACAACCCTATGGACTGTAGCCCATCAGGCTCCTCTGTCCACAGAATTCTCCAGGAAAGAATACTGGAGTTGGTAGCCATTCCCTTCCCCAGGGCATCTTCCTAACCCAGGGATGGAACCCAAGTCTCGCATAGCAGGAGGATTCTTTACCATCTGAGCCCTTTACATTACCCTAACTAAATGTGAAAAAAATTTAAGTAGATTACATTTGCAAGGGAGTTCATGATAACCCAAATTGAAACTATGTATTTTCTCCATTCCCATCCCCAAATCCAATATGGGGAAAATACATATTTTAATCATCTGTGACCCAGAGAAATGCTTCCTTTGGGCTTATCTGTAGCTTATCAGATCTTAACAACATAAGAACTAACAAAGTTGTCTGAAATGTATCTCACCCACCAGCTTAATTAATTACCTTCTTGGAACACCAATTTAGAGATATGGTAATAGAGAATATTTTCTATATTACTATAGTCTATAGTATTTTCTCAGAGAAGGCAATGGCACCCCACTCCAGTACTCTTGCCTGGAAAATCCCAGGGATGGAGGAGCCTGGTACGCTGCAGTCCATGAGGTTGCTAACAGTTGCACACGACTGAGTGACTTCACTTTCACTTTTCACTTTTATGCACTGGAGAAGGAAATGGCAACCCACTCCAGTGTTCTTGCCTTGGAGAATCCCAGGGATGGCTGCTGTCTATGGGGTCGCACAGAGTTGGACACAACTTAAGCGACTTAGCAGCAGCAGCAGCATAGTGTTTTCTATACTATACCATATAGACTTTTTATTAAGGAAAAAAAAAGAAAACCCATTCCTGAAAACAATTTATGTAGCAATCTGAATGGCTGCATCTTAGTGGAAAAGAAAAGGCACTGAATATCCTTCTCAAAGAATTTGTGCTCAAGACAATTTGAATCATTTTGTCTCCCTAATGCAAACACCACAACCTTAAAGAGATGTTGTTGTTCCCATTTCACAGATAAGACTGAGGCTCAGCCATGAAATTCAAAGATGCTTGCTCCTTGGAAGAAAAGCTATGACCAACCTAGACAGCATATTAAAAAGCAGAGACATTACTTTGCCAACAAAGTCTAATCAAAGTGATGGTTTTCCCAGTATTCACCACGTATGGATGTGAGAGCTGGACCATAAAGAAAACTGAGTGCCAAAGAATTAATGTTTTTGAACTGTGGTGTTGGAGAAGACTATTGAGAGTCCCTTGCACAGCAAGGAGATCAAACCAGTCCATCCTAAAGGAAATCAGTCCTGAATATTCATTGGAAGCAGTGATGCTGAATCTCCAATACTTTGGCCACCGGATGTGAAGAACTGACTCATTGGAAAAGACCCTGATGCTGGGGAAGATTGAAGGCAGGAGAAGAAGGGGATGAAAGAGGATGAGATGGTTGGACAGCATCACCAAATTGATGGACATGAGTTTGAGCAAACTTTGGAAGTTGGTGATGGACAGGGAGGCCTGGCGTGCTGCAGTCCATGGGGTCACAAAGACTTGGACACAACTGAGCAACTAAAGTGAACACCACAATTCCTGCCCCATCCCCCCCCACACACAAAAAAAACCCCCACAAAAACTGACAAAAGGTCAATGTATAAATATATATTACATTAGCTAATTTGCAGAGTTCTTATGGCAGAAATTGAAGAGGAACTCAAAAGTCTGTTGATGAAAGTGAAAGAGGAGGGTGAAAAAGTTGGCTTAAAGCTCAACATTCAGAAAATGAAGATCATGGCATCTGGTCCCATCACTTCATGGGAAATAGATGGGGAAACAGTGGAAACAGTGTCAGATTTTATTTTGGGGGGTTCCAAAATCACTGCAGATGGTGACTGCAGCCATTAAATTAAAAGACGCTTACTCCTTGGAAGGAAAGTTATGACCAACCTAGATAGTATATTGAAAAGCTTAGATATTGCTTTGCCAACAAAGGTCCGTCTAGTCAGGCCTATGGTTTTTCCTGTGGTCATGTGTGCATGTGAGAGTTGGACTATAAAGAAAGCTGAGCACTGAAGAATTGATGCTTTTGAACTGTGGTGTTGGAGAAGACTCTTGAGAGTCCCTTGGACTGCAAGGAGAGCCAACCAGTCCATCCTAAAGGAAATCAGTCCTGGGTGTTCATTGTAAGGAGTGATGTTGAAGCTGAAACTCCAATACTTTGCCACCTCATGCGAAGAGTTGATTCATTGGAAAAGACTCTGATGCTGGGAGGGATTAGGGGCAGGAGGAGAAGGGGACGACAGAGGATGAGATGGCTGGATGGCATCACCGAATCGATGGACATGAGTTTGAGTGAACTCCGGGAGTTGGTGATGGACAGGGAGGCCTGGAGTGCTGCGGTTCATGGGGTCGCAAAGAGTCAGACACGACTGAGCGACTGAACTGAACTAATGGTATATTAACTTACAGTGTGAGTGAGATTTTCCTGAATTCTTCTTGACTCAGAAAACCACCGCTGAGAAAAATTAAGTAACTGGGGGTGGATACCCAATAGCTGCCATTTGCTATGAAAATAATTACTGCTGAACTGTGATCTAAAAGCCTCTCCCAGAAGGCATTTAATAGCTGAACTGCTTTTATTCCTCGATGCAGCCAAAACAACCTAAAATTTCCTGTAAAAGTCATGACTAGCTCTACTCCCTACTCTCAGTTTATAGATGCTACACTCACTTCCCTTCAGCACCTTCCAAAGAAAGTTTAACTTTCATTAATAATTGCTAACACTTATTGAAAATCATGTACTAGACATCATTCCACAAGTACTCATTCATTTAAACCTTGCAATCTAACTTAAGTACTATTATTATCCCTCCAATAGGAGTGAAAAAAGCCTTCTCAGACAGTGCCCACTGCTCAGGGACCCAAGTCATTGTAAGAGCTCCCAGCAGTGGACAACAAATTAAATAAAGGTTTTATTACTGTGAGCAGTGGAGTTGTTCTTTTCAAATGTCATTTTTGGAAAGCATCTTTTTAGGGCCTAATCCAACAACAGCTGACATATGGACACGAACCTCCCCGGTCTCATTTCAGTTCAGAGCTCTCACTAGGATTCTGACTGCCACAGGCACATCCGTTATCCAGGACAGGAGCACTTATTTCCAAAAAAGCACTCTTTCCAAAAGAGTTTTCTTTTTTATGTCCTAACACTACCAGTATGTTATCTGTATTATTAAAATTAGTTGAGGTACTTGTTTTGTCAAGTACAATATATCTAATTAACCTATGCTATGAAAAAGTAACAATTTTGCCAAGTTTTCCTTTTAAGTATCTTCACTGATCTTTTTTTAAAGGACACATAGTCACATTTTTGTGTCTGAGTTCAAATAACACTAAAAGCTATTTGCTATACTACTAATAACATAAATGTTCAGTTTCTATCTTTAATTCAAATATTAGCACTATTTGCCAAACAATTAACTTTTGAGGATACTGAAAACAATCTCCAGAGAAACAAGGCCATACCAACAGCATTAACCACTAACAACTATTCAGTTCAGCCGCTCAGTCGTGTCTGACTCTTTGCGACCCCATGAATTGCAGCACGCCAGGCCTCCCTGTCCATCACCAACTCCCGGAGTTCACTCAAACTCATGTCCATCGATTCGGTGATGCCATCCAGCCATCTCATCCTCTGTCGTCCCCTTCTCCTCCTGCCTCCAATCCCTCCCAGCATCAGAGTCTTTTCCAATGAGTCAACTCTTCGCATGAGGTGGCCAAAGTACTGGAGTTTCAGCTTCAGCATCAGTCCTTCCAAAGAACACCCAGGACTCCTTGCAGTCCAAGGGACTCTCAAGAGTCTTCTCCAACACCACAGTTTAAAAGTATCAATTCTTTGACGCTCAGCTTTCTTCACAGTCCAACTCTCGCATCCATACATGACAGCCAGAAAACCATAGCCTTGACCAGACGGACCTTTGTTGGCAAAGTAATGTCTGTGCTTTTTAATATGGTATCTAGGTTGGTCGTAACTTTCCTTCCAAGGAGTAAGCGTCTTTTAATTTAATGGCCGCAATCACCACCTGCAGTGATTTTGGAGCCCAAAAAAATAAAGTCTGACACTGTTTCTCCATCCATTTCCCATGAAGTGATGGGACCAGATGCCATGATCTTAGTTTTCTGAATGTTGAGCTTTAAGCCAACTTTTTCACTCTCCTCTTTCATGGTAATTTTAGCTCTTTTCATCTTTGTGTCACTAACTGGGGGCTAAACCTCCAGAACTAGAGGATCCATTTTCATAAACAGAGGGTCTTTAGTAAGTATGCAAAGACAGGAAACAAAGATAGGGGCTGTCTTTCATCTTTTCAATGAAACAGTAACAAGACTAGTATCTTTTAAAAACACTTGATCATGGACTTCCCTGGTAATATCTGACTGCCAATTCAGGGGACATGGGCTCCATCCATGATCTGGGAAGATCCCACATGCAGTGGAGCAACTAAGCCTGTGTGCCACAACTACTGAGCCCTCGAACCCAGAGCATTTGCTCTGCCACAAGAGAGCTGCCACAATGAGAAGCCCATGCACCACAACTAGAGCAGCCCCTGCTCACTGCTACCACAGAAAGCCTGCGCCTCAAGGAAAATCCAGCACAGCCAAAAAACAAAAACTTAATCATTAAGTATGTAATTTAAAAACACATTCATTTTTTGCTGCTATTGCTAACACATCATTTATACCTTGTGTTCCTAATAGTAAAGGGCCCATTTTAATACCAGTTTTTTTCAGCTATGCTATACACGCAGTACTTCATTTCATTAACAATGACACGCATCAATCACACAAATTTCCTAGGACATTTTTGTGAGTAATTTTCACTACTGCAACTGGGCTAGTTGTTGAATTTTATGCCAGTGATTGGCAATTCACTGCAGCTATGATGAACATGAACTTCACCCATAAGTCTCCTAAAAGCAAGGCCAACATTTAAGTTATAATCCTATGTAACATTTACTCTGAAAACGTCCAAATCATGTAGCAAAACTCTAGAAATGATTCTTTTAAAAATAAAAATATACTTGTTAAATCTCTATTATTCTAAAATGACCTACTTAGTAGTAAGCTCTAGTAGTATTTGTGAACTTGCCACTTTTACTGACATCGTGACTACCTTATGCCACTAAACCAACAGTTGCTGAGCCTGGGTCAGCTTGAAAGCATACGGCTAGAATTAAAATTCGCACTGCAATACAAGTTCTACCGGTAAATGTCCTTAGTTTTTAAAATTTTAACGAGAAACTGCAGCATATTATGAATTGGATACAAATCCTGAAAGAGCCAGGAACACTATTCTGGGCTAGTATGCTCTAAGAGAAAGTTAAAAGAAAATTAGTTCTACTTCATCCATTTATTGATAGTATGGATGACATTTGAGTAAGTAGAGAAATAGTATTACTGGGCAATTAAAAAGTTACAACGATAGGCCTAAAAGGTTACTTCCGGGCAAAAGCTGCCAGGATACCCGCCTCTGCCAGTCCCAGAGCAAATCCTCCCCGCGGCTCTTAGCCGACCCCGGTCCCCACCTCGCCCAACTGACGCCAAAGGGAACCCCCAGCGCCCCCGCAAGGCGGCGCAGCGCACCTCCGGGGGCGGGGCCAGCGCCGGTCACGTGGGCGGCGCCCGGCCGCCATCTTGCAGGGCGGGGGAGGGGCGGGGCCCCGCGGACACCCCACCCCCGCCCCCGCCGGTCCTCGGCGGCGCGTGCCCGCGCGGCCCTCGGGCGCGAGCCCCGGCGCCTCGCTGCGGACTCCGGGGTGGGCCCTCCCCTCCCTCCCCTCCCTCCCCTCCCTCCCCAGGCAACCGCGGCCAAGACCGCGAGCGGTGGGGCTGAAGTGTAGAGACCCCCCGTGAGCCGCCTCTCGGGGCAGCCTGGCAGCAGGAAGACCCACGGGCACGTCCTCCGGGCCAGAAGCGGCCACGGCTGAGGGGCTCGGAGTCCCGCTGACAAGCGAAGTGTGGGGCAGCAGCAGCCGAGTAAGACGGGGTGATCTGTCACGGCAACCCTCAACCACGGGAGAGGAAACGCTCACCAGGCCACCGACGTCCACAAATGGCGTTCGGTGTCACCTGTAGGCGTGTGCCCCGTGATCGACCCCCGCTCCCACGGACGGCCACGACACAGGCACCGTCTGAGAAGTAACGATGCGCTCGAACTCGCGGCAGCATGCCCAGCCTCACTGTCCACTCTTTCCGGCACTCACTGGTGGCCAGAAAAGGCCACACGCCGCGGTCAACATAAAAATGTCACTGCTGTGCTCTGAACGCATCTCTCCCCTTATCTCGTCCCCTTAGAACACTCGCATTATAAGCAAAATTTAAAGGGGGAAAAAGCATCACTGCAGTTAAAACCATTAGTCGGTTACCCTTGTTGGAATGATAAGAAAGGAATAATATAAGCTGCTCCACTATGAGACATTTTCATTGTATCTACACGCTAAAGTTATCTTTACAATATATACAGGAATTTTGGGGGGTAGGATATGTAAGTACTGCTTTGGAGTTCAGGCTTGCTTCTTTAAACCTGATGGGCACATAGGATTTTTTTGGAATTAGTAGGCTGAAGAGTGCAGTATACACAGTTGCAGGCTATGTAAATAGACACGGAATATTTCATGCTCGCCAAAATTCTGGGTACTAGTATTACTACGTCCCAGTTTGATACAGTTTGTCCTAAAGTGGGTTAGTCACTTCACTGAAGCCTCCTTTTTAAAAGGAGGGGCTCAGCCTAGATTATCACTAAATCCTTTCCAGGTCCCAGGTTCCTTTGATTCTATGGGTATTGAGTCCACACAGCCATTGCAGAGATAGAATGCCCAGTTTTAGTCTGAATGACAGCAGATATATAAGCTGAAAGAACTTTCAAGCAAGGAATGAAAAAAATCTCGCTTTCCAATATATCATCCTGGAGATCTCCTAAACTGAAAAACATGGCATCCAAATAAATACTTTTTAAATAATCGTGAACCACGAAAATAAACTTACTGTACAGTCTTTAAATGAAAGCTATTTGCTCCATTAAATTGTCACACTCAAGGGCTTTATACTGGGCCTAGACTATTAAATTGCTTTCGTGGCCTTATAAAATTTTCTTTCATGTTTGCGACAAGGGACTTACTTTGTCTCATCTACTACATTTTGGCGTTCAGTAACTTTTTGGAAACCATTTATGCTTTCAGTAAAGGCCCCACAAACATCCCCGGACCCAAACGTGTAGACACGACTCAAACCCGTTAGAAGCCGGACTAGCCGGGGGTAAAGGGCACCAGAACCGCCCGAGGGGACGTTTCCCTGCCCAGACAACCTGGCCGACGACCTAACTGATTTGAGTCATTTCGCACCTGACTCTTTTTCTGAGAACCCCAAGTTCTCTGAGCAGGAGCCAAAAGAGCCAACGACCCGCTTTACCTCAAGCCACCGCGGAGCGCGCCGGGAGCGCGTCTGGGGCCGCCTCCCCCGGGGGGCGAGCTGGGCCTCGGGACGCGCGGGCGGAGCACCAGGCGGCGGGGCGGCGGCCGGCCCGGGCTCCGCAGCCCCGACGGAGGTGTCGGGGCCGAAAGGTCCCGGGAGCCCGCGTCCGAGGGCCGGGCTGAGACCGGGCTTCCGGGGCAACCCCGGCGGGACGAGACTTCCAGAGCATTCTGTTATGGCGGGTGCTCGTGTGTGTGTGTGTGTGTGTGTGAGGGGAGTGGGGCTGAGCGGCCCGGCCGAACGCACATGAGTCGGGGGCCGGAGTCAGGGTCGGCCCGGCAGGGGGGCGTCCGGGAGCCGGGCGCGGAGGCCGCGGGGACCGCCGCGCGGGTGTCGGGAGGCCGGCGAGCCTTACCTGGGCCCGGGCGCCGGCCAAGTGGCTCGGCGCCGCCTCTACGTCCTCGGGGCCCCCGCGGAGCGCGGCGCGGAGCCTCTCCAGGTGCTCCCTCAGGGTGACGCGCTGGTGGAAGGAGAAGGCCGGGTGCAGCGAGGCCATGGTGAAGAGCAGCAGCAGTTCCTCCTGGGCCCTGAGCCCCAGCCCGCCGCCCGGCCGGGGCGCGGCGCCGCCGCCTTCCGGGCCGGAGCCGTCTTTCTCGGCGTCCTCCTCCTCGCCGCCGCCGTCCTCCTCACCGCGCTGGTCCTCCGCGCTTCCCCGCGAGCCCTCGCCCCGGGCCGCGCGCAGGCTCCGGAGCACCGCGTCCACCTGGGGCAGGAGGCGGTGCAGGCGGCCGGCGGCCTCGCGGTTCTCCGAGCCCAGCAGCGCCAGGTAAACGATCAGGCGCGAGCGCACGGCGGGCTCTCGGAAGTCGGCCAGCGGGCCCGGGTCCGAGAGGCCGTTGGCCTTGGCCTCCGAGTCGCGCAGGTAGTGGTAGTCCTTGCGCGCCAGGTCCTCCAAGCACGAGCCGAGGAAGCGCAGCTCCAGCGGGTTACACAGGTCCAGCAGCCCGCACATAAACTCCAGACGCTGCGCTGAGCCCAGCACCATCCCGAACCACTCGTACACCCGCTCCTGCTCGCGCAGCGCCGCCGCCGCGGGCCCCGCGCCGCCGCCCGGCATGCCCACCCCCGCCGCCGCCCCGCCAGCAACAGGCGGCCCGAGCCCCCGAGACGGCGGCGGCGGCGGCGGCAGCGGGGGCCCCGCGGCGCGCCCGAAGGCGGCGGCGGCGGCGGCGGGGGGCGGCAGTCGCGGCGGCGGCGCGGAGGCGCCTTCGCGCCCGGCCGCGCGTCTGCCTCTGGCTCCTCAGCCTCGGGCGGCGGCTCCGCGGGGTGCGTCGGTTTCAGCGGCAGCTTCATCCTCAGCATCCTCGGCTACAGCGGCGCGGACATGCGAGCGGGGGCAGGAGGGCGGGGCCGGGGGCGGGGCGGGGGCCGCGGCAGCGGCGGGCAGCCGTCAGGAGCAGGGCCCCTCCATGCCGCCGGGGCCGGGCCGGGCCGGGGGCGGGTCTCGGCCGGCGCGGGCGGCCGCGGGCGGTGTCTTCCCCGGCCGGGGGCGGGGCTGCTCGCGGCGGCTCCTCCCCCCTGGGCTCCACACAGCCTCTGGGAGCCCGGGCGCGGTCGGGAGCAAGCTAGCGAGCGTGTCCTCCGTCCGCCTCCCTCTCTCTGGTCGTGCGCGCTGGGCCGGGCCGGCGGCGCCTGAGCTGTCCCCTCGCGAGCCGATGCGGACCGGGCGGCGGCGACAAGAGGAGGAGCGGCCGGGCGGGCGGAGACGCTTGCGGGCTCCGCGCAGGCGCTTCAGCCAATCAGCAGCCCGAACGGCTGGTTGCGCGAGTCTCCCCGCCCCCAAGGCACGCCCCCTCCGGGAGGCCACGCCCAACCGCCCTGCGGCCGCCTTCCCTGCCAGCGGCTCCCGCGCGGTCCCGGCGTCTGGCGGTGACCCGGGGTCGGGGGCGGCCCGCGTGCGAGAGCCGCGCGCGGCCCACGGCGCGGGGCCCGTTAGGGGGCCGCACCTTCTCCGGCCTCCGGCGCGGCTTCTGATTCCCGACGCAGTGCCGCCGCCCCGGGCGGGCCGCCGCCCCTGGCGCCGTTCGGCTCCCGTCGCGGCCGCGCGGGACGCTTCCCGGAGCCGGGCTCCCTCTGGAGGGGGCGCGCCGGCCCGACCTCCGCGGGTGTCAGGAGGTCAGTGCGCGGGCCCTGCCGCCGCGGCTCTGCCGCCCCTTGTCCGGTCTGCTCCGCGGGCGGGCGCCCACGCGGAGGGCGGCCCTGGGCTCAGGGCCCTCCCGACCCGGGCAGCACCGCGGCCCCGGGCCCAACGTTCTGTAACGGTCTTTGGGAATTATTGCCGCGACAGTTAGCAAAGCCCCGTGGAGCCACCATCTTCGGGGGCCTGTCCTATTAGCTACATGACGTTTCTGTGCCTGACGCTAGCATTTTGAATTCCTGTGCCCCTGAAAATTCTCTGTGACTTGAGGAACTGACTTTTTTTTTTTTTTTTAAGTTTTTGTTACGTTTTTAAGGTTGGAAGATCTTTCTTGCTCTCACTGTTGCTTTAAAAAAAAAAGTCTATAATATAACACCCAGCTGGATCTTTTGAGGGTTAATTTTTAAAAGGTGGGACTAAAAAACCCTTCAGGTTTTAAATTAGGAAGTCCTACTACAGCTGTGTAATGGCAGGATGTAAAAAAAAAAAAAAAAAAGAATCACTTTTTCCGAATCTCTTCCTGAAAATATTTGAACATCTGTTGGTAGAGCATATGCTGAGCCCTCTTTACAATTTTATGCCCTAAGAAGCTAATTTATAATTCAATAAAAGGTTGAACTTAAGCCTGAATCAGCTTCAGCGATAAAATGGGGAGACAGTTGTTTTCAACACACTTGCTGCTACTGCTGCTAAGTCGCTTCAGTCGTGTCCGACTCTGTGCGACCCCATAGACGGTAGCCCACCAGGCTCCCTTGTCCCTGGTATTCTCCAGGCAAGAGCACTGGAGTAGGTTGCCATTTCCTTCTCCAATGCATGAAAGTGAAGTCGCTCAGTTGTCAACACACTTGAGAAGATGTCAAATATATAAAAGCCATTCTTCCTGTACTTTGCTATTTCCTTGTGTTCTTTAGGTGTCGTCTAAAATCATGATCAGGAGAAAACTTTGCAGGAACATTTATTACAATCCTTGCCCCTTTGCTGTCAACTTCAAGTGTCTTGGAATTTTCTGTCTTATCATTTGTGAAGCTTAGGGTGACATACTTCAGGCAACCAATAATAACCTTGCTAGATATTCACAGGTCCATAGTGAGTCACCTGTCTAGATCCTTGGAGATGATTTTTACATGTGATCCAGGCATATGGTCTTTACATTTTCCTTGGCAACAAGAAGCCATTTGGTATGAACTCTCCGTAATACTTGATCCATAAATTTGGGTCTGAGTTCAGATTTATAATCAGTAATGATTACTTTTGTTCTTCTATCTTTGGCCCATATTAGAAAATGCAACAACATGCACTGTGCTTTAATGCTTCTGGTTATCATCCATTGGCTGGATGGTTTGCTACTTACGCCCCAGTACATTGTTGCAGAGCTCTCTCCATGCCGCTGCTCATTAGAGCCAGCTACAGTGTTTTTTTCCCACCCTGTAGTGAGAATACATCTTCAGTGAAGAGTGATGTACTAGGGACTTCCCTGGGGGTCCAGTGGTTAAGAATCCACCTGTCAATGCAGGGGACACAGATTCAACCCCTGGTCTGGGAAGACTCCACATATGGGCGCAGCAACTAAGCCGTCCAGTCTAAACTGCTGAGCCCATGCACTTAGCCCATGCTCTGCAGCAAGAGAAGCAGCCCTCCCCGACAATGAGAAGCCCACGTAGCGCAACTACAGCGTAACCCCTGCTGGTGCAACTAGAGAAAGCTCAGGCACAGCAACGAAGACCCAGCGCAGCCAAAAATAAAGTTTTAAAAAATAATGAAGTAGTTTGTAAAAAAAAATAGAGTGATGTATTACAACAGGGAGGAGCCCAGATGTAAATCCCAGGATGAGGTGTAGGTGCATTTATTAGGGAAAAAAAAAAACTATCCAGATAATTCTAATATGACATCCCGGGAAGGTATTCCTCCCACCAGGGCCTACCTATTGGGAACACTTGTTCTAGATTCTCTAGTGTTTTATATTTAATTATATATATATTTTATCAGTTCAGTTCAGTTCAGTCCCTCAGTCGTGTCTGACTCTTTGCGACCCCATGAATTGCAGCACGACAGGCCTCCCTGTCCATCACCAACTCCCGGAGTTCACTCAGACTCACGGCCATCAAGTCGGTGATGCCATCCAGCCATCTCATCCTCTGTCATCCCCTTCTCCTCCTGCGCCCAATACCTCTCAAATATATATTTATATATATTCCCTATATAATCATTTAGATGGGCCAAATAATATTACTGTGGTAATAGTGGTTACGTGTTTGTATCCAGATCTTTCAGAG
This sequence comes from Bos javanicus, assembly GCF_032452875.1. Taxonomy (NCBI): domain Eukaryota; kingdom Metazoa; phylum Chordata; class Mammalia; order Artiodactyla; family Bovidae; genus Bos; species Bos javanicus. The sequence continues at coordinate 60,835,663 of NC_083891.1, read as the reverse complement.
GAATATATCCTATAAAAGACATCTTTAAGGACATAAAGTGCTATTGTGTCTTGTTCCTAGATGATATTTAATGAATATTTAATATACTTTGTTTCTTTGTTTTGGGACTTCTGTGGTGGTCCAGTGGTTAAGACAATGAGTAGCAGGCATGGGTTCAATCCCTGTTTGGGGAACTAAGAGCCCACATGCCACTGCTCGGCCAAAAAAGAAAAAAATACTCTGATTTATTTGCGTCATTAATAATGAAATATGACGTTACTGACATTATTGTCCAAATATTTATATGTACCCAGAAAACTGGTTTCTAGTTAAGGTTATACTTTGGATTAAGACACCAGCCAGTGGTTGAAGATTGAGGAAACTTTGCAATGCTTTTGCAATTGGGTTACTGCAAGAAATTTCACTAAAACCACAGTTAACTGGATGGTTCAAGGCAGACTGAAAAGGTATCAACCCCACATACAGAATGCCCAGATACAGCCACTTCTGCCATCTGGGGATACCTCAGGTGGCATCCTGTGACAGCTAAGTGGATCCATACCAGGAATCTGTGCTCTCTGTTTTTGTGAATTCTGGCTGCTTTGCCCCCCGCCCTTTATGCCTTCCCGTCTCCTCCCCTACAGTATAAGCACCGTAACGTCAGTGGCCATGTCATATTCAGTTTTCTATTTTCACATCTGGCACTCAGTGGTGGTTACTAAATGTTTGTTGAGCAAACAATGAATGGATAATGCTCCAGGAACCAAAAGTAACCACTCCCAGCTCCTGGGGTCACCTGAACCCCTTTCATCTCTAGCAAGGAAGAGAAAACATCGACGTTCCAACATTGCCAGGCTCGTCCTGAGAGTTCTTCTAACTGAACTGGCTGAGGTTACATGTCTGTTCCTGATCAGTCGTGGAACCAGAGAAGTGGAGGCAGCTTCTTCAGAACCATGCGGATCACCCGAAAGAAGCCTAGGGCTGTTGGAAAGGAGGAAACGTGGGTGCTGGGGAAGCCACCCAACATGCGTCCCATGTCAGTACACTCACAATCTGTTGTTCTGATCACATAAGTTGTCACGGCTTTAAGGCACCTCAAAAACAAACTTCTGTTTAGTTAGGCTACATGTTTTCCTTTTGTTACATCACGCATTTAAGAGATTAAATATTAAATTGTCTTTAGAGATGACAGTTAAGCTGGTCTATAGGTCTTGCAAGCAACACGGGTAAATCATTGACATTTGACTTAAGGGAAAAAATTAGTGCATATTTAAAAGGATAAGCTTTTGGTAAGGTTTATAAAAAATACCCAATATGACAGATTTGAGATAAAAAGAAATCCTCAGTGTTGATGCTGTGACAGCTGGAAGTCCATGCCCAACACAGGGTGTATGATACCTTTTCTCGAAGACCAGCATTGGGTAGAATTCGGAGTCTCCCTGGAGTTACGGTTCCACTTGTCAGCTTCTTAGGACCTTAGATTGACCAGGTGGCCTAAGTTCTCCCACTTGTACATCAAAACTTTTGAAGAAACCCTGAAATCCAACCATCTTTGGGGCCTGTCCAGACATAAATTTTATTTTAAAGTGGCTTGGTTTGGAAAATCCTCAGGCTGCTGATTTGTGTTAGAAATTAAGGAACTGGATGACCTGAGGCACTCGTGTGGTTCTTTGGTAACTTGGCAAATAGACCCTTTGCCCAATCGCTCAAAAAGGCAAGGGCTGTCCCTCCCCCAGTGAAGTCAAGTGAGAGTCACTCAGTTGTGTCCAGCTCTTTCTGATCCCATGTAGTCCATGGGATCCTCCAGGCCAGAATACTGGAGTGGGCAGCTTTTCCCTTCTCCAGGGGATCTTCCCAACCCAGGGATCAAACCCAGGTCTCTCACATTACAGGCGGATTCTTCACCAGCTGAGCCACAAGGGAAGCCTAAGCATACTGGAGTGGGAAGCCTATCCCTTCTCCAGTGGATCTTCATGGCCCAGGAATCGAACTGGGGTCTTCTGCGTTGCAGGCGGATTCTTTACCAACTGAGCTATGAGGGAAGTCCCTCTCCCAACCCCACCAAAAAAGAAAAAACAGAACACTGCCTTCAAGGGACCTGTGGAAAGGTAGAACTGAATTCCTGGAAGGTTGACTTGCTAGATAGAAAAATAACCTCTGCTCCCGCAGTTTTCTCTGGAATAGAATTTGCTGAATTTATGACTTCTTATAGGGTGACATCATATTATTGGTGAGCCCACAAAGCTCCTCTGTCCATGGGATTTCCCAGGCAAGAATACTGGAGTGGGTTGCCATTTCATTCTCCAGGGGATCTTCCTGATCCAGGGATTGAATTCACGTCTCCTGCATTGGCAGATGGGTTCTTTACTATTGAGCCACCAGGGAAGCCCTAGATGGACAGTATTGTTTTGCAACCACCGAAAGCAATAACTGATCCAGGTATTTGCACCACTAGGTGCAAAGTTGTTAGGAAGCAAAACATTTGCAGGTCCTCAAAATAACACCTTACTTAATTAAAAGGGAAGAACGGTACTTTTCCACTGAAGGTCTGATGGCTGCCACCTTGACCTCGTGGTCACGATCAGCATCACCAATAACGAGACCGCCCAACATCGCTCCTCGTGGCATGGATGTCATGGAAAGTACACACTATTTGCGGTATTCTTCCCAAAATGTCGACACTGAATCCAATCATGGGGAAATGAGACAAAATCTGGACTGGGGGACCTTATAGACACCACCAGGCTTCCCTGGTGGCTCAGATGGTAAAGAATCTGCCTGCAATGCAGAAGACTGGGGTTCGACCTGGGTTCGATCCCTAGGTCAGGAAGACCCCCTGGAGAAGGGAATGGCTACCCACTGCAGTCTTCTTGGCTGGAGAATTCCATGGACAGAGGAGCCTGGTGGGCTTCAGTCTATAGCGTTGCAGAGTCTAACTTGACTGCATGACTAACACTCACTGTTCACAGAAGACACTGGCCTGAATCACCCACAATATCAATGTCATGAAAGCAAACCCAGGCAGGTACTGCTGTATCCTAAAGAAAACTAGATAGATGTAACAACCAAATGCAATTCACGATCTATGATGGGATCATGATTTAAAAAAATAAAAAACTCAAAAAGACATTCTGGGAACAATTAGATAAATTTGAATATGGACTTCTTATTAGATATGGTTACTGTATCAATGCTAACTTTTTGGGGTGAGATAATGACATTGTAATTGTATAGAAAAATGTTTTCAGTTGGTTCATGCCAAAGTACTGAAGGTAGAAATGTCATCATACCTACAACTTAATTTTTTTTTAATTGTATATAGAAAAATGAAGCAAACGTGACAAAATATCAACAACAGACCAATCTAGGTGAAGGGTATATAGGTGAACATTGTAAAATTTCACCTACTTTATTTGAAAAAAAAAAAAAAAACAGCAATTGCAAATATACATCCATAGGATGAGTAAACAAAAAAATTTGCTAAACTTATGAATGGAGTTCAGCACACTTAAAGTTGCCTAATTAACTGGTTTTGTCAATGGGACAAAACATTAAAGTCCCTTTAAAACTATATCTAAAATAGAATAATAAGATTTGTAAAAGGAACACAGAAACTTAACAGAGAATGGTTTTTCTGAATTTGTTACCTCAGTATGTTGATCTTTCAAAAAATTGGAGAGTGAAGCTGGTTAGAATCAACTCAAAATGGCTTGCAGAGTCATGAGGTGTCCTCAGAGTCAGTCTATCAGTGCGTTCTGAAGGAAACCTGGGGCACAGCCAAAGGCAAGCAAGGTCATCTTTAGACAAACATTCCTGAAGAAGAGTGCAAAGCAATCACACTGGACCGAACTACATAGAGTCAGGAGGAAGCAGGAGGAGGATGGTTTTCGGTGTGGAGTGTATTATGATTAATCTTAATTAGTTAATTATGTGGTATCATCTGCCTTCTTTCGAATATGATTTAAGAGGGCTGCTCGTAATCTCAAAATAGGGGAAATGAGCTTCCCGGGTGGCAGTAGTGGTAAAGAATCTGCCTGCCAGTGCAGGAGACAGAAGAGACCAGGGTTCAGTCCCTGGATTGGGAAGATCCCCTAGGGAAGGAAATGGCAACCCACTCCAGTGTTCTTGCCTAGAGAATCCCATGGACAGAGGAGTCTGGTGGGCTGCAGTCCATGGGGTCTCAAAGAGTCAGACACAACTGAAGTGACTTAGTACTTAGCACATGTATTTGTTAAAGCTGGTGCAGAACTTTCAATATCAGTAGCAATCGTATCCAGTAGATATGACTTTTCCATCAATAGAAAGAGACTCTGTCCCGGAGAAGACTTAGTTCTTTGGGCTTTTCGCCCATCCTTACAAAAAGTCTCTGAGACCAAGAGGTTCTCTCACTGTGATTCTGATAAGCAACTTTCACAAGGTGATTTTGATTAACAATTCGGTCTCCCATTGATTCAGTGCTGGGAAGCAAAATACCCTGGAAAATGGAGACACAGAACTCGCTGCCAAGAAAGGAGTACCCCGCATTAAAGTGAACAGAGTGACAGTCTGGTTTACCAGCGCCTGGTAAGCTTGGTTAAAGGGGGCACTCCCCCTGAATCTTATCAATATTAAGCAAATAAATATCATCAATTTCTTGGATTCTGGCCTAGATATGGTGACTTGAACACCCTGCCATTCTTACCCTTTTATATAACGTTAAAAAATTTACTTTAGAAACAAAAATTAAGTTTAAATTTTGCTAAAATAAATGATATATTTCTTTAGTTCATTTTGTGTTGTTATTGTTCAGCTGCAGAGTCACAACTGACTCTGCGACCCCTGGACTGCAACACACCAGGCTCCCCTGTCCTTCCCTGTCTCTCAGAGTTTGCTCCAATTCATCCATTGAATCAGTGATGCTATCTAACCATCTTGTTCCCTGTCATCCTCTTTTCCTCCTGCCTTCAATCTTTCCCGCATCAGGATCCTTTCCAGTGAGTCAGCTCTTCTCTTCACGTGTTCAAAGCATTGGAGCTTCAGCATCAGTCCTTCCAATAGGTATTCAGGGTTGATTTCCTGTTGGATTGACTGGTTTGATCTTGCAGTCCAAGGGACTCTCAAGAGTTCATTTCAATACTACTCAGTTAAAAACCAACCAATTTGTTTACAATGTAGAAAAATATTTGTTTTATTTAGCAATTTTCCAACTGATTATGATGAAACTATGTGGATACTAGTTAAGCAAATATAACCTAAATTAAACAATATCCTTGCCATATTTATCTCAGAGCATATCTGTACATCAGAACACTGGTTTTATAGTCTTACTTGAAATATTCCAAAATATTTATTTTGCTCTTAAATCTCAAGTCAAAAAATTTTTTTGAATGCAATTTGTATTTTAAATGTTCCATCAACATTTACAACTTTAAAGCTTTTTTTCCATCATAAGTCTCATATCTCACTATTTAAAAAGGCATAAGAACAGTTTTATTTTATAGAAATGTAAGCTTTTTCTGTAAAATATTCATTATCACTTTCTCAGATCTAACTGTGCTTGTGTAAGATTAGTGAGCTTATGATGTATGCCATCGTTGCTATTGAAATTTGGATAACCTACAGAACCATTTCAGTTTTATCTGCTTTGGGTGATAATAATAGAAGGATTAGAAATGATAGAAATATTTGACTATATTCCTGTTCCCTGACTTCTAACCTCTGAAGAGCCTTGGGCTGCAACTGGTGGCTCAGGCAGTCAGCCGTATTGGAGGAAGTGACTGCAGGGTGCTACATTAAGATTCACAGACACACCATCAAGTTCTTAACATCCCTCCCCAGCACCCTTTCTGCTCTACGACTAGCCCTCTGGCTGCAAGTTCTCACCAGCTGTAACCATCCGGGGCAAGAAAGGAGACCGAACTACAGGTCCACCCTAGCTCTGATCCCTCCCTGGGACGCTCTGGCAGCATCTGCATCAGAGCTCACTTCTGGCACATCCTCCTGTGAAACTGAGCAGTGACTTTAAGACTGGAATGAGTGAAACACAGAGCTGCTACAGTAATGTGAAGAGTTACCATGGTTATCTGCAACGGCACCTAATTCTATTGGCCAGTGTGTTCCCTATCATATTAATAATTACTTGAAAAAGTCAGGCAGAGCAAAGAAATAATAGCCAGGAGAAAAAAATCATGTCCCAACAGCAAAGTATAATAAGTCTCTCTAAGCAGAACTACAACAACAGTAATAAAGACCATTTATTGAATTGAATATAATTGAATCATGTGCTGTTCTACTGGGGCTTCTTCCCTGCTGGATCAGTGGTAAAGAATCCGCCTTCTGAGGCAAGGGACACAGGTGTGATTCTTTGTTTGGGAAGATCCCCAGCAGAAGGAAATGGCAACTCACTCCAGTGTTCTTGACTGGAAAATCCCCATGGATGGAGGAGACTGGCAGTCTATGGTTCATAGGGTCGCAAAGAGTCAGACATGACTTAGTGACTGAACAAGCACTGTGCTATTCTATTAACCACTTTATACAAAGTTTCTATTAATCTCCATAACATTCTTCAGATATATGCCATTTTATAGATGAGGCAACTGAGACTAGAAGGTTAAGATATTTTCTCAAGGTCTCGTGTTAGAAGGTGACTGAGACAGGATTCAAATCCTGATTGGCCACCCGACAGTGTTTTCAACCATTGTAAGAGAAGAAGAACTAAAGAGCCTCTTGATAAGGGTGAAGAAGGAGAATGAAAAAGCCAGTTTAAGACTAAGTATTAAAAAAAACTAGGATCATGGCGTCCGCCTCCATTACTGCGTGGCAAATAGAAGGGGAAAAGTTGCAAGTAGCGGCAGATTTCCCCTTCTTGGGTTCCAATCCACTGTGGACGGTAACTGCAGCCATGAAATCATAAGACGATTGCTTCCTGGCAGGAAAGCGATGGCAAACCTGGACAGCGTGCTGAAAAGCAGAGATGCTGCTCTGCCAACAAAGGTCCGTATAGTCAAGGCTGTGGTCTTCCCAGTGGTCATGTTTGGTTGTGAGAGCTGGACCGTAAAGAAGGCAGAACGCCAAAGAATTGATGCCTTTGAACTGTGGTGCTGGAGAAGACTCCTGAAAGTCCCTCGGACAGCAAGGAGAACAAACCAGTCAATCTTAAGGGAGATCAACCCTGAATACTCACTGGAAGGACTGATGGTGAAGCTGAAGCTCCAGTATTTTGGTCATCTAATATGAACAGACAACTCATTGGAAAAGTCTCTGATGCTGGGAAAGATTGAGGGCAGAAAAAGAAGGCATCAGAGGATGAGATGGCTGGATGGCATCACTGATGCAATGAACACTAACTTGGGCAAACTCCGGGAGATGGTGAGGCTTGGCATGCTGCAGTCCATGGGGTCGCAGAGTCAGACACGACTAGGTGACTGAACAACACCATTTAAATAATGAATAATTTACCATGTGTTCCCTGACTATAACAGCCACGCATGTTCACTGTTCAATTTTTTATTAATAAAATAAATTGGATTAAAAGTAAAACACTAAATAGTATTATTAAACACTAAATAAGCTTATAGGTGACTATTAAACAATTTATTTCCAATATTTTCCCATGATTGTACGGATTTGAGTATGCACAAATATATGTGTGTATATTTGTTCAGGGTGTATATACTATACATTGTGGTTCTGGGGTGCATTTTTAACTTAAGACTATGTTGATTTCTTAATTTTGTTTTTGAATTGTTCATTGCTAATATATGGAAATAAAATTGATTTTTGTAGGTTGATCTTGTATTCCGTACCTTCCTGACTTGTTCATTCTAGTACTTGTGTGCATGTGCATTTTTAGAATCAGAATACGTCATAATCATGAATCTAAATAAAGACAAGTTCTATATTTCCTTTCTGATCCATATGCCTTTTTTTCCTCCTTGTTTGCGCTGGCTAGAATTTCTAGTACCGTGTTGAATAGGAGTGGTGAGGTAGACATCCTTACCTTATTCCCACTTTAGTGGGAAAAAATTCAGACTTTGATCATTGAGTATGAAGTTAGTTGTGCACTTTTCACAAAGGCCCTCTGATAGATTGCAGAAATTCCTTTCTAGTCCTTGTTTGGTGAGAGTCGGGGTTTTTTTGTTTCTTTGTTTTATCATGAATAGATAAACATGGATAGACATGGATTTTGTCCTGTGCTTTTTCTGGGTCTTTTTGAGGTGGTCATGTGTTTTATGTACTTGATTCTATTGTATGGGGCATTATATTAAATGACATTGAGATCTTGAACCAATCTTGTGTTCTCTGGATAAACCCCGCTTGGCCCTACTGTATCATCCTTTCTCTACGTTGCTGGATACTGCCCTGTGCGGGCAGCTGCCTCTCGTCCCATCCTCAGCCTGAGTAGAACTGAGTAGAACTGTAGCCGAGGACGGGGGTGGATGGGGAGCCTCCACTAAACTGCCACAGACCTCAATGATCTTACTGAAATTCAGTACTTGTCTCAAATAAACTTGACTCAGCTTTTTGTATTTAGAGAATATTGAGATGGTTGTTTTTGGACAGTTATGTCCAATTTCAATGTTGACTTTTGGGAAAAAGATTTGCAGTGCTTCTCCCTGAGTCACCCTGGCAATCATGCCCCTGTCTCAGCACCGTGCCCCGCCTCCCACCCCCAGTTCTACTATAGGGGTGCAATATACACCCTTAACTTGCCATTCTACTTCAGTTACTGTTTCCCCATCCTGCCAAATGCAGAAACCTTGTTACATATAGGTTGACTTACCACTGCTCAGGTTCACATAAAGTTTCATTTATCTTGTAACATGCAGATTCATTCACCATTTAGAGACTGGAAACACTTCCCATCTCCTTTACATTGGGTTATCATATATCTACATACATGTAGAAACAACTTTCAGGATTTAGATTAAATAACTAGTAACCACCTTTCACTCAAAATAGCGTAAATGCTTTCAGTGGAGGAAAAATATTATAACAAAAACTCTTTACCTGTGTCCTGGATCTATAAATAGTACGTGTCTTTTCTTAGAGTTTAAAATTCTTCAAAGAGGAAAGAAACCCTTTATACTTTGGGAACCAGGGCTAATTCTTTCACTGGGTAAAAGGCGCAAAGGGTTATTTGGAGCAAAGGTAGTGTGTGCAGTGAGCGATCTGATCTGTGCATATTTGTAACACCTTTGCCCTGTGCAGTCATACAGAACTGAACCGACGTGACTTTTATACTCAGAGAGAGTCAGCATCCAGCAGTATTTTGTGACTATGTGATCACTGATCATTACTATCCCTTAGACTGTGCAGGAAATGGTATATTTTCCATTACAGACTGTTCTAGTTCATAGCAATTTAATTGAGGAAAAGTTTTAAGGTGTGTTTTTGTTTCTTTTCTTTTTTTTTTGTTTCTTTTCTTTCTTTTTTCTGTATTTTAAAATACATTATCTCCCCTAGCCCTAAAGCTTACCTCTTGGTGAGGTGTACTGTTGATATTACACTATTTGTGTGTTCACATGCCTGGTTATATCACGTTGATCTATTTTGGAATGTTAGTTTTTAGTGATCAGAAAGCACACTCATCTAAAAAACTGCCGAGAACAGGCACATGAGAGCTCTGCCTCACTTCCTGTCTGTGGAGCATCTTATCTCCTAATTCTTCTCAATCTTAAACACTCTCAAAGACCAAGCGCAAACCTTCCCTCTTTCAGGGACTCGCCCATGGCCATCTCACCTGGAAGTGGTCTTTTCTCCTTCCTTCATTTATTTGTTCAGCAAATATTTATGGAGTACCTACTCTCTCTAAGACACTGATCAGGTAATAGATGAGTAAAAGTTATCTACATCAAATAGTTTTGCACTCTTGTAGATACATGCTCCTAAATCTTATTTTCTCAGTTAAATTGTGAATTACTTGGGGCTACACCCTCAATCTTATTACTTACGCCATTCCTCAAAAAATTTAGCAGAGTGACTTCTATTGAGACTTCAAGGAAGGGAATTCCCTGGTTGTCCAGTGGTTAGGACTCCAGGCTTCCCCTTCAGGGGGTACGGGTTTGATCCCTGATTGGGGAAAGAAGATCGCACAAGCTGGGCAGATGGCCCAAAAGAGTTAAAGGAAAAGGTTCATTTGTATGGTGGATATATTTTTAGATTTTCTTTAAAGATACTTAAGTATGCAAGACATCAATAGTTTCAAGAGTTAGTTATACCATTTAATCATTCCACACAAAACATTCTAATACAGGTATTAAACTAAACTTAAAAGTTTTTCAAAACTCAGTCTCCTCTTCACATCTATATAATCATGCCTACTTGGGACCCTTCCCCCCATTTATTTTCCCAGGCTCTGTAAGAATGCCATGTGTATATGTGTGTTTAAACATGTAAATATAAGGCAATAAATAATCCTGGGCTCTGTCAGATTTTCATCTGGTGTGTACGCCTGAGTGTAGGACGCCATAGAAAGAGCACTGTCCTAGGAATTAGGATGTAAACCTTCCAATCCTTCACTCTTTTCCACTTCCTCCTTTGAAAAATATAGAATAGGAGAGATATTGGGCTGAGCTAAGGTCTCTTCTAGCTCTAAAATCAGGTGTGTTTCCGTGGACTGACTTCTTTGAACACAAATCAAGGGATGGAACATCAGAATTTAGTGTACAAATGTAGCTTCCATCACTTGTTAATTATAGCCAACTGTCTTCTCATTTCCTATTATGACAAGCCTTCTTTGCAAATCCTGCTTCCCCAGTCTAGAAGGCCCTCCAAACTACTACAATCATTTTGTAAAGCAATTTGACAGTACTTCTCTAGGCCCCGCCATCCTTTGGTGTAAGATTACACCAGTTCCAGAGGAAAATGGCTCACCATGTCTTCCTGTCCAGTCTCATTTCCATCCTGGACCAGGGACTGGACCTGGGCCCTGCACTGGGGACTCCAAACCTTAGCCGCTGGACCCCAGGGAGGTCCCTCCCCCTCTATTTCTGTAGGTAATTCTTGTCTATCCAGTGGGACATGGACCAGATTTATTTGCCACTTTATGTCTGTCACATACATAAATTGATTAAAGCTTGATTTTTAAATTCAAATACAGTCACATTCAGTTCAGTTCAGTTGCTCAGTTGTGTCTGACTCTTTGCGACCCCATGAACCGCAGCATGCCAGGCCTCCCTGTCCATCACCAACTCCCAAAGTCCACCCAAACTCATGTCCATTGAGCCAGTGATGCCATCCAACCATCTCATCCTCTGTCATCCCCTTCTCCTCCTGCCCTCAATCTTTCCCAGAATCAGGGTCTTTTCCAATGAGTCAGCTCTTCGCATCAGGTGGCCAAAGTATTGGAGTCTCAGCTTCAACATTAGTCTTTCCAATGAATATTCAGGACTGGTCTCCTTTAGGATGGACTGGTTGGATCTCCTTGCAGTCCAAGGGACTCTCAAGAGTCTTCTTCAACACCACAGTTCAAAAACATCAATTCTTTGATGGTGCTGGTGCTCAGCTTTCTTTATAGTCCAACTCTCACATCCATACATGACTACTGGAAAAACCATAGCCTTGACTAGATGGACCTTTGTTGGCAAAGTAATGTTTCTGCTTTTTAATATGCTATCTAGGTTGGTCATAACTTTCCTTCCAAGGAGTAAGCATGTTTTAATTTCATAGCTGCAGTCACCATCTGCAGTGATTTTGGAGCCCAAAAACATAAAGTCAGCCACTGTTTCCACTGTTTCCCCGTCTATTTGCCATGGAATGATGGGACCAGATGCCATGATCTTAGTTTTCTGAATGTTGAGCTTTACGCCAATGTTTTCACTCTCCTCTTTCACTTTCATCAAGGTGCTCTTTAGTTCTTCTTCACTTTCTGCCATAGGGTGGTGTCATCTGCATATCTGAGGTTATTGATATTTCTCCTGGCAATCTTGATTCCAGCTTGTGCTTCTTCAAATTAGTGAACTGCTAAAAAACCTTTCAAAGGCATAGGTAAAATAAAGGACATTTTTGTAGACATTAGATATGGGGCAAACTTCTTTTAAGGGATTATTTGCCTTAAACAATTTTAAGTAGTTTATTTTGCTAGGAATATTGACATCAAATGGGTTGCTTGAGAGTGTAAACTACTACAATCATTTTGTAAAGCAACTTGACAATATGTGCCAAGAATCTTAATATTTTTTGTCCCATTTAGGACAGGTTCCAGAATGCTATCGGATACTAAAAATCTCAGAATGCCCAATTCCCTTATATAAAATGGCACACTGTTTGCCTATAACCTATGTATACCCTCTCATATACTTTAAATCACCTCTGCAAAGAAAGTGAAAGTGTTAGTTGCTCAGTCACGTCTGACTCTTCGTGACCCCATGGACTGTAGCCCACCAGGCTCCTCTGTCCATGGGATTTCCCAGGCAAGAATACTGGGATTGGGTTGCCATTCTCTTCTCCAGGGGAGTGTCCCAACCCAGGGATCAAACCCAGGTTTCCTGCACTGTTCACCATTTGAGCCACCTCTAAACCCTTAGAATACCTAACGCAGTGCTGTGTGCTATGCATGCTTAGTCGCTCAGTTGTGTCTGACTCTTGTGACCTCACAGGCTGTAGTCCGCCAGGCTTCTCTGTCCATGGAATTCTCCAGGCAAGAATACTGGAGTGGGTTGCCATTTCCTTCCCCAGAGGATCTTCCCAACCCAGGAATCTCCTGCATTGAAGGAAGATTCTTTACTGACTGAGCTGAGGGAAGCCTCAATGCAATGTTAATTCTATGTAGACAGTTGCCTATGGCAAATTCAAATTTTACTTTTTTGGAACTTTCTGGAATTTATTTTTTCTGAATGTTTTTGATTGAGGGGGTCGGTTGAATTGTGCATGTGGAACCTGCAGACAGGGAGTGCCTTATTATACCTGTTGCTGGGAACAATTCCTAAGGAAATAATTTCTTAAAAAAAAAAAAGTAACCTTTATATATGTATGGTGGTTTAGTCACTAACTCGTGTCCAACTCTTGTGACCCCATGAACAGTAGCCCACCAGGCTCCTCTGTCCCTGGGATTCTCCAGGCAAGAATACTGGAGTGGGTTGCCATTTCCTTCTCCAGAGGATCTTCCCAACCCAGGGATGGAACCTGGGTCTCCAGCATTGCAGGCAGACTCTTTACGAACTGAGCTACAAGGGAAGTTGGTGGGCCACAGTCCATGGGGTCACAAAAGAGTTAGACACGACTGAGCACCCATGCACAGGTATGCAGTTTATATGTAAACATATTCATAATAGAATAATTTGTAATATTAATGTATAAAAATAAGTAAATGGATAAATGCATTATATACAAATGAGAGGATATTGTGGTTGCTGTTGTTCAGCTGCTCAGTCATGTCTGACTCTTTGCAGCCCCATAGACTGCAGCACGCCAGGCTCCCCTGTCCTGCACTATCTCCTGGAGTTTGCCCAGGTTCATGTCCATTGAGCCAGTGAGAATATTATGTAATCAACTAAAAATGGGGTTGGTAAAATTTGTACCAACACAGACAAATGCTATAATATAATGTTAAGTGGAAAAAAAAAAAAACAGTATACATATATAAATATATATATATAGATAATATACATATATATGTATACATATATACATATAAAATTTTATATGTAGCATAGTCAGAATAAGACACCAAAAAATACGAGTAAAAAAAAGAAATAGAGAATACCCCAAAATATTGAGGAGTTCTCTTTTAAAGGTGAAATTGAAATTTGAATTTTTTTCTCCTCCTACTTTTTCCTGTTTTCCACGTTGTCAAAATGGAGCATGCACTAATTTTGGAGAGGAAAACAATGTACTTCCAAATACAGGGCCATCAAGGGTTTAAGTTTAAAGCAGAAACTTTTTAAAGTTTAAATACCTTAGTGATTCAGTGTCTGCAGTATGTGTGGTGGTTTCAGTAGAAGTCCGAACTTTTTTTTCCTTAAGTGCTGTCAAGTCTGAAGAACTTTCTAAGCAGGCGGTCACTATTTTGAGTTGTTTCTTCATACTCTGTCCAGCGGAGCCCCTGGGCTGTTTGGCTTGGACAGATTTGAGGATAAGCTGTCAATGAGGAAGAGCAGACACGCTTTCCTCCACTTTGTGGCCAGAATACCAGCAAGTTCAGGAAGTTCTCCTTATGTTCTTTTTCTGGCAAAGGCAGAAACCCCGGCTATGGTTCATTCACCATAGACTGATTAGGGCGGCAGGGATTCTGGGTAGCCTTTTCACATCAAGGAATGTACAGATGGGACAAGTTAAGCCATGAATGCATAGATACCAAAGCAGCTATTGGGTCAATTTATGGTATTAGTAAAGAAGATGCATTTTTCTCAGGGTTAGAATAAATGTGCATGGTACTAAGCTTTAAATCTGTTGCAACTCTTTGTTTAGGAATATCTGCCGTAGAATAACTGTTGTGTCTTAATAAGTTCAAGGGCACAAAGGTGCAATTATAATAAACAGGATCAGATCACTACAAAGGAAAAGAGAATATTCTGAGAACAGAACTGAAACCTAAACGATAGAAAGTGAAACGAAACTGAAACTTAGCCAGCAAAGCTATTAAAAAAAAAAAAAAAGAATTCCTGATCTTAACAGAGTTCTAGCAGGTAACTATACATGAGCCAGTATTACCACAAGTAAAAGAAATGAATGTCTTAAGTTTTCCTAGGTTACATTTAGACTAAAAATGAAACTTGTCACCAGCTTGTGACCTTGCTGAAGTCATTTAACCTCTCTGAGTCTCAGTTTACTCATCTGGGAAAATAGGGATAACAATTCATGCCAGCCGAGATTCAATATAGACTCTCAGGACTCTCAGACATCTCAGATGCAATCTCAAAAATGACAGAATGATCTCTGTTTGTTTCCAAGGCAAACCATTCGATATCACAGTAATCCAAGTGTATGCCCCAACCAGTAACCCTGAAGAAGCTGAGGCCAAACGGTTCTATGAAGATCTACAAGACCTTTTGGAACTAACACCCAAAAAAGATGTCCTTTTCATTATAGGGGACTGGAATGCAAAAGTAGGAAGTCAAGAAATACCTGGAGTAAGAGGCAGATTTGGCCTTGGAGTACAGAATGAAGCTGGGCAAAGAATGAAGCAGGGCAAAGGCTAACAGAGTTTTGCCAAGAGAACGCGCTGGTCATAGCAAACACCCTCTTCCAACAACACAAGAGAAGGCTCTACACATGGACATCACCAGATGGTCAACACCGAAACCAGATTGATTATATTCTTTGCACCCAAAGATGGAGAAGCTCTACACAGTCAGCAAAAAGAAGACTGGGAGCTGACTATGGCTCAGATCATGAACTCCTTATTGCCAAATTCAGACTTAAATTGAAGAAAGTAGGGAAAACCACTAGACCATTCAGGTATGACCTAAATCAAATCCCTTATGACTATACAGTGGAAGTGAGAAATAGATTTAAAGGACTAGATCTGATAGAGTACCTGAAGAACTATGGACAGAGGTTCATGACATTGTACAGGAGGCAGGGATCAAGACCATCATCAAGAAAAAGAAATGCAAAAAAGCAAAATGGCTGTCTGAAGAGGCCTTACAAATAGCTGTGAAAAGAAGAGAAGTGAAAGATAAAGGAGAAAAGAAAAGATATATCCATTTGAATGCAGAGTTCCAAAGAATAGCAAGGAGAGATAAGAAAGCCTTCCTCAGTGATCAATGCAAAGAAATAGAGGAAAACAGTAGAATGGAAAGGACTAGAGATTTCCTCAAGAAAATTAGAGATACCAAGGGAAATTTTCATGCAAAGATGGGCTCAATAAAGGACAGAAATGGTATGGACCTAACAGAAGCAGAAGATATTAAGAAGAGGTGGCAAGAATACACAGAACTATACAAAAAAGATCTTCATGACCCAGATAATCACAATGATGTGATCACTCACCTAGAGCCAGACATCCTGGAATGTGAAGTCAAATGGGCCTTAGGAAGCATCACAACAAAGCTAGTGGAGGGGATGGAATTCCAGTGGAGCTATTTCAAATCTTAAAAGATGATGCTGTGAAAGTGATGCACTCAATATGCCAGCAAATTTGGAACACTCAGAAGTGGCCATAGGACTGGAAAAGGTCAGTTTTCATTCCAATCCCTAAGAAAGGCAATGCCAAAGAATGCTCAAACTATCACACAATTGCACTCATCTCACAGGCTAGCAAAGTAAAGCTCAATATTCTCCAAGCCAGGTTTCAACAGTACATGAACTGAGAAATTCCAGATATTCAAGCTGGATTTAGAAAAGGCTGAGAAACCAGAGATCAAATTGCCAACATCTGTTGGATCATCGAAAAAGCAAGAGAGTTCCAGAAAAACATCTACTTCTGCTTTATTGACTATGTCAAAGCCTTTGACTGTATGGATCACAATAAACTGTGGAAAATTCTTCAAGAGATGGGAATACCAGGCCACCTGACATGCCTCTTGAAAAACCTGTATGCAGGTCCAGTTAGAACTGGACATGGAACAACAGACTGGTTCCATATCAAGAAACAAGCATGTCAAGGCTGTATATTGTCACCCTGCTTATTTAACTTATATGCAGAGTACATCAGAAACGCTGAGCTGGAAGAAGCACAAGCTGGAATCAAGATTGCTGGGAGGAATATCAATAACCTCAGATATGCAGATGACACCACCCTTATGGCAGAAAGTGAAGAGGAACTAAAGAGCCTCTTGATGAAAGTGAAAGAGGAGAGTGAAAACGTTGGCTTAAAACTCAACATTCAGAAAACTAAGATCATGGCATCCAGTCCCATCACTTCATGGGAAATAGATGGGGAAATGGTGGAAACAGTGGCTGACTTTATTTTGGGGGGCTCCAAAATCACTGCAGATGGTGACTGCAGCCATGAAATTAAAAGACACTTACTCCTTGGAAGAAAATCTATGAGCAACCTAGACAGCATATTAAAAAGCAGAGACATTACTTTGCCAACAAAGGTCCATCTAGTCAAGGCTATGGTTTTTCCAGTAGTCATGTATGGATGTGAGAGTTGGACTATAAAGAAAGCTGAGCGCCAAAGAATTGTGGTGCTGGAGAAGACTCTTGAGAGTCCCTTGGACTGCAAGGAGATCCAACCAGTCCATCCTAACGGAGATCAGTCCTGAATATTCATTGGAAGGACTGATGCTGAAGCTGAAACTCCAATACTTAGTCCACCTGACGCAAAGAACTGACTCACTGGGAAAGACCCTGATGCTGGGAAAGATCGAAGGCGGGAGAAGAAGGGGACGACAGAGGATAAGATGATTGGATGGCATCACCGACTCAATGGACGTGAGTTTGAGTGAACTCCGGGAGTTGGCGATGGACAGGGAGTCCTGGTGTGCTGCAGTCCATGGGGTCACAGAGTCAGACACGGCTGAACGACTGAACTGACCGACTGACTGAGATTCAATATAGACTCTTAGGACTTGAAGAGGACTAGAGACCACCAAGCCCACCCCCTGCACTGGGGCAGGGCCCCAATCTTGTCTTGCCATGTGTCCCCCCAGGCCCCTCACTATCAGGGCCCATCTCTCCTGTTCCGATAGTGAGTTCTGGAGACAACTGAGGTTTCTGCTGGGCTCACTGAAGGCTCAGGCGAAGTGGGTGCCCAGTAACGTGCGGGAGAGGGTGGCAGGAGAAAGCCCGGGCGGACGTTACACTGACGTGGCTTTGGAAGCCAGTCCTGTTGCGCCGGCTGAGTGGTCCCAGGCCGCTCGGACAGGGTACAGCAATCATCATTGTCAGAGAGGGACTCTGTTATGGTGCTTATAGGGCAATGACAAAGCCAGAAACAGGAGCTGTGATGGGGAACCGCCAGAGCGTGGGACCTGGGCAGACGGAACACCCTGCTCAGGAATGAAGAGCCCTTAGCTTGTCTGGATGCTCTGTCCCCATCTTGAAATTCCTCATTTTTTCACAGCAATTTCCCTTTGCCCTGGGCTCCCCAAACAATGTAGCAAGTCCTTAGATGGCTTCCAAGATCTGCTCAGCAGAGAGCTGGGGGAGACCAAGACGGGGACGCAGGGAGACGGGGCACTACCCGGCAGGCTGTGACTTTTCCCCGAGCGCCAGGAAACGTCGGGCCAGGGCCACCCTCTGCTGCCCACGCCCGAGGATGGCTCAGCACCAGGAGGACTGAGCAGAGAGTCTGTGGGGCCGGGGGCTTGCTCCCACAGAGGCAGCTCCACAGAGGGAGAGCAGCGAGGGAGAGCCCGGGTGTTGTCACCTTTTCCCTTTATTTTATTGAAGTAAAATTCACATAACATATAAGTAACCATGTGAAAACATAGAGTTCAGGGACCTCCCTGGCGGTCTCGAGGTTAGGACTCTGTTTTCTTTGCTGGGGGCCCAGGTTCCATCTTTGGTTGGGGAACTAAGATCCGACAAGCCGTGCAGCGTGACCAATAAATAAATAAAATAAAGCAAAAAGTATGGGGTTCAGTGGCATTTAGTGCTCGTCCAGTGTTCTGCAGCCGTCACCGCTGCTTCGTTTCATCACCTCACCCTGTACCCGTTAGGCAGTCACTCAATGTCCCCACCCCGTGGCAACCACTAATTTGCTTCCTGTCGCTATGGATTTACCTCCTCTGCACACACGGTATAAATGGAAGCATAAACTATGTGGCCTTCTGTGTCTGGCTTCTTTCACTTAGCGTCATGTTTTAGGGACTCATCCACATTGCGAAACTTGCTCAGTCATGTCCCACTCTTTGCAACCCCGTGGTCTATGCAGTCCATGGAACTCTCCAGGCCAGAATACTGGAGTGGGTTGCCATGCCCTCCTGCAGGGGATCTTCCCAACCCAGGGATTGAACACAGGTCTCCTGCATTGCAGGCGGATTCTCTACCAGCTGAGCCACAAGGGAAGCCCAAGAATACCGGAGTGGGTAGCCCCTTCTCCAGAGGAGATTCCCGACACAGGAATGGAGCTGGGGTCTCCTGCATTACAGGCGGATTTTTTACCAGCTGAGCTATGAGCAGATAGCACTGCAGCATTTGGGTGAGTTGTGTACCCTGTGTGGATATACCACATTTGTTTATCCATTCACATTCTGAGGGACGTGGTGGGGGTTTCCATCATTTGGCTGTTGTGAACAGTGCAGCCATGAACATTCAGGTACATGTATTTGTTGGAGTACCTGTTTTCAATTCCAGGATACTGGATCCTATGATAACTCTACGCTTAGCTTTCTGAGGAACTGCCAAACTGTTCCCCACAGTGGCTGCACCGTCTTACACTCTTACCAGCAGGGAACGAGGGTTCCAATTTCTCCACATCTTTGCCAACACTTGCTGTTGCTGGTTTATTTTGTTTTTTCTAATGGTAGCCATCTTTCTGGGTGTGAAGTACATTACGCTGTGGTTTTGATTTACATTTCCTTAATGACTAGTGATGTTGAGCATCTTTCCATCTGTTTGTTGGTTGTTTATATATCTTTGGAGAAAGGTCTGTTCAAAGCTTTGGCCCATTTGAAGGTTCAGCCGTTTGCATCTCTACTGTGGAGTTCTAAGAGCTCTTCATACACTCTGGATGCAAGTGTCTTATCTGATACATGTTTTTGAATATTTTCTTCTATTGTGTCAGTCTTTTAACTTTCTTGATTGCCCTTTGATACACAAATATTTCTTACTTTTTATGAGTTCAATTTGTTTTATCTTTTGTTGCTTGTACTTTTCTATGTAATTTCTAAGAATCCATTGCCAAATCTGAGGTCAGGAAGTGAAAGAAAATGAAAGTGTGTCGCTCAGTCGTGTCTGACTCCACGCCATGGAATATAGCCTGCCATGCTCCTCTGTCCATGAAATTCTCCAGGCAAGAATACTGGAGTGGGTTGCCATTCCCTTCTCCAGGGGATCTTCCTGACCCAGGGATTGAACACTGGTCTTCTGCATTGTAGGCAGATTACCATCTGAGCCACCAGGGAAGTCAGGAAGAGCTATCCCTATATTTCCTTCTAAGAATTGTATAGTTTTAGCTTCTAAGTTTAGGTCTTTGATCCATATTAGTTAATTTTTGTATATGCTGTAAAATAGAAGTCCAACTCATTCTTTTGCTTGCAGATATCCACTTGTTGCAATATCATATGTTGAAAGTTTATTCTTTCCAATTTTTTTGTCCTGACAACCTTGTCAATTAGCCCTAGATATATGGGTTTAATTCTGGACTCTCATTTCTACTCCTTTGATCTAAATCTTATCATTTGTAATTGCTGTGGATAAGTATGCATATATGTATGCATGGTACTAAGTCATGGTAATGTATCAATAAATTCTGGCCAAAGATCAGATGTATGTAGCACTTGGTAAATTTGATAAAAGAGTAGGGCTGTTAACTTTAAGATATTGCAAACACAAACACTGAGACAGCAATTTAGAGACCTTTGCAAGAGCTTGAAATAAATATACGAAGAGACAATCTGAGCAGCCTTACTTGGAAGGCCTGACCTAGAAGCAAGGATGCTTATCTCGGTGGTTGAACTCATCCTACAAATATTTACATGTAAACATCTTACGGAAGGTCACATCCATCAAGGACGCTGCAAACAATTTGGAACCTGGTGCTCCATATACTAAAACCAGGAAGAAATAATGACGTGTTTGCCTGCAGCTATTTTTAAATCTCCCCCTCTTTTCAGTTTAGTAACATCACAATTAGCTTTTGTCTCTTTTTAGACAAAGTGGTGAAACTTTCTGGTTGTAAATTTAATTCCAATAAATTCAGTGAAATGGTCTAAATAGTTTATTGTTTCCTAATTAGATGTTAACAAAATTAACAATAATTATTAATTATATTTTATTACTATGGGTGCATATTTTTATATAATTATAATACACTATGGATATAGGTAATGCATTTATATTTATGGTTAATCATAATTATTAGTAATATTTAATTGGAAAGGACTGATGCTGAACCTGAAGCTCCAATACTTTGGCCACCTGATGCAAAGAACAGACTCAATGGAAAAGACCCTGATGCTGGGAAAGATTGAAGGCAGGAGAAGGGGACGACAGACGACGAGATGGTTGGATGACATCACCGACTCAATGGACGTGAGTCTGAGGGAGCTCTGGGAGATGGTGATGGACAGGGAGGCCTGGAGTGCTGCAGTCCACGTGGTCGCAGAGTCGGACACGGCTGAGCGACTGAACAGCAATACTTACTTAAGAAAATTTCTTTGAGTTAACAATTTATTGATTGTTTACTTGGAGTAGCATGTGAGATGAGGATATTTGTTCATCCGTTTAACAAACATGGTCTGAGCACACACGCCCTGGGCACGGGGGTGGGCCGGGACCAGGCCCTGAATGCCTGAAGCTGCCATAACGGTAAGGGCAAGGAGGCAGAGGCCGCGAAAGGCTTCCAGGCCCCCCAGCCCAGCCTCACTGTGGGCTCTGGCCTGGTCATCTACCCAGGCCCACAGGTACACCTTCCCCCGAGCCTCTCAGCTTAGCCAAGACATACAGGTGGTTTTCCTGTGACATCTCACTGGGATGCTAAGGAAAATCCCCAAAGCCAGAGAACAAAAGAGACAAAGAAACAACGGAAGCAGAGAAATAGATATGGGTCATTGATCTGGAGGGAACAAGAGTTCAGTCTTACCTGCCAGGCCCTCCCCCAGGGGATCTTCCCCACCCAGGGACCAACTCCCGGCTCCCGCACTGGCAGGCGGGTTCTTTACCCCTAGTGCCACCTGGGACGCCCTCACCAAGAGAACCTTCCCCAAACCCTGTTCTCCACACAACATCCCCAATATTCCTAGCAAACCTCTCCCTTTGGTTGCCAAGACTCTTAAGAAGGTTCTCCAGGGGAGACATAGGCTTCCCTGGTGGCTCAGACGGTAAAGAATCTGCCTGTAATGTGGGAGACCCAGGTTCCCCAGGTCCTGAAACTCTCCTGGAGGAGAGCATGGCAACGCACTCCAGTATCCTTTCCTGGAGAATCCCATGGAAAAGGGAGCCTGGTGGGTTACAGTCCACGGGGCTGCAAAAAGTCAGAGACGACTGAAGCGACTTAACATGCACGCACGAGAGAGACAGGAGGTTTTCTGGCCTCAGCAGGCTATCGGAGATAGGATTCAGAACCTTCGGACTATCTCTAGGGGTCATTAACTTTGGAATAAACTGCCCTCCAGCCCTCGGTTCATCCCTAACCTTTGCAGGGCAACAGTATGAAGAGAGGCCCGCATTCCACGTCTATAAATCCAGATGTAAGTCAAGCTAACAGTTAAATGGCATTCATATCCTCCTTCCTTGATAAATGTAACTTCACAATGACACGGAAAACAAGGCTCCAGTTTAGAATCCCTCTGCCTCTGCCCAGAGGCCCGCCCTGTCACTCCAGGAAGGGGCATTCACGTATGTGGGTGGACACTTCAGCCAACATGTCCAAGTTCTGTATTAATTTTTTACAGCTGCATTTACATCTACAATTATCTCAGTAAAGAAATTAAAAAATATTTACTTATTTATTTGGCTGCCTTATATATAAAGGTTGGGAAAGGAGTACGTCAAGGCTGTATATTGTCACCCTGCTTATTTAACTTATATGCAGAGTACATCATGTGAAATGCTGGGCTGGATGAAGCACAAGCTGGAATCAAGATTGCTGGGAGGAATATCAATAACCTCAGATATGCGGATGATACCGCCCTTATGGCAGAAAGCAAAGAAGAACTAAAGGGCCTCTTGATGAAAGTGAAAGAGGAGAGTAAAAATGTGGGCTTAAAGCTCAACATTCAGAAAACTAAGATCATGGCATCTGGTCCCATCACTTCATGGCAAATAGATGGGGAAACAGTGGAAACATGAGAGACTTTATTTTCTTGGGCTGTAAAATCACTGCAGATGTGACTGCAGCCATGAAATTAAAAGACGCTTACTCCTTGGAAGAAAAGCTATGACAAACCCAGCCAGCATATTAAAAGGCAGAGACATTACTTTGCCGACAAAGGTCCGTCTAGTTAAAGCTATGGTCTTTCCAGCAGTCATGTACGGATGTGAGAGTTGAACCACAAAGAAGGCTAAATGCCAAAGAAGTGATGTTTTTGAGTTGTGGTGCTGGAGAAGACTCTTGAGAGTCCCTTGGACTGCAAGGAGAGCCAACCAGTCCATCCTAAAGGAGATCAGTCCTGAATATTCATTGGAAGGACTGATGCTGAAGCTGAAACTCCAATACTTTGGCCACCTTATGCAAAGAACTGACTCATTTGAAAAGACCTTGATGCTGGGAAAGATTGAAGGCAGGAGGAGAAGGGGACGACAGAGGATGAGATGGTTAGATGGTATCACCGACTCAATGGACGTGAGTCTGAGTGAACTCCGGGAGTTGGTGATGGACAGGGAGGCCTGGCGTGCTGCAGTCCATGGGGTTGCAAAGAGTTGGACATGACTAAGTGACTGAACTGAAACTGAAACATTGCTGCCTTGGATCTTAGTTTCGTCAGGTGGATCCTCCACCGTGGCCCACAGACTCCAGTTGGGGCACGAGGGCTTAACTGAATTATCTTTCTTACACTGGACGGTAAGCACACCTACACTTTGCTTTGGAGGGAGACGGTATCTCTACCTTTTGAAGGTGTTCTTCTCACAAACATCCTAGAAACGACAGTCCAGACAAAAGGCTGCCAGAGCATCTACTCCTAAGATGTGCAGAAACACAAGAGACCATGGAGGATGGGCCCCCAGCAATGACAACTCAGGACATCATTTGCTCGGGCCCCAGACTGAAAAAGAAAGCAGCTCTCCAACGTTGTTGGGGTCCACGGCATGCGGGATCTTAGTCTCCTGCATTGCAAGGCAGATTCTTAGCCACTGGACCGCCAGGAAAGTCCCTCATAAAACGTTTAATTAAAAAACAAAGAGAGAGACAGAGTGTGTGTGTGTGTGTGTGTGTGTGTGTGTACCTGTGTGCTGTATGACCATACACTCAAATGAGCGGGGCCCCTATGCTGGGCTGTCTGCTCTCAGGGGCCCGCTCTGGTCACCTTCGGCCTGGCCCCTCCTCACAGCACAAGGAGCCCCCAGGTCTCGCCTAGGACTGCCCTGTGCTTCCCCTTTCAAACCAGGGCTCAAACAGCCTCCAGTCCAATCCGAGGACTCCATGGCCTTGCCCTTTTTCTATCCTCCCAAGCATTCTGCTCGGTCTGTGTGTGCACTTTTAAGCGCACAGGTAGCCCTGGGGGAGCTGTTTGTGGGCAATATGAACAGAGCTTGGTTTGGAAAAGGAAGGGCTAGCATGTTGGTAAGCACTCATGGCCGTGACCAGTGTGGGGAAGGAAAGGCGGACTTCCCGTTTTCGCCATAAGATTCTGGAAAGGAAATCGAGAAAAGGCTGAGCCAGCCTTCCACGCCCTCTCTGACCTCTAGGGACTGGGGCACGGTTCATAAAACCCATAGACAAACATCAACTCTTCTGCTCCAATCAACTGCAAATGACTGTAACCCCCAACAGAATGGCAAGCACCAGTGCAGAGTAAAGCCCGGGAACCTGAGCGAGGCCAAGGGATGTTTCACGACCCCGCCCTTCGAACCACAGGCTGAGCGTGCTCATCTGGAAAGAAGGGCCGTGGATTGTGGCATCCAATGCCCAACAGTTCAAAGTACAGACGCCTTTTCTAGGTCCTTTTGGCCCCGCCAGGACATGACCAGGAGGCCCACGGCGGACAGCTATTTCTTGTGTTGAGTCCTGTCAGACACGAGGGTTTCTTGGTTCCTACAATAATCCCGCTTTCTGAGGATAAAGCAAATCTGCGACTTGATGGTCATGGCCCAGAAGTAGACAGAACCGAGGGGAGAGCTGAACTCGGGGTACGGTTGAGAAGCTTCTGGAGGTTTAATATTTAGTCACCAAGTGCTGAATGCTTTAGAGTTTGGAGCATTTCTTCTTCTATTCCAGACCAACTTCTGCTTCACAGTAGAGCTGTGGATTTACCATCTTAGGTATTTCTCCACTGCCTCGTTCCCTCCCAAAAGGATTTGAAACAGCTTGTCTCCCTTTAAGGTTAATGTGTCTGGGTCCTAGCGCTCTACAAAGTGCATTTGGTTTTATATGAGTCAGCCAAAATTTCTCTTGGGAAATTGTCAGAGAAAATAAATAACTGAGCGGGGAAAGGCAGAGTCACAGTGGAGGACGCTTGGGTCCGAGGGTGCTGCAAAGATGTCCGCGGAGGCTGCACTGGGGGAACGGGGACCACGGGGTCGTTTCCAGGGGCTGTTCCGGAGAACAGGGCCTGGCAGCAGACCGCGCTCAGCAAACGTTTGTCGAGTGGGGCAGCATCTCCCAGCCAGCATGCTGCTGCCTGTGGAAGGGACGGGCAGCAGGTGCCCTTGGCCACAAATGTTACCATTTCCTACATGAGCCATGCAGAAGGCCCCAGAGCCGGCCCTGGCACTCTGAAGGCACCATGAACTCCTCTAGGGCAGGGAAGAGAGCTCATCTGTATTTACATCCTAAGCACAAGGCATCATGCCTGGCATCTATGTGAGAAAGTGAAAGTGTTAGCTGCTCAGTCGTGTCCAACTCTTTGTGACTCCAAGGGCTGTAGCTCCCCAGGCTCTTCTGTCCATGGAATTCTCCAGGCAAGAACACTGGAGTGGGTAGCCATTCCCTTCTCCTGGGGATCTTTCAGACCCAGGGATTGAACCTGGGTCTCCCGCATTGCAGGCAGATTCTTTATCCTCTGAGCCACCAGGGAAATCCTGGCATCTGGTAGGCGCTAAACTAACGTTGAGTAGAATTTGCAAGCATGCTTTTTATAACTTCCTCCAAGTCATCTATTAGGATGTTGAGCAGTAAACAGATCAGGAACAGAACTGTGGATCCTCCAGGTGCCAGGCTGACAGTCATGCACTAATCCACACAGGAGGGAGGCGAGGTCTAAGAAGAAGGAGACTTTTTGTTGAGACGTGATGGTTTTAGCTCAAATGGTAGAACGGGTGTCCCGGGGCCAACTGGACACTAATGAGTGAAAAAGAGAGAAAAGATCAAGGTCTCCCAAGAAGAGGATCGTGGGTAAGTCTTGGGGAAAGGGACGTTCTTATAACTGCTGGAACAGGGGTAGATGTTTGATTTTTCTGGGACAGAATTGGGTGACTTTTACGAGAAGTCATAAATATGGGCCAAACCTCTGACACAAGAATTTCACTTGTAGATTTCAATTGCTAAAATTTAATCAGCTTCACAAAGATGTTAGTATGTGTACAAGACTGTATACCACAGTATTGGTTATAATGATGAAACATTTACAATGTTTACTTTCAACAAGCACTTAAATAAATCATTGAATATAGTCACTGAATGTAATATTACACCGCTGTTAAAATGGTGACGGAGGGCTAGACCCAGTTGAATGAACATTTATTTGTACTATATGGTTAAGTAAAAAGAGCGAGGTACCAATGCTACCACTTTGGTTTGCTAGAAACATTTATATATGGAGGGAGAGAGAGAAAAAAATTCTTAAAGAATACATATCAAAACGCTAATGGTGAGGACTTCCTAGTGGATAGGAATCCGCCTGTCTGTGCAGGCGACATGGGTTCGATCCCCGGTGGGGGAATATCCCACACGCTGCAGAGCAGCTAAGCCTGTGCAGCACAACTGCCGAGTCCTGCTCTGAGCCCCAAAGCCAGGCCTATCGAAACCCAGGTGCCTGGGAGCCCGCGGCTCCACAACGGGAGACGCCACCACGACGAGACCGCGCAGCGCACGGGGAGAGCAGCCCCCACGATGAGTCCATGCTCCACAACGGGAGATGCCCCCACAGTGAGACGGCGCAGCGCACCGGGAGAGCAGCCCCCACGATGAGTCCATGCTCCACAACGGGAGATGCCCCCACAGTGAGACCGAGCAGTGCACCGGGAGAGCAGCCCCCACGATGAGTCCATGCTCCACAACGGGAGATGCCCCCACAGTGAGACGGCGCAGCGCACCGGGAGAGCAGCCCCCACGATGAGTCCATGCTCCACAACGGGAGATGCCCCCACAGTGAGACGGCGCAGCGCACCGGGAGAGCAGCCCCCACGATGAGTCCATGCTCCACAACGGGAGATGCCCCCACAGTGAGACGGCGCAGTGCACCGGGAGAGCAGCCGCACCAACCACGACCAGAGAAAGCCCGCGCATAGAAGACCCAGCGCAGCAGAAACAATTTAGAAAAACAAATAAATACAGCCATGTGTACATGTCAAAAAAAATTTTTTTAATGCTAATGGTGATTATCTTCTGGGTATTAGGAATACAACTAATTTAACATTTTTACTCTTATCTGTTATTTCTAAACTTCTAACTGTGGATATGTGATAGTGTAAAAATAGTAATAATAACACACATAATAAAGGTTATTATACACATAATAATAAAATTACTATACACATACTAATAAAAGTTAGGACGGGTGAAGTTGTGTCTCTGCTGTTGATTACATTGGCGAGCTTTCTGCTACCCGAAGTGCCCAGCTGGGGCTGCGGTGGTTACCTGGCTGGATGCTCTGGGAAGAAAGCTGAAACTGAAGAGACTACAGCCACTTCTAGCGGCTGATGCTCTGATTCCTCGAAGGAAGACGGTGACATGGGAAAACGCGCATCAGTCCCTTACACACTTTGTCAGGCAAAAGTGGTTTTTCAGAACTAATATTTTAAATTTTTTGTGAGGCTTTTTTGGTTTCATGATGAGAATGTCTTTGCAAATCAGAAATTACATTCTTAGCATTTCCCTCTTTCTGTGACTTCTTCATGAGCAACAGTGTAAGAATTGGAATCTTCTCATTTTATCCCCTGCTTTGGCACAAAATACTGCATACAGACATTTGTATCTGAACCTGGAAACAGAAATAACATTTGCGTCTCATCCCACAGGGTACGCTGGAAGCTCCATGAGGCCAGGGGTTTGTTTTGTTCCAGAGCCCAGAATAATACCTGGCGCACAGAAGGCACTTAGTAAATATCTTTCAAATGAATAAGCAAGTGTTGGCAGAGTAAAACAAGCAACTTGGAGGAAGCCGCTTTGCAAACACTTGCTTTCTCTATACTTACTTTAAAAACATGAGTTTCTAAAGGGAATTCCAAAATAAAAACTCAATTCTTTTTTTTTCATGTAATTAATTTTTCAGATTACTAATATTTTTTAAAAAATCAGGTATGATCTTCATACAGCCATACAAGAAAAAATGAGAACTACAGACTGTGTTCTCAGTAAACACAGTTCAACAGAACTTGCCCTAAACGAGGGAGATATTCTACACCTGCCTCTCCAACATGGTAGCCGCTAACCACAGGAGGGAGGCATTAGGCACTTGAAATGCGGCTGGCTGAGAAAGAGGAGGTGAATTTTACATTTTATTTAATTCTAATTAATTTACATTTAAGTTTAAATAGCCACATATGATCAGTGGCTACTATCTCAGGCGGTCAACTCAAGATTGAACTGCTCATCCTAGTGACAAGGTAAATGCCATATGTGTGCCATGACGCTGTGTGTAAACACGATTGACTCTCGTCCTGTGAGAAGGGGGTGGAAATGACCCCAGGAAACCAGTGCTCATGACAGCAGAAGATCTCTCCTGTGCTCACTCAGTCTTTCCTTCTCTTCGTGACCCCATGGACTGCAGCCCACCAGGCTCCTCTGTCCGTGGGATTTTCCAGCCAGGAATATTGGAGCGAGTAGCCATTTCCTTCTCCAGGGGGTCTTCCCCCCCCAGGGATCGAGCCCCACTCTCTTGCACTGGCAGGCGGGTTCTTTACAACTGTGCCACCTGTATGTCTCATAAATTTAAAAAATTTCTTGGCGCTTCCCCGGTGGCCCAGTGGTTAAGACTCAGTACTTCCGCTGCAGGGGAATGTGGGTTAGATTCCTGGTCAGGAAGTTCTGCATGCTGTGAGGTGTGGCCAAAGAAAAAAAAATTTGTTTTAAAGAAACAAAAAATTTCTTTACCACACAGGCTTCCTAATTTCTGTAGTCTTGCTACCCTCTGGACATGCCACAGATTTATTTGTTTTCAAAATGAGATTTACAAGATTTATAAAACCCAAAGCAAAGATCTGTGCGGTGTATGTCGTCAGCACGAAAATGAAAAGTGCGACTTGCATGAAAAGTCTCACTTTTACCTCAAAGTGCCTCCTTTTGTTAGCTGATGGTTGTACATACCGCTTTAGTGATGTTAGTTATAAATAAAGGTTTCTGTTTGTTTGTTTTCACTTAAAAATCCCCACGTTATCTCCACAGGAGATAACAGCTTGGAGGAAGTGAATGTGGAACTCAGGCAACCAATCAGAAGAGCCCTCCCCCACCACTACCTTCTTCAGAAACCTTCATAAAACATTCATGCAAAGTGTTCTCCTTTAAATTAACTGAGTATTTATCTTAATTCTTCATCTTCTTGATGTTTAACTGTCCCATGGCTTTTCTTATGGGCTTCCTAGGTAGGTCAGCTGGTAAAGAATCTGCCTGCCATGCAGGAGACCCCAGTTCCACTCCTGGGTCGGGAAGATCCCCTGGAGATGGGCTACCCACTCCAGTATTCTTGGGCTTCCATGGTGGCTCAGACAGTAAAGAATCCACCTGCAATGTGGGATACCTGGGTTCGATCCCTGGGTCGGGAAGATCCCCTGGACGAGGGCATGACAACCCACTCCAGTATTCTTGCATGGAGAATCCCCTCCCATGGACGAGGAGCCTGGCAGGCTACAGTCCATGGGGTTGTGAAGAGTTGCACACGACTGAGGGACTAAGCACAGAGCTCAGGCAACCAGTCAGAAGAGCCCCCCAACCCCACTACCTTCCTCGGAAAACTTCATAAAACATTCATGCAAAGTGTTCTCCTTTAAATTAACTGTGTATTTATCTTAATTCTTCATCTTCTTGGTGTTATCTCTCCCACGGCTTTTCTTAATGACATAGATGTTACTGTAGGTCACATTGTAGAAAGCAATTTCAGAGAAAAACTAAAAATGGAGGAAGAACACAGCTGAAGTGAATATATCTTTGTGGCATTAAACCAAAAAAAAAGGGGTTATTGTAACTTTATGATGAATCATAACAAGTTGTTAAATGAGGTGCAATTACCTCATTGTGACTAAGCTGCTATCACAGAAATACCATAGACGAGGTGGCTTATCAACAGCAGAAGTGTGCTCCTCACGGTTCCGGAAGCTGTGTTCAGTGCAAGTTCAAGGCAGCGGCAGGTTCACAGTTGGATGAGAGCCGGCTTCCTGGCTCATAGACCGACGGTTCACTGTATCTTCAGGTGGCGGAAGGTGAGGGAATTCTCTGGGGTCTCGTTTATCAGAGCTCTGAGCTCATTTATGAGGACAAGGTCGTGTATCAAATCAGCCCCCAAGTCCCATCCCACTGGGGATTAGGCTTCAAGGTGTGAATTGTAGGGTGGGAGGGACCACGTGCACTTTGAATGGCTCTTCTGTTCATACCCTTGTATAATTGTACAACATCACGCACAGACTTTTCAGAAAATATTGGATTACTAAGTTGTGGACTTCTCCAAATGTTGACCCATTTCATTACACGATATGCAACACTGCATTCCTTAATATCAGCACCAATGTCATCTGAAAAGTCTTTATTGGGATACCACCAAGCTTATGATGCCTGACACAAGATTTTTAAAAATCTAATGTTTGCTAGAAAGTTCAAAGAAACAAGGGGCTTCCCCGGTGGCTCAAGCGGTAAAGAATCTGCCTGCCAATGCAGGAGAGGCAAGAGACTCGAGTTCCATCCCTGGGTCGGGAAGATCCCCTGGAGGAGGAAATGGCACCCCACTCCAGTATTCATGCTGGGATAATTTACGGGCAGAGGAGGCTGGTGGGCTACAGTCCATGGGATCAAGAGTTGGACACGACTGAGCACCTACGTAGCATCAAAGAAATGAACGTTGTTGGTTGCTTTTCCTTGGTGTGACAAGCTCGCTTGATTCATTTTCAAGAACGTGCCTGCCAAGCAGCCAAGTCTGAATAACCCTAGTTGCCAGCTGTTCTTCCCCGAAGAAAGCAGTGGGTTCAGGGCGCTGCTCAAACAATGGTACAAGTGCTTTTTTCTTGAGATAACCATGGTGGTGGGATGCACAGCAGAAGCGCTTTACGCATGCTTTCTGTTTTGTCCTGTGGCCTTCGAAGTGGGCCCATGTACCCTAGAGAGGCACCAGAAACCCACTAGGGCACTGGAAGAAAAGAACAGACGTACATAATTTTAAAACGTCATCCTTTTGCCATTTCCACTTTTGTATGTGCTTTGTAGAGCGCCCCGGGCTGACCGCAGCTGAGGCCGCAGCCCTTGGAGGCCACACAGCACAGGCAGAGCACCTCGGCCTTCCTGGGCTCTAGCCGCGCCCCCCACCCCCACCCCCAGCCCTCTGCTTGTGCCCCAAGTTGGGGCTCTTGGCCCCCGTGGACAGACGGCTTGTGGTGTTCAGACTCACTCACTGCCTCGGACAACTGCCTTTTAAAAGTTACGGAAGCTTGCAGGCTCTTTCCCTAAGACCTGTCACCAGATTACCTTCAACACCAGCCGGGGCAAAGAACCCTCAAGCTGAAGCTCCCCTCTCCCGCCCACCCAGGTGCAGTGGGAGACTCCAGTGAGTGAAAGTCACTCAGTTGTGTCCAACTCTGAGACCCCATGGACTACACAGTGCATGGAATTCTCCAGGCCAGAATGCTGGATTGGGGAGCCTATCCTTTCTCCAGGGAATCTTCCCAACCCAGGAATTGAACCGGGGTCTCCTGCATTGCAGTTGGAATCTTTACCAGCTGAGCCACAGGGGAGACTAGAACTCTCCATTTCCCTCTGAGAATATATGATATCATCAGTCAAGGCCTTAAATGCTTTCCAAAAAATTCTGGCATTCTTGTCATTTCACTCCCTGTCCCTCACAATGAGCCGCTAATGATTCCTGTTGTGCAAGAGCGAGGTTACCGCCAGGATGAGCGGGGTCCTTCTGCTCTCTGATCTTTCTCAGGTGCTGCTGCTTCTGTGTTTTCTCCCCTGGTTCTGTCCTCGGGCCCAGACCACAGCTGCAGACACGGGTTTACATTTCGTCCTAAGACACTGGCTTTAGTCTCCCTGGGGGTTTAGGGAGCTGACAGGGAGGAAGAGCATGCGGGGTCTTTCACTGGCTTTTTCTTTGAGCTCTTGAAGAGGCTTCATTTTGACAGTGACACTCCTGCAGCCGGTGAGCTGTTTACATGGGTGTGAGCGTGTCCTGTTGTTCACTTGAAAGGTACAGGAATGACGTTTCTCGAGCCTTCCAAGCCACTTGCCTTTTTCTCTTTTCTCTTTATGCTCTAGCCATAAAGAGGATTCCCTCTCCGGCCTTCTGACTCATTTCATTGTGCCTTTCTCCTAAGAGTCTGAAGCGTCTTACTGGAGGGTGTGGGACACCACTGCCTGATCTCAGCAATGCCAGCAAGATTTTTTACTGCATTATCTCTCCTCCCAAATCTCTCTCTTCACCTAATACCCAGATCCCAAATAAAAATCTAATGGATGCAATAAAAGGTTATATTCATCTGTGAGACCCACAAAAGGTAGAATGTTATAATAAAAGGTGAAAAACATAAATGTTGAAAAACACAGAGATTCTAAAGGTATATGAAATAGTAGAATAAAAATTATTTCATCATCAAATACTAGAAACCCACATGGTGGTCAAAGAACAAAATAAGATTTTATGGCTTACGCATCATTCCTCCTCCACAGTACTGCACTCTTCTCTCAAGAGGCTCTTGTTTCAGTGCATTGCAGCTACTTATTTACATGGCTTTGTCACGCGAGTGTATGTTCCTCGGTTCTGTCTCGTCACAACAAAGATTTGGAGAGACGGACATTAAAGCCCTTGGAGCGTCACAGCTCTCGGGTCTTGGACAAACCGTGCTACAGCTCTTAGGCAAATCAGTGTTACAGCTCCATTTTATTTAGAAGATAGCAGGAGAATTCAAGACTTGAAGAGAAGAGAGTGGAGGAGTGCGTGGGGAGGGAGAGAGAGAGTGAGAGAGAGAGCGAGTGCACACACACGGGAGAAAGAAAGAGAGAGAGTGTGAGAGAGAGAGAGAGAGACAGAGCAGGCACGCGCGCGAGAGAGTCCATGAGAAAGCGCTTTGGCACCTCCTTTTATATGTTTTTCCTCCACCTGGGCCTGCCCTATGCAAATTGGGCTTAGCCAGGAGTGCTGTTTGTTCTGCCTGAAGTCTTCACTCTGGTCCTCGGACCTTCCTTGTCTGTTAGCCGCCGCCATTCTGGACTCCTTTTCCCTATTCTGCCCACCTAACATTCCCCCTCAGGAGATGGGAGGCCCAGTTCTTTGGGAATAGGGGCGTCGAGGTCTTTCTGGCTACTTCCTGCTGAACTGGGACGGCGAGGGGTATTTCCCCTATTCTACCTACCTAACAGCTTGTTCTGTATTCGATTTTGGTTACTTGGGGATAAAAACCAGGTTCTGTTTATCGCCATGTCTCCAGTACCCAGCATGGAGCTTAGAAAACAGTGGATGCTCCATCAAGGTTTATTAACGGGAAGAAGAACAGAAAGTCTTTCTGGGAGAAGAATGCAGAACACCTACTGAGAGAGAAAACTGGAATCTAGCATATTAACTAAACGAAACCCAATGACTTTCTGCATAGCAGAACAGGGTTTGTATGTAGCTACAATGCCATGTTTTTCTCTACCTTATGGGCTTTCCTGAGAGCTCAGTTGGTAAAGAATTTGCCAGCAATGCCAGAGACGCCAGTTCAATTCCTGGGTCGGGAAGATCCACTGGAGAAGGGAAAGGCTACCCACTCCAGTATTCTGGCCTAGAGAATTCCAAGGACTGTATAGTCCATAGGGTTGCAAAGAGTTGGACACGACTAAGTGACTTTCACTTCACTTCACTTTATTGGAACACATGGAGGATTAACCTACCAAACGGAGAGGGGAGAGATGATGGATGGACATGATATCAGACTCATTGCAGCTGATGAATTTCAGAGTGGTGTTTTTCATATCCACGATGTCCTACAGGCTATGAGAATGAAATTAAAATTAAATCAAATTAAGTGCCAAATGTAAAATGCCTTTGAAGCCACCAGGAATGATTTGGGGATATTTTGAGAAGTAAAGATGAGCAAAAGAATAAGCCCAAAATAGTGGGTAATGACATGATCTTTAATAAGAGCTGGAGGAAAGGAAGCTTTCGCCATCATCACCATCCTCCTTCTCCTCCACATCATCATTAAACAAGCAGAAAACAATGTCACTGTTGGGACCCAGGCAAACACCCTCATTAGGAGATGCATTTCAGAGACAGAAGCCCCTTTCATCGCTACATTCGAGAGGCAAATGAGGTAGATAGGTAATGAGATGTAGCTTAGTGCTCATTTTACAGTGTGATTTTAGGAGAGTCATTACTGAAAACCTCCACTAATAAAAGATTCCCCAAGGGGTTAGTATTCTGTTAATATGGAAGGAGATGGAATTCAGGATTTTTATATCTTCTGAAACAGACGGTTATAATTTAAACTTCATGAAATACAGGAAAGAGGAAATGCAATCAAAACCCTTAAAGTCCTAGTTTCTTATTTTCCAGGCCAGAGCCTGCAGTAGAGTTGTATAAATAGTTCTGAGACGGTCTTCTATTTTTCTTCCTTCCTGGAGATAATCTGCAGTGTGTCTGCCTGGACACATCGAATGGTGAGCCAGATGGCATTCCAACATCGCGTTTCTAAAAGCCTGAGCTCTCGTCAGATACACTGGAATGATCTTGAGCTGGTGGAGCAGAAGCCGCGTTAAGGGAAGAAGCTTTGGAATGAAAGGAAGGGGCAAGCATGAAAGAATGCCTTGGAAGGGATATTTCCTTTAAAAGGCAGAAGGAACATCTGAGGGTGAGACGAGGAAAACCTTATACGTATTAAATCTGTCAGGATCCCTATGACGCAGTGTTGCCCTGAGCCAGTCTCAACATTATCAACATATCTTAACAGTAGTGTAAATGCTATATTAGGGTTTGTAAATATTTCACTACCAGGCTTGCTAGCTGCAGGACTTTCCTAACTGAAGTCAAACAGGTCTGAAAGCAGATTATAATGGATTGAAGCAAAGCTAAGGAGCCTCCCTCAGGAGCTGCCAGACGCTATTCCAGGAGACCCACACCTCACTTCAGACTCACGATTTAGTGTGTGAAATCGACCCAGAGCTTCAGTATTTTATGTGTTTATTGTATTTGACTGCACCTTGCAGCTTGCATGATCTTAGTTCCCTGACCAGGGATTGAACCTGGGCCCCGGCAGTGAAAGCCGAGAGGCCTAACCACTGAATCGCCAGGGATTTCCCCAGAACTTCAGGATTTAATTTCAGGCTCTACTGTCTCTTAAAACACATCCTTCTTTTATGGGCATCTTTACTGAATTTATTACAATATTGCTTCTGTATTATGTTCTGTATTATGTTTTTTGGCCATGAGGCTCGTGGGATCTTAGCTCCCCAACCAGGGATGGAACCTGCACCCCCTACATGGGAAGGCGAAGCCTTAAACCCCTGGACGAGATCCTAAAACACACGTCCTTAGACATCACCTTTTATTCACATCCTCCCAGAGACAGTACAAAATAAGCTGTAGATCGATCACATAGACAGTGAATCACTCAGTGCTTCCGTTTGGGTCCCGAGTATAAGTTTTTGTGTACTTCCATGGTTTGGTGGTGCTAGTGGTAAAGAAGCCACCTGTCAAAGCAGGAGACATGAGAGATGTGGGTTAGATCCCTGGGTCAGGAAGATCCCCTGGAGGAGGGCACAGCAACCCACTCCAGCATTCTTGCCTGGAGAATCCCACGGACAGAGGAGCCTGGCGAGCTGCAGTCCACGGGGTCACAGAGAGTCCGACACGACTGACGCAACACACACATGGTTTTAGCACGTTCACAGATTTGTGCAACCAAACTGTTTTTATGACTGAATAACGTTCCTCTGTGTGGCTCTTCAATGTTTGGTGTATCTATTCACTCGTGGGCAGACATCTGGGTTGTTTCTCCCTATTGTGAACACTGTTGCTGTGAACAATCACGTACAGATACTTGGTTTCCATTCTTCTGAGTATATCCCTAAGAGCAGAATCGCTGGATCCTACGCTAATGCTCTGCTCACATTTTGAAATTGAATGTGTTCGTTGTTGGCTGCGCGGGGTCTCTGCAGCTGTGTGCAGGCTTCCTCTAGCGCGGCGAGCGCGGGCTACTCTCCTTCCGGCGCACGGCCTGCTGGGTGTGGCGGCGTCTCCCGTTGCGGAGCGCAGGCTCTTGGGCCGCGTTGTGGTGCCGGGCTTAGCAGCGCCTCAGCATTGTGGAATCTTCCTGGACCAGGGACTGAACCCACGTCCCCTGCAATGGCAGGTGGGTTCTGATCTGCTGTTCCGCCAGGACAGTCCTCACACTGGCTGCACCATGTCACATTTCTACGAGCGCAGTACAAGAGTCCCAGTGTCTCCATATCCCAACCAACACTTGTTATTTTCCTGTTTTTGTTTGTTTTATTTATAATGGCCATCCTAGCTGGTATGAAGTGTTATCTCATTGTGACTTTGATTTGCATTTCTACAATGACTAATGACGTTGAGCAGCTTTTTAAAAAGGTGCTTGTTGGCTTTTTCTATATCTTCTTTGAAGAAATGTCTGTTCAAGTGTTCTGGTCATTTTTAGATTGGGTTGTTTGTCTTTTAGTTGTTAGAGTTCCTTAAATATTCTAGACAGTAAACACTTATCAAATACACCATAAATATTTTCTCCCATTACTCTCAAACTACTCTCAATAGGGCTGAAAAAGGGACACTGCTAAAAATCATACAAACTTGAAAAAGATACTAAAATTCTAAGATAATTTGTGTTCACTAAAAGATATGTTCCAAAATGGTCATTACTCTTAATGGCCATAAACTGGAAGCAATCCCAAATATCCATCAACAGTACCCGGGGTGAAGGAATTGTTGTATACTCATGCAATGGAACATTGTGATGTCAATGACAATGAACTGTTGCTCCCAAAGCAACACTGACGTACCTTACAAGCATAACACTGAGCCAAAGAAGCCAGACCCTAAAAGGTATATATGGAACCATCTCATTGTACATGTAACATGAGGTTCAAAAACAGACAGGCAAAACTAATCCATCACATAGAAGTCAGGAGAGTAGTATTTTTTAAGGGGTCATTACTGAGTGGAGGACAGAAAGTGGGAGACTCGAGGGTGCTAAGAAGGCCCTATTTCCCGTTCTGGGGAGTGGGTCCAATGTTGTGTTTACTTTGTGAAAACTCACCAAGTTGCATGTTTGTGATTTGTGCACTTTTCCATATGTTATGCTTCCTTAAAAAAAATATTCAGACAAAGAAAACTTCACTTTAACCCTCTGTATATGGGCTCCCAGAATCTGAGCTCCCAACAAATTAGCTGTTATCTAACTTGAATCTCTCTTCATCTGTTTCCAGTTTATTTTTCTTTTGCCCTGAGCAGATGACAAATAATCCAACCCTCACTTTAGAACGGATAGAAGGTGCTCGTCCTGTGTGTCTCCCTCTGTCTCTGCTGAAACTCTCTGTCACGTCTGTCCCTTCGCCCTCCCTGCTTCCTGCTTTCCTGTGGCTCTCCCGCCTTTTCCTCTCTCTCCATCGTGCCCCCCTTCTTTCTCTTCTCTCCCCATTTCTCTTCTCTCCCCACTCTCTTCATGAATGAAGTATACGCGGAGATGGGGAGGAAGTCTTCAGCTTTCATTGCAGACAAATTTACTTTCTCTATTCTTCCATTTAAAAGCAGGTAAGTTGAAAGTACTCATTTCCCCTATGAAGCACTCTGGCATTCCGGTTGTTCCCATTTTAACTTTCCAAGTTGAAGGCTGCTAAAACACAAATTGTAAGCATTATCAATGATTGCCTCTGGGTGGAAGATTATAGGTGTTTTTTCATATTCCACGTGTACTTCGTATATGTATGTTTATTTCTACGTTGGAAAACACATGTACTTGGCTGCAGTCGAGCCTTAGTTGTGGCACACCGGCGTCTCGCTCGTCGTGTTGGGTGGGCCGTGGGCTCAGGAGCTGCGGCACGTGGCTTCCTTGCCCCGTGGCATGTGGCAGGTGGGTCTTAGTGCCCTGACCATGGATCGAACCTGCCTCCCCTGCGCTGGAAGGAGACTGTCAACCACCGAACCACCAGGAAGTCCCCTATTTTACATTCTTTGTAAATATTATTTTCATTATGATGTGAGCAACAAGTTGCCCATGTGTGTTATTCTTTTAGGCTTCACTTTTTTTTGGACTAGTCACACAGCACGTGGCATCATAATTCCCCAACCAGCGATGGAATCCAAGACACCGGAAGTGGAAGCTCGGAGTCTTAACAGCTGGACGGCCAGGGAATCCCAAGCTTTACATTTTTTAAGTTTCAGAAATTAAATTTTTTAGAAAAAACAAATTTTTTAGCCAGCTCTAGCGTTCCTCTTTGGTACTGTGGAACATCATACCAGAGTGATGAGATGCTTATTACTTTCCTAAGTTGTCCATTAGGGTTGCCAGGCAAAATAGAGGAGGTCCAGTTACATTTGAAGTTCAGGTAAAAGAAAGAATAATTTTTGCAGCCTAACAAGATTTATTCATTTTTTTATTTGAACTTCAAATGTAACTGGGCCTCTGGTATTTTTATTTGCTAAACCAGACAACCTTACTGTCGATAGCCTTTTCCTGTGGGTCACCATCTTCACAGAAAGACAAGTTTGTTACCCATGCTAAGTAGAAAATTGGTTGTCAGGCAACGCCAGTGAAGCTCAAGTTTTAGATAGAATTGTTCTAGAGGCATAGAAATCCTTAGAAAATCTTCCTCTTATCACACTGTTGCCAACCAGAACTTCCTGCGAGTCCTAAGCAGCAATGGGAACTTCCACAGAGAGGAGCACAGTCTTTGGAGTCAGATAAAAATGAAAGTCGATCAGTTGTGTTCGACCTTTGCAACCCCATGGACTGTAGCCCGCCAGGCTCCTCTGTCCATGAAGTTCTCCAGGCAAGGATACTGGAGTGGGCTGCCATTTCCTTCTCGAGGGGATCTTTGAACCCAGTGATCAACCCAGGTCTCCTGCATTTACAACTGATGCACCAGAAAAGCCCAGATTCGTGTAAACCTGGTTCAGATCCTGGCGACATCTTTTACTTGCTTGACGACACTGAGCAGGTGATCGACGTTCATCTGCAAAACACCACACTACTACCACAGGCCTTCCGTGAGTCACAGACAGGAAATAAAATACGCAAGATATTTAGCACGTCACTTGCCAGAGATTCAACTTTTTCACAAATGGTAGCTCTTGGTATCATTAGTAAAGAGACAAGGCCCCTTCCTACCACCCCATCGAAGAAAAACCATAAGGTGAACGCACAAATACCTGCAACACCAGACAGACAGTGATGTGGGTCAAGAGAGGAAAGGGGCCGTGTTGTGAAGGTTTGAGGAGGGACGGTGTTCACTCGACTGGACGTGGCAAGGGGCATGGCGGGCTGCACTGGAAGCTGGCCTAGATTATGGAATTCGGGTCAGGACACGCTAAATGGAGACGCCGCTCTCACCACAGCACAAAGATGGGGAGTAGGAGAGATGTGCAGGGAAAGGCAGAGGACTCTCTTGAAAGAAAAGCAAGGCTGAGGCGGTGTGTCAGGTGACCCACCAGTCTGGACGTGACCTCACATCGCTGGCGTGTTGGCAGAGCCATGACAGATGAGGGTACTTAGAAGATGACTGTGGGGACTTCCCTGGTGGCCCCGTGGCTAAGACTCCATGCTCCCAATGCAGGTTCAATCCCTGGTCGGGGAACTAGATCCTGCAGGCCGTGACGAAGAGCTTGCTTGCCACGACCAAAGGTCCTGCTGCAAAGAAGACTGATGATTCCATGTGCTGCAGCTCAAACCTGGGGCAACCAAATAAATTAATGAATTCAGTTCAGTTCACTCGTTCAGTCGTGTCCTACTCTT
Organism: Bos javanicus; assembly: GCF_032452875.1. Lineage (NCBI taxonomy): Eukaryota > Metazoa > Chordata > Mammalia > Artiodactyla > Bovidae > Bos > Bos javanicus. The sequence continues at coordinate 60,795,691 of NC_083891.1, read as the reverse complement.
TGCGACCCCATGAACTGCAGCACGCCAGGCCTCCCTGTCCATCACCAACTCTCGGAGTTCACCCAAACTCATGTCCATTGAGTCGGTGATGCCATCCAACCATCTCATCCTCTGTCGTCCCCTTCTCCTCCTGCCTTTAATCTTTCCCAGCATCATGGGCTTTTCAAATGAGTCAGTTCTTTGCATCAGGTGGCCAAAGTATTGGAGTTTCAGCTTCAGCATCAGTCCTTCCAATGAATATTCAGGACAATAAACTGTGGACAATTCTGAAAGAGATGGGAATACCAGACCACCTGACCTGCCTCTTGAGAAATCTGTACACAGGTCAGGAAGCAACAGTTAGAACTGGGCATGGAACAGACTGGTTCCAAATAGGAAAAGGAGTACGTCAAGGCTGTATATTGTCACCCTGCTTATTTAACTTATATGCAGAGTACATCATGAGAAACGCTGGACTGGAAGAAACACAAGCTGAACTCGATTGCCGGGAGAAATATCAATAACCTCAGATATGCAGATGACACCACCCTTATGGCAGAAAGTGAAGAGGAACTCAAAAGCCTCTTGATGAAAGTGAAAGAGGAGAGTGAAAAAGTTGGCTTAAAGCTCAACATTCAGTAAACTAAGATCATGGCATCTGGTCCCATCACTTCATGGGAAATAGATGGGGAAACAGTGGAAACAGTGTCAGACTTTATTTTTCTGGGCTCCAAAATCACTGCAGATGGTGACTGCAGCCATGAAATTAAAAGACGCTTACTCCTTGGAAGGAAAGTTATGACCAACCTAGATAGCATATTCAAAAGCAGAGACATTACTTTGCCAACAAAGGTCCGTCTAGTCAAGACTATGGTTTTTCCTGTGGTCATGTATGGATTTGAGAGTTGGACTGTGAAGAAAGCTGAGAGCCAAAGAATTGATGCTTTTGAACTGTGGTGTTGGAGAAGACTCTTGAGAGTCCCTTGGACGGCAAGGAGCTCCAACCAGGCCATTCTGAAGGAGATCAGCCCTGGGATTTCTTTGGAGGGAATGATGCTGAAGCTGAGACTCCAGTACTTTGGCCACCTCATGCGAAGAGCTGACTCATTGGAAAAGACTCTGATGCTGGGAGGGATTGGGGGCAGGAGGAGAAGGGGACGCCAGAGGATGAGATGGCTGGATGGCATCACTGACTTGATTCTGCGTGAACTCCGGGAGTTTGTGATGGACAGGGAGGCCTGGCGTGCTGCGATTCATGGGGTCGCAAAGAGTCGGACACGACTGAGCAACTGAACTGAACTGAACTGATCTCCTTTAGGATGGACTGGTTGGATCTCCTTGCTGTCCAAGGGACTCTCATTAATGAATTAATGAATGAAAAAATAATGAATTAATAAAAAATTAATGAATTAAAAAAAGGTTATTCTGTAGTAATGCATTGCAAGGACTGAGAGGGAAATTTCCTGGGGGCCTAGGGTGGGGGCGCCAAGTTCAGGATCCACTGGAATAAGGCTGATCTCATGAATTCCCTCCTTACAACCCTTCTGTGGCTTCCCCCTGCCCCCGGGAGCAAGTCCTGATGCCTTAGGGAGTGTCAAGGCTGGCAGTCTCCGCTCCTGCTGGCTCCTCTGGTCTCTGTGTCCTGGCCTTTGTGTCTGTGCTTCCCTGTCACCAGCACGTGGCCGGGCCTCCCCTGCTCCTTGTTCAGATTGCAGCTTCCTGGATCCTTCCTCAGAAACTGTCTCTGAACCTGCCATGGGGTTAGATCTCCTGTGCATGCTCCCACAGCACCGTACCGCTCTCCTGGGCAAGCCTGTCATTACTTGCTGTTTGTAAGCATTTCCTGCTTCCCTGGTGGTTCAGTGGTAAAGAATCCACCTGCCAATGCAGGAGACCTCAGTATGACCCCTGGGTCGGGAAGATCCCCTGGAGAAGGAATGGCAACAATCCAGTATTATTGCCGGGGAAGTCCCATGGACACAGGGGCCTGGCGGGCTACAGTCCATGGGGTCCCAAAAGAGCTGGACAAGACAGCCACCAAAGAACAATGCTTTCCTTGTAGCTTGTAAGGCTCGAAGAGCAAGGGTCGGGGGTGGCGGGAGTGGGGGCTGCTCCCTCAACACACTGGCACCCCACTCCAGTACTCTTGCCTGGAAAATCCCATGGACGGAGGAGCCTGGTGGGCTGCAGTCCATGGGGTCGCTAAGAGTCGGACACGACTGAGCAACTTCACTTTCACTTTTCACTTTCATGCATTGGAGAAGGAAATGGCAACCCACTCCAGTGTTCTTGCCTGGAGAATCCCAGGGACGGGGGAGCCTGGTGGGCTGCCCTCTATGGGGTTGCACAGAGTTGGACACGACTGAAGTGACTTAGCAGTAAAGAAAAGAAAGTGAAAGTGAAGTCTCTCAGTTGTGTCTGACTCTTGTGACCCCGTGGACTGTAGCCTGCCAGGCTCCTCTGTCCATGGGATTCTCCAGGCAAGAATACTGGAGTGGGTTGCCATCTTCTTATCCAGGGGATCTTCCTGACCCAGGGATCAAACCCAGGTCTCCCGCACTGCAGGCGGACTCTTTACCGTCTGAGCCGCCAGGGGTTCCTAGGCACAGCCACAGGCTTCCAGTAAAGGTTGACCAGTGAACATGGAGAACAGTGATGAGACTCTTCCCTTAGGATGATGACGATGGAAATGTCAAAGGCAGGAGGGGGTAGGAATCTGTAATTCCATGCTTGCCCCTCTCCAGACTGAACGCTCTAGAAGAGGGCTGAGCAAGCTGTGGGTGGGACCAGGTCAGGCCGCCGCCTGCCTGTGTAAGTGCAGTTTAGTGGGGACGGGGCACACGCGCTCATTTAGGTGTTGTGTGCACATGTGCTCTCTCACTGCACCCAGAGTGGGCCGCTGCCTGTGCAACGATCATTCACTATTTGGCCCTGTGCCCAAAACTTCGCCAACCTCTGTTCTAGAGGAAAGTTTGCATACCGCTTCACTGTAATAATAGCTGTGGTTATCTTTATGTGCCAGAGTTACAGAGGAGCTTTAATGCATCTTAATATTCTGCAGTACTCATATTTTCTACAAAGAACATATATTATTTTTACAATCGGTAAAACAATTAAAGTTATTAAAAACCAGATTGAGTGCCCCTCTAATTCTTTTTTCTAAGCGTTTTATACTTTTTTCAGGGAAAAACTTGTTAATCAGAGCAATTTTCCTTGTGTGCTTTGGAGAACGTAGGAAGAGAGCCCTAAAACCTACAGAAGAAATCTCGGTTTCTCTCATTTCCTACTGCAGTTGGAGAATGTCTTTCTGTTATTTTATGAGTCTGGCTTGTGATTCAGGGTTCAGAAAATCAAGCTGAACACTTCCATGAAGCTTGGATTCAAGTAGATGTACGCCTGTACTGACTGTGTCCACGGTCAGTATCGTGATGAGGACACAGGTTACTATCGGGGCTTCCCTGGCGGCTCAGTCGATAAAGAACCTGCCTGCGATGCAGGGACCGGGGCTTGATCCCTGGGTTGGGAGGATTCCCTGGAGAAGGAACTGGCAACCCACTCCAGTATTCTTACCTGGAGGATGCCATGGACAGAGGAGCCCAGTAGGCTACAGTTCATGGGGTCACAAGAGTCAGATACGACTTAACAACTAAGTCACCACCACTGGCTGCTATCTAGTAGTCTTCTGATGGGGACTTATTTTCTATGTTTTAGTAACAATTATTAATAGTAAGTAAAACTACATAACATAGACACAACTCTTTTTTGTTTGTTTTTGGTATGTTGTTCATGGTTGTCCTTTTTACTTATTTTTTTCGCTGTTGAGATACAACTCTTAATAGTGATTGCAGATTTTTTTTTTTAAAGTGTTAGCAAATGACTTTCATTAAAACGGAGAATGCATAACCCAGATCTTCAATCATCCGGTGAAAAGAACAGGTCCAGCTTCTCAGTTAGACACCACTCCTCTTCTTCTTCCTTTCTTTTCAAGAACTTTCAAAATAATCGAAGTAAATGATTATTGTGGAAAGTTTCTGCTTATAATTTTCATTAGATGTAAGCTCTGTGAAAACAGGAACAATTCTTTGTTCATGACTGTGTTCTGGCATTGAGAATTACAAGAAGCACAGAGAAAGTGCTGATAATAAATCTTTCTTGAAAGGATGACTGTAAAAGAAGTAGATAAGAAAAGACAGGTCCCCCAGGAAAGCGGTCTTTTGCAAAACAGCTTTGTTGATTATAAGAAAGATAAACACTTGAAAAACAATTAGAAAATTAAGAAAAGTAGAAAAAAGGACAAAAACTCACTGTTTTCTCAAAGTTGAAACTATCATCATTTTGTTGCGTTGCTTAATTTTAATTCGAAGTTAACCAGGTCATGGCTTTATGTGCAGGTGTGTGTGTGCAACCAGCTCTTTGTGACCCCATGGACTGCAGCCCACAAGGCTCCTCTGTTCTTGGAATTTTCCAGGCAAAAATGCTGGAGTAGGTTGCCATTTCCGACACCAGGCGACTTCCTGACCCAGAGATGGAACCCGTGTCTCTTGCGTCTCTGCATCTCCTGCACTGACGGTGGATTCTTTACGACTGCACCAGCTGGGAAGCCCTGTATATACACGTAGGAAAGGGAAGACAGTTTATATACGTATTTACACATTTATATATACACATAAGTATGACTATACATATGAATGTATATTCATCGGATCAGATCAGTCACTCAGTCGTGTCCGACTCTTTGCGACCCCATGAATCGCAGCTCGCCAGGCCTCCCTGTCCATCACCAACTCCCAGAGTTCACTGAGACTCACGTCCATCGAGTCAGGGATGCCATCCAGCCATCTCATCCTCTGCCGTCCCCTTTTCCTCCTGCCCCCAATCCCTCCCAGCATCAGAGTCTTTTCCAATGAGTCAACTCTTTGCATGAGGTGGCCAAAGTACTGGAGTCTCAGCTTTAGCATCATTCCTTCCAAAGAAATCCCAGGGCTGATCTCCTTCAGAATGGACTTATATACATATAAATACATATATAATATATACAAACAAATAAATTATATATAGTCTTCCTTTTAAAATTAATCTTGCACTGTAAGAATTTTCCATGCAATTTCAAGTTCTTTATAAACATTCATTTTAATGATTAGATAATAAATTGCATGGAATTGCATCCTTTCCTTAATAATTTCCACTGTCTTTGCTTTTGCAACTATGAACAGTGCTGCCATCCCTTTGTGCATTTAGCCGTTTTTCACAGAAAGCACATAATAGGTGGTAGATCAGCCCAGAGAACCTCAGTTATGTCTCAGTAACCCCTCCGATCTCTGTGCTTACAATAACAGTGGTTTATTTCTTGCTCACACTATAAGTCCACTATAAAAATGAGAATTAAAAAAATCATAAAAATGTAGTCCTCTTCAATTCAACAAATATTTGTGGAGTGCCTGTTATCATAAGGCCCACTGCTGGCTCTGAATATAGATGAAAAGATTTTCTGATGAGTCACAGACAAATGAAAGCTGAGAACTCTATTTTCATAGCATGCTGCACTACAGCAGAAAACGAAAATCAATGGAGGTGAAAGATCATTTTTCTAGCCCGGTCATTTGTACGCCACATCGGTATTGTTTCAGATATGAGTCTCTTTTGCTGTCTGCCTCTTAAAAACTCTCCTTTGTGTATAAAGGTCAACCTGGTATGGCCTTATGCCTCACGCTTGAGCAGACTTGCTGCCAGCCACTAGGATCACCAGCCTTGGGTTTTGCAACAGCTTCATGCTCCCATGACCTCAAAAGCTGGTGTGAAATTTTCCAAACAAAACTCACTTTAATTTACCAAAAATAATGATGTAAAATTCAAAAGGCTCTTTACACAATAATCCGAATCCTAGAAACTGTCCTAAGAAAACATTCCATCAAAGGAAGAAATGATATGCGTATGAAGGTCTTTACTGTAGATGTTTATTATTACAGCAAATAACAACAGGTGAATTATGACATACTAGATTAATATCATGCATCAGTAAACACTCTTAAGCATGAAATTTATATAGACACTTGTGATTTAAGGTAAAAATAGGAAATTGGTGATTTACGCTTATGATTTAAGGTAGAAAAAGAGAAGGCAATAAAATTCCATCTATGTCAAATAGTTATGTCTGAAATATGAATACATTAAAACAAAGACTAGTAGGAAACATGGCAAATGAAACGGCTGGTTGGTTAGGGGACAGGAATTTTGCATTATTTTTAAAGATTTTATATTTCTGTTGTTTTTAATATTTGACACAATAAAGCATTTTTAACAAATACATAAAAACCATTTACGGGAGGAACCCTGTATCAAATTACTGTTTATGAAAATCAGAAATAAAGCCTTAGGCAGGTAACTAGTATTGTGCTTGCTGGGATGTTGGTTTGCAGCTCTTCTGGAAACATCTTATCAATTCTGTCTTTGTCTCATATGCCCTTGTTACTCATTACTGAGAAAGTGCATTATTTAGATAATTGGGGGCGGGGGGAGGGATAGAACCGTTTTGAGAAAGAACACCCCTTATTATGTGATTTTTTTTTTTTTTTGCTATCACTTCGCAGAACTCAGGAAATGAATAGAGCTGAATACTGAGGGACACTCCTACCTGAAGTACGTAAGCCTGTGTAACATGACATTTTCCGGAACTGAATATACCGGTCTTCCCTTTTGCTTGGGACACGGCACACAGGAGACGTTCAACAAATTGCTGACGGAATGCAAAGGAGAGGAAATTCCATCATGCAGGTGAAACCCGAGGGAGAGCGGAGCTGAGCTCTGGGTCGTGCAGAGCCCCGAAGTGGGAGGTGGGAAGGGCAATGGGGACCCCAGGAGCCTCGGGGAGGGCACAGGGCATCATGCCATCTCCATGGAGATCGTCAAGAGGCACTGGTCAGCAAGAGCCGACCCCCGCTGTAGGAGGTGAAATGCGATGCTCTGGGGTCTTGCTGCACGTCTTCACACCCTGCTGACACAAGGTGGAAGGAGCTGGCCAATGACAGCCACCAAAGAGATGCTGGATCCCTGTAACTCATGTCTGCATATCGCGTTCTTTTATGTACTTATGTATTTACGGCCGCTCAGGGTCTTCCTTCTCGCACGCGGGCTTTCTCCAGTTGCGGTGAGCCGGGCTCTCCGTTTCAGAGCTCTGCGTGGGGCACCCCGCCTGGCTTCTCTTGCAGAGCACGGGCGGGCTGTAGGCGCGCAGGCTTCAGCATGTGGAGCGCATGGACTTAGTTGCCCCGCGCAGCTACACGGGATCTTCCCGAACCAGGGATCGAACTCCTGTCCTCTGCATTGGCAGGCGGATTCTTAATCACTGGACCACCAGGGAAGTCCAGCCTATCACATTCGCTATTGGAAGCTTTCTCAGGCTGGGATGCTGAAGGCACAGGCTCCTGGAACCACTATTTATCCTTGAATCAAACACTCCTTGGAAGCGTTCCTGTGCTTTGCCGGTTTGAATCCACAGCATAGCAAGAAGGCCAAGGACTTTATTGCCTTCGCAATTCCCGCTGTTGTGGTTGGTTTGTTAGTTTTGGGTGTTTTAGGTTTCTCCGGAGCGGATCCAGTTTAGTCACTTGGTAAGCAGGCAAGTCACACATCATTGCAGCAGGAACCTTCCAGATGGTACTGGTGGCACCAGTCTGGGCAGCCAGTGGCTGCCGGCCCCTGCAGCCCCTTGGCTGTGCTCAGACAGTGCGGTGGCTTCTGACAGAGGCCCCCGCTGAGCCGCTTCTCTGTGCTGAGCCTGCAGGCGGCATGGACGCCCACGGGCTGGTCAGGGGCCAGGACGAGCCCTGGGAGGACAATCAGCATATTCTCTGGGCAGTGCTACTTGATGGACTTGCCCCGGAGGCCCTGGTGCGACTGCCCGGGCCGACCTGCTGTGGGAGGCGCTGGCTCAGGAGCCCAGCCCGCGTGGCCGGCCCAGCTGCTCTGGCCCTCTCTCCATATGGATGTTTGTTTGTTTTTGTTTTGCTGTGCTTGGTTGCAAATTTAGCTGAAATACATTTATCCCTTGGGTCACTGTGAAGTTTCAATTCCCTTTGCAAAACATTTTGAGGTTCTCAGAAGAGATGAGAGAGTATATTTGTTCGATCTGGATAATGAATTAGACTTGGGCTTTCTCTTCTGCGTAGCTAGGAGGCAAGATACTCTCTTTTCGTAGTGCAGTGAAGTCCCGAAATGCTGACAGAGTGACCGCCTGACCTGCATTCTCGGTTTTCAGTTTACTTCTTAGGGTCTTCCCCCTTCCTTCTTTACTTTTGACTTTTTATTTTATGTTGGAGTACAGCCAGTTAGCAACGCTGTGAAGTTTTCAGGTACACAGCAGAGCGACTCAGCCATACACACGCGAGCATCCATTCTCCCCGAAACTCCCCTCCCAGCCACGTACACACGCGAGTATCCATTCTCCCCCAAACTCCCCTCCCAGCCAGGCTGCTACATAACATTGAGCAGGGTGTTTCTCAAGATCTTTGATGAGGAAATTTTAAAACAAAAATCAGACAAGAGAACCTCAAAACTTTGTTATTTAAGTTATCTGATGTTTCTTTTGCCAAAGATTTAAAAGACTCAAAGATGTCAGAAAACTGTGGGAAATGAAGCTTCTGATGCCAGCTTTCAGGAAGAACACTCTGAGTGGTTTTCAATCATCTGCTGTAATAAATGATTAATTTCCCCATTAAATTACATTAAAGGGATTAAAAATGTTACGACCCTCCTTTTATATCCAATTGTTATGAGTCACTTGTATAATGGTGTGTCATGAGGAATAAAAATGGACCAGGCAGTTAAATAAACTATGCCCCAGCAGAAGGCGGGGCTTCCCTGATATCTCAGTTGGTAAAGAATCCACTTGCAATTTGGATGACCTGGGTTCCATCCCTGGGCTGGGAAGATCCCCTGGAGAAGGGAATGGCAACCCACTCCATCACTCTGGCTTGGAGGATTCCATGGACTGTATAGTCCACGGGGTCGCAAAGAGTCGGTCACGACGTTCACTTTCCTGACAATCTTGATTCTGGCTTGTGCATATCTATCTCCAAATGTCCTCTGTTTATAAGGACACTAATCATTCTAGACTAGGGCCCCATCCTAATGCAGGATCCCATCTTAACTCATTACATCCTCAATGGCCCTATTTCCAAAATAGGTCACGTTTTGAGGTCAGAACCTAGAGGGGGTGAGGACTTCAGCATGGGAATCTTAGGGAGACAAATTCAGCCCATAGCGCTCATCCCGGTGGGCCTCTCCCTAATGCCTGTCTGCAGCTCAGGCTGCCCTTCCTGAAGTTACGGGTCAGTTGCCACGTCTGTCAGGCTTCTCCATTCAGATCATGAGACTGAGACTCCTCCCTGGTCCTCACACCCCTGGAAGAGGAAAATCTCCCTGTGGGGAAGCCCGGGCCTAAGGGAGCGACCCCACAGCTGGTTTGCGTTTGTGTCCTCCTTGTTCTCTTTTCTCCTCCCTTCGCTTACGAGGGCCTTGACTTGCTCTCCCTCCCAATCTCCTTTCAAGAACGGATCTGGGATTTATTCACATAAAAGAAATAATGCACAGGATCACGGGATCTTAGTGTTGGGTTCCACGGTTCACCTAGTTTAAAACCCTTCACAAATGACCTTGATGCTTCAGAAACAAAGCCTCAAGTCCAATGAATGGATGTCCCTTGTGGAATTCGGGGTCCTGGTGATCAAGAAGGACTTTTTTTTGGAGGGTTGGAGTGGGGGGAGGCTGATTATGAGGATTCTGAAGTCACACCCATGAGGTCAACTCATCCTGCCTTGGTTAGTTAGGGCTAGCTTTGGGTTTTCATGTCTGCGATTCAAACAGCATCATCCTTGGAGGCGGAGCTTCTGGAGGAAGGTGGCTAGGTAGGCGAGAATCTCAGAACCATCTGGAAGGCTGCATGGAATGGTCCCCACCCCCACAGCCCAACACAGTGATTCTGATACTCTCTGCCCTTGAGGGGAGTGACCGTGTAGGACCCCTCAGCTGTGCCGGAAGGAGCCGAGCGCCGAAATCCTGCGTGGGGAGGTCAGCACGCTGGGGACACTTGGCCCCTCCTCCTCCTCGGTCAGGGAGAGGTGTTCACAGTGATCACTGATGTAGCTGGGCTACTGGCTGCCGTGCTTGTCACTGTTTCCTGTTTGTGACCCTTCTGCTTTGTTCCTATCTTTATCATCCACTCTTTCTTCCTTTTCAGGTTTTAACCGATCATTTCATACGCTTTCATTTTCTCTTTCTTAGCGTATCAGTTATACTTTCTTCTCTTCATTTTTCCTCCCCCTTCTGATATTCCCATTATGCCACATCTTTTGTAGTTGTCCTTGGATATTTTTTTTTAGGTCTTTGTTCTCCTTTTGGTTTTAGAGGCTTCTGTTGACATATCCTCTAGCTCAGAGACGCTTTCCACAGCCATGTCCAGTCTACTAATAAGATCACCGAAGGCACAATTTTCTGTTAGGAAATTTCTCTAGCATTTCTTTTTGGTTCTTTCCCAGGATGTCCATCTCTCATGGACACTGCCCACCTGCTCCTGTGTGCCGTTCACTTTGCCCATTAGAACCCTCAGCACGTTCATCATAGTTTAAAACTTCCAGTCTGATTATCCCAACATACCTATCATATCTGATTCGGATACTTGGCCTCTATCGTCACATTTGTGGGGTTTTGGGGGGCATACTTTATTTTTTCTTGATAGCCAGATATGATGTTCTGGATCAAAGGAACTGATGTTAACACATTTTTTTTTTTTTTTGGCCACACCACACAGCTTGGGAGATCTTAGTTTCCCCCAATCAGGGATCGAACCTGGGGCTCCCACAGTGAGAGCACTGAGTCCCAACCACTGGACCACCTGAGAATTCCCTGAACAGGCTTTAGGAATGTGGTGGTGAGGAGTGGGCGGAGGGGAAGCTATGGTCTCCGGTCCTACAATTAGGTCTCCATCTTCAGTGAGCCTGTGTCTCTAGACCAAACCTCACACGTTTCTCACTTTTTCCCTCCCCACTTAAGTGGGTCAGGGTGACCAGAGTGGGCCAGGGTATTTCCCTGCCCTAGGTCAGCTGGTCAGGCTCTGGTTAGCTAGTTTCCCCTGAAGGCAGTTCTGTTAAGAACAGACAGTTCTGGTGTATTACAGAATTGTTCCGTTTTCCCTTCCCCTGGCTGGAAGTAGGAGGAGGCCATTCAACCTCCTGAAGGTAAGACTCCCAGTATTGTGGGGACCCCTCCTCTACCCTACATGACTGGGTCTCTCTGGAATTTTTACATTCAAAGTTGTCCACACTGAGCCTCCAGCAATTTATCAATTACAGTCAGGCTTCCCTACCAGAGTAGGGATGGGGTATGCAGGTCTGTGCTTACATCCTGGGACGAGGATACCCAGAGGAAAATTGTGGAAGAACACTCTTTAACCCACCTCATTTACCTGCTTCTCAACCCAATGTGCTTTCCTTTTAATAACTTGTCCCCTAATTTTTAAAGTAATACATAGTCATTGCACAAAACTTTGGACAGACCAGAAAAGTATATTTTAAATTGCTATGATCCCTTTCTTTACCCAGAGATCTCTACTGCTAACATTTCTATATATTTTATTCTGATTTTCTCCTGTGTATCTGTGTAGATAGACAGATGGTAGATAAGTGTAAAGAGTTGATATTGCAGATTACAGTTTCATGTCCTGCTTTTTCCAAATGCTGTTTATCTCCCCATGTCACTCTTTAAAAAAAAAAATTTACTTATTTGGGTGCACCAGATCTTAATTGTGACACAAGAACTCTTACTCAGCACGTGAGGTCTAGTTCCTTGACCAGGGATTGAACCTGGGCCCTCTGTATTGGGAGCATGGAATCTTAGCCACTGAACCACCAGGGATGTCCCCCCCGGTCACTCTTATGCGCCTCATATGCAATGGCTGCTTCATTGAACACTATTTGGATTTTCCACAATTTTATTACCTGGCCCTTGTTTGGGAACTTTAGGTTTGATTTGTAATTTGGGGCATAAATATTTGATAATGTTTGATTATTTCCTTTGCTTAGTGTTCTCAAAGTGGAATTGCTGGGTTGAAGGGCATGGGCACTTGAAAAGATCTGACGACGACTAATTCATTTCCAGAGAGCTTGTGCTTGTGTCCTTTCCACATCCCGGTGTGGTCTTACCCTTTATTACAACTGCCCAATGTCTGACGTTCGTGGGGGAAGAGGCCACTGTGCTGCTGGGGAGGAGCTGGGGACTTCCCAGCACTTTTGCTGCAGTGCGATGGTGTCCATCAGCCTACCTGCTCTTTTATTCAAATGCTCTGTTTTTCCCACTGATGCTGGAGAAGGCCGGTGAGCACGTGTGCAAGAAGGCAGAGAAGAGAGCATCGCCAGAAATCAGTTACCTAATTTTTTTTTTCTCCAAAACAAATCCAATCCATAACAGGAAGGAGACGGGAAGGAGGAGATGAAAAGAACCAAAGTGCTTGTTAGCTGCTCACGTGTCCTCTCTCTCAACAAATCATGAAATATAAGCTGCGGGAGGCAGGTGTACTATCAACAGAACCATCAGTTCGTGAACCAGGAAACTGAGTGATGTTGGTAGAATGTTGGCCAAATCAACACCCAGATTAACCCCGAGGCAGCGTCTGGAAAAATCACTGTTTGCAGAACCCATAGCTGCCCCTGAATGACCTGGGAAACTGCCTGTGGCTCACCCCTCCTTCCTAATCCCTTGTTTCATTAAGGTGTTTTTCCTTTTTAAATCTTTTGGCTGTGCTACCAGGCACATGGGAACTTAGGTCCCTGACCAGGGATTGAACTGTGCTTCCTGCATTAGCAGCGTGAAGTCTTAACCACTGGACCAACAAGAAGCCCACCTCATTAAGTGTTTACTTAATGAGACATTTTAGAACTGTGAAAAGCTGTACCCACAATCCAGCTTGTTAAACAGAATAGAGCCTTTTGCTCAATATTACACCCTCCTCTTCATATGTTCATATCCCCGAACCTAGAAATAACAATTATTCATAATTTAGTGTCCATGATTCCATTTATATTTTACTATGTATATTTGTATCCCTAAACAAAATATAGCATTTCTTCCCATGTTTTCTTGTTTAAAACTTTTATAAGAATACTGAATGCTTCCTTCTGCAACTTGTTTTTCTCCACATGCTGCCCATGAAACTTATTCACATTGAACACGTAGCTCAAGATCACTCACCTTTGCTGCCAACACCCTATGTATGTGCACAGCATTTATCCACTTTCTAAAGGTGAGTATTTAGGAGGTTTCCCATTTTTTGTTATTAAAAACAATGATGCTACGTACATTCTTATACATAATCTTGTGTACATTTCTTCAGGTGTCTATTTAGCTGTGGTCAAAAGTACTTCACAGCATTCAGTCCAGATCAGTCACTCAGTCGTGTCTGACTCCTTGCGACCCCATGGACTGCAGCACGCCAGGCTTCCCCGTCCATCACGAACTCCAGGAGTTTACTCAAACTCATGCCCATCGAGTTGGTGATGTCATCCAACCATGTCATCCTCTGCTGTTCCCCTTCTCCTCCTGCCCTCAATCTTTCCCAGCAACAAGGTCTTTTCCAACAAATCAGTTCTTCACATCAGGTGGCCAAAGTATTGGAACTTCAGCTTCAGCATCAGTCCTTCCAATGAACACCCAGGACTGATCTCCTTTAGGATGGACTGGTTGGGTCTCCTTGAAGTCCAAGGGACTATCAAGAGTCTTCTCCAGGGTGTGGAGAAAAGGGAACCCTCTTACACTGTTGGTGGGAATGCAAACTAGTACAGCCACTATGGAGAACAGTGTGGAGATTCCTTTAAAAACTGGAAATAGAACTGCCTTATGACCCAGCAATCCCACTGCTGGACATACACACTGAGGAAACCAGAATTGAAAGAGACACGTGTACCCCAATGTTCATTGCAGCACTGTTTATAATAGCCAGGGCATAGAAGCAACCTAGATGTCCATCAGCAGACGAATGGATAAGAAAGCTGTGGTACATATACACAATGGAGTATTATTCAGCCATTAAAAAGAATACATTTGAATCAGTTCTAATGAGGTGGATGAAACTTGAGCCTATTATACAGAGTGAAGTAAGCTAGAAAGAAAAACACCAGTACAGTATACTAACACATATATATGGAATTTAGAAAGATGGTAACGATAACCCTGTATTCGAGACAGCAAAAGAGACACAGATGTATAGAACAGTCTTTTGGACTCTGTGGGAGAGGGCGAGGGTGGGATGATTTGGGAGAATGGCATTGAAACATGTATAATATCATATGTGAAACAAATCGCCAGTCCAGGTTCAATGCATGAGACAGGATGCTTGGGGCTGGTGCACTGGGATGACCCAGAGGGATGGTATGGGGAGGGAGGTGGGAGTGGGGTTCAGGATGGGGAACACCTGTGGCGGATTCATGTTGATGTATGGCAAAACCAATACAATATTGTAAAGTAATTAGCTTCCAATTAAAATAAATAAATTTATATTTTAAAAAAAGAGTCTTCTCCAACACCACAGTTCACAAGCATCAATTCTTCGGCACTCAGCTTTCTTTATAGTCTGACTCTCAGCATGGCATTAACTTTTCTAAATATTTCCCATTTGCTCTTCGAAAGAGCTGTGTCTTCCAGTCCCCCTGCCCCACGGCCTCATCAGCTCAGTAGTTAATGTGACAGGTTTTCTGTGCCTGTCCCCGGTGACTAGTGTTACTATCTTTGCACGTGGTTGTGGGCCATTGATGCTGCCTCTGTGAGCCGCTTTCTGTTCTCACTTTAATTTTCAGGCTGCTTGCCCCATTGTGAATGTCCAAACTGGGCAGTGTGAGCGTGCTCGACCCTGCAGTGGAGGAAGGGGGCAGCATTGGGCAGAGAGGCTGGCTTGCCTGGATGGTGGAAAAGACCATTCCTCAGCCCTCAGCAGATGGAACCACCACACGACTCCACCCCTGGGGTGGTCTGGAGCCCAGGGAAATCTCCCAAGTCATGTATTCCAGGAGAGACTCCACAGAGCCAAGCCAGTTGAGCTCCCCCAGTGAATCAGTTCAGGGCTCTTTACTACAAGCACCGGAAACCAGTTCTAGCTAATTTAATCCAAAATGGAGCGTATTAACAGGGTGCCAACATCATTCAGAAGGTTAGAGAACCAGGCTTGGACATGGCTTTTTATATTAACACCTATATACATACATACGCACATACATATGTGCCTAGTCGCTCAGTTGTGTCCAAGTCTTTGCAGCACCATGGACAATAGCCTGCCAGGCTCCTCTGTTGGCAAGAATACTGGAGTGGGCTGCCATGCCCTCCACATGTATATAGACACAGGTGGACACAGAAGGAATCAGAAAAGAACTCCTAGTTTCTAGGTGAAGAAGTAGGATCAATTGCCAATAATTAGGAGAAGGGGCAGAATGTTGAACGCTTGAGAACAGTAGAGAAACAGATAACGTTAATCAAATTTCAAAGGCTATGATAAAAAATATCCAATTAAAATATCCCTTAAAATGGTTCACCAATGAACAAAAGTCAGGCATCATGTGTCATCTTTGAAAAGGACTGCTGGGCTCTGTCAGAGGGCTCCACCGGGCTCTGCAGAACCTCGCACAAACCACCATCTATTTCTCCAGGAAGGAGAATGATGTCATAGTTAGCATCTGCTTGTTCTAAGCTTAAACTCCAAACTGTGATACTTATTCTGACTAACTTTCTAAGAACGAGAAAAGAATTTTTTAGAGCAGCAGTTCCAACCACTTTTTGGCACCAAGGACTGGAAGTCAGGTTTTCCACAGGCCGGGGAAGGAGACGTGACTTCGGACAGAGTCAGGCACATCGTGTTTATGTGCCCCACGTTTCTGTTATGACCACCTTGTGACACGCAGTGAGTTACTTACACACCTCACCACATGCGGAACCAGTGGGAGCCCTGAGCTTGCCTTCCTGCCGCTGGACGGTCCCATCTGGGGGTGATGGGAGCCAGAGACACCTGAAGTGTGTTGACTACGTCCAGTCTGCTCTGTAATCTTGTTTTGGTTGCTGTTACTGCAGAAAATGCTGCTTCATAAAGATAGGATGTTAGAAATGGAAGCAGGCTTTTCTGTGCTTTTGTGGCAACTAAGGATGTTCTTGAGAGTCCCTTGGACAGCGAGATCAAACCAGTCAATCCTAAAGGAAATCAGTCCTGAATATTCATTGGAAGGACTGATGAAGCTGAAACTCCAATACTTTGCCCACCTGATGCGAAGAGCCAACTCATTGGAAAAGACCCTGATGCTGGGAAAGATTAAAGGCAGGAGGAGAAGGGGATGACAGAGGATGAGCTGGTTGGATGGCATCACCGACTCAATGGACATGAGTTTGAGCAAACTCCAGGAGATAGTGGAGAACAGAATCCTGGTGTACTACAGTCCCTGGGGTACAAAGAGTTGGACATGACTTGGCAACTGAACAACAGGATATTCCACTCTGACTTTAATCCAGCAACTATGGAGATTTGAAGTTGTTTCAAAAGAACTCTAACCTCCAGCTGTGTGGCCCAGTTCCTAACTGGTGTACCGGTCCATGGTGTAGGATTTGGGAACCCCTGTTCTAGAGCAAAGGGACAGTTTTGACCAGTGGTGATACACAGTGACATTGGAGGGGAAAAAGGAGTCAATTTTGCTCTTCTGGAGCTGGAATGGGCTCCTCCTGGGCGAACCGGAACAATCCTCCTGGATGTGTGAATACCACCGGCGGTTCTCCCTGTACAGAGCCTGGGAGGCGGAGCACACCCCCCCCACCCCCCCGGAATTGGCACCTCCCCGCACCCGCTGAATTCCAGCCCTGGGCTCCTGGAGCAACGTGGCCATTCCCCTGGCAGGAACTCCTTCCCAGAGGCCAGGGGATGACCTCTGCCCTCCTCCGCGCAGCCTCCCTGCCCCGTGATTTGATAGCACGTGGCAGACCTGCAGTGTAGCTTGATTTGAGCTTTTCTTTCCAGCCCGGGGTTGCGCCAGGCTGTACGTTCTGCCTCTGGGCCCTTTCCCCAGCCTCAGTCCCTGATGCCGCTCGCGGGTCCTGATGCAACAGAAGCAAGGATCTGACTGTCAATGGTCTCCTCCATTTGATTTAGGATGGTCATGGACCCTCCCCTCCCCGCGGCCTGATTCCTTTCAGAGCGTATCTAACGCCCTGAGCGAATCTGTTAACTGAGTTAGACGCCGCTGCCTGCCGGAGCATCAGAGGACCTCCCTGGGCTGTCTTGAGTCCAGCGCTGAAAGGCGGGCTGCAGGGAGGCTGCGCTGGTCGGGGGCAGTGAGAGCAGGTGAGTGACAGCCGGGACGCGCTGACTGCACTCATCCTCGGGGCGAGGGGCTCAGACCTGCAGAGCCCGCAGAGCAGGCTGCGGGGGGCACTGGGGGCTTCTGGGCAGCCCTCTTTCTGGAAGCTCTGACACAGGGCAGGCAGGGCTGGGCTGAGAGGCGTGACTGCGGAGGGCCCTCTCCTTCCCTATGAAGCGATTTAGGACTCGCTGGTCTCCCGGGAAGTTCCCCTGTCTGCCTCGTGGGCCAGAGTGGAGACGCACGGGCCGTGTCCGCGGCAGATGGAGAAGCAGCTGCCGCCTCTGGGTCGAGGAGGCCCCCGCGCCCGCGGGGAGGGGCGCGGCCAGGACACCCGCGGACAGGCCCGGGGCTGCGGGGGCTGCTGAGGACCGGAGCTGCCCCCAGGGCCCTGACGCGGTCCAGATGGCCCTGCGCCCGCGGGCAGAGAGCCAAGCCCCAACGAATTCCCGCACAGACGGACCCCGGACTCCCGCCCGACTGCCCAGACCGCACCCACAACAGGCCTGCACCACTCCCTTCAAGCGGACAGGAAGCTCTGGAATAATTCAGGCCCAAATAACTAGGGCGGCCCGGCCACTCGCGGGGGTGGGTTGGGGGCCTTCCCTGGGGGCTCAGATGGTAAAGAACCTGCCTGCCAATCCCTGGGTGGGGAAGACCCCTGGAGGAGGGAATGGCAGCCCACCCCAGTGTTCTTGCCTGGGAAATCCCATGGACAGAGGAGCCTGGTGGGCTACAGTTCATGGGGTCACAAAGAGTCAGAAACAGATTAGAGACTAAACAATATATCATATATAGTATAAATACTAATTATATATATGTAGTTTTATTATTATGAAATAACATTCGTATTTCATGTCAACGCAAGAAAACACTTTTCTCTGCCCTTTGTCTCCTCTCTACGCCCACTGTGAGTCCTGTACCTGCATTGTAATTTGACCAGACCTCCCCATCAGCAGGAACACCTGCTCAACCAGAAAAAGCAACACAACACCCTCCTGGCATCGCCAGCTCCTTTAAAGACAATGTTCCTTCTTAATCTTGTAAAGGGCCTCAAGGGTGCTGAGATTTGGGTTGCGTAAACTGACATGGGCTTCTTGGTGGCTCAGAGGTAAAGAACCTGCCTGCAATGCAGGAGATACCAGTCCAATTCCAGGGCAGGAAGAGCCCCTGGAGGAGGAAATGGCAACTCACTCCAGTATACTTACCTGGAAATCCCGTGGACAGAGGAGCCTGGCAGAGAGTTGGGCATGACTGAGCGACTGAACAAGGCCCGCTGGAACCAGAGGATGGATGTAAAGGGGCACAAGGGCAGCGTGCTCGTTCACCAGATTCGATGTTTAAATAGGAACGAGTAAAGCAGGAGTTATACCTCAGACACCTGCTCTTCACCCAGCACTGCACTGAGAGGTAACCGAGGGGCGTGAGACGGTGTCATTGCCACCCCCACAACTCGAGGCCACAGTGGAATGGAGTGCGGGAGAAGGACATGCGGAAGGTGGCCTAGCACCTCTCAACAGCTGACCCCATGGACAACAGACTGGCTTTAATCTTTAGGTCCAGACTGGCGGGATGTTACTTCCCCGGCCAGGGATCAAAACTGTGCCCCCTATCTTGGAAGCGCAGTCGTGACCACTGGACCACAAGGAAGTCGGTCTTATGTGTGTGTGTATATACATACATACATACATATACATATATATATATGTTGGTCTGGGCCGGTGCCTCTGGCCCTCAGTAGAAGCAAACTTGAGTCCTCTCTGGATAAAAGCATCCACATCTTAGGCCCTCAGGAGGCCCCCAGAGATTGATCAATGAGCTCAGAATTAAACACCGTGAAAAATACAAGCAAAACAGCCACCATGAGTGAGAATCAGCACAGAATTAAACTCCCTTCCTTCAGCTCATGAAATTAATCAGACACAGAAATATAAAATGATGATGTAGCACAAGTTTAAAGGCTGGACAAAGGAATCACAAAATAAGTAAGTGATATAAGACCATAAAAGAACCAGGAAGGTTATGGGGGGAAAAAGTCAACTTAAACAATTATAAAAGTTAACAAAACACACATCAATGTGGAAAAGAGAAAATTAGTATAGCTGAAGAGATCATTTTTTATCTAATCCTTAAATATGTACTGAATATTTACCACAAGTCATTACTGTGTTAGGCCAGGGGAGTATGCTGCTGCTGCTGCTGCTAAGTCGCTTCAGTCGTGTCCGACTCTGTGTGACCCCATAGACGGCAGCCCACCAGGCTCCCCCGTCCCTGGGATTCTCCAGGCAAGAACACTGGAGTGGGTTGCCATTTCCTTCTCCAACGCACGAAAGTGAAAATTGTATAGCAGTGAACAAAGCGGATAAAGGTCCTTGCCCATACAGAGGTTACAAAGTAGACAAGTAAAATACTTTAAAAACCAAATGCCTGGGAAAAGAATAGAGAATGCCACGTGTGGGTAGAGCTGTATTTTAAACAGGAAGGACAGAAAAGTCCTGCCTGAGAAACATGTTTGGGTAAAGACTTGAAAGAGACGAAGGTCCTCCCATAAGAACACAGCTGGTAAAGACTTGAAAGAGACGAAGGTCCTCCCATAAGAACACAGCTGGTGCTGCTCAGTCTCAGTTGCGCCCGCCGCTGCCACCCTCGGGCCATACACTGCCCCCTAGCCTCCTCCGTCCATGGGATTCTCCAGGCAACAGTGCTGGAGTGGGCTGCCATTCCCTCCTCCAGGGGATCTTCCCGACACAGGGATCAAAGCCGTGTCTCCCACACTGGCAGGAGGATTCTTTACCACTGAGCCACCCGGGAAACCCCACCCATAAAAATACTGGGGAGACAAGCATACCAGGGAAAGGTAACACTGGGAACGGTGGCTCAGGGGCCATGGGGTGGGGATACACTTGATAAACTTGACCTCCTGGAAAAGAGGTCTGGGGGGGTGAGAAGATGGGGCGAGGGTCCAAGGGCAGGTCCTGGGACCTTGTGGGACAGTCCGGGATGAGGCCAGGTGGCGCTCACGCCTGAAAGTGCATCTGCAATCAGCACCTGTGGACTTGAACCTGCCTGTAACGCAGCTGGCAAGCGACCCTCAAGCTCCTCCCTCCCAGTTTGTCTGGCATGCCTTCTCGTGTGTCTGCAATCCTCTCCTCCCCCTAGTCCTTCACCTTTGACGTTTTAGCTGACTGTTTCGGTCTGATTTATTTGCACCCTGACCCCTGCTCCCATCTCAGCCTGTATATACAGACCCGCCTTTGTGTCCTATTGACTGTTTCATGCCTTCAACCAGGAGCTCCATACGCATGAGGAGGAGGCGCAATCATCAAAGGCAACGCTCAATATATTGAAATGTCCTCTACAAAATGCCAGATTGTTGCAGGAAAGGGCTAAACGGTGACTGCAATAAAATTCTTCTGGCGCTATTACCGGATTTGGCTTGTCTTTAATTTAGGCGCACTGCTGAATGTGCAATCAATATTTTAGTAATTATGTACAAATAGCTCTTGTTATAAATCAAAGTTGTGCTCACTGCCTTAAGCTCTGGCTTCGGTAACAAGCCTTTTCTTGAACACCGTGCTGTTTCGGTGTGAGTCTCTTCACTCGGCTCCCAGGACCTTTCTCCCACAAAGCTGCATGTTGGGGCCAACTGGTCACACAGATACTAACTTCCCTGCCCGGCTGGAGTGAACCGAGATCAGCTCGCTTACCCATGGGAGAATCAGGCTTCTTGTCTTGACCTCGGGATTCTAGCCAGGAGGCTGCGCTGTGTGGTCCAGGCCACCATGACCCCCTGCACAAAGCTCTCCAAAGAAGTACTGGGACTTGAGCTTATTCTGCGTGAAGGGCAGTCTGGAACACACGCTGCAGGGCGGAGCTGGCCCGTCCTGGTGTGCCGGGCCTGGTGTGCCCCGTCACCGTGCGCGGCGGCTCGTCAGGCTGCTGCTGGCAGGGGCAGCGTGGTTCTGGGAGGGGGGTCACCCCTGAGGTAAGGCAGCACTCAGGTGCCCTCAGCAGTTGGGAGACAGGTATGTGGACCCAGATAAAGAGCATTTGGGTGGGCACCCACAGTCACCAATTTGCACTTTCAGAAGATTCAAACTGGAACAAGAAGTCTTTGCCAACAAAGGGGAAGAAAGCACAAAAATCTGTATTTTTTCTTCTTCTTCTTTTCCCATGAAGAACTAGGCTTAGTAGCAAACCAAGACAAAGGGGGGTCTTTTTATTTTTCAAAGGGGGTCTTCAAGGAGTGGTGTCCTATGACAAGGCAATTTACACGGAGCCTGAGGTTTCCATGAAGGTTCTTCCCTGTCACCATTGAATGGCTCCGTTTTTTCTAAGCTTGTCCAAAGCACGAGACAAGATCTACTTTTCCATCTTCACCACGGAACCCCATCTCTGCGTTTGCAGGCCTCTCCCCACCAGCGTCTGCACAGCCCTCCGGGTTGGGACAGGACTCTGCAGTGACGCCCCAGGTCCCCGTAAACACCCCCATTTTCAGCCACAGTGATTTACATTCCACACGTCTGTCCTGGGCGGGCAAGAAGAGCAGACGCAGTCGTGACCGAGGGCGACTCCAGAGCAGGAAAGATGCCCCGGCAGCCGGTCCCCGGGACTCACCCCTCCCTCCGTCTCGTGATCGGAGAGCCACCGCCGTCCAATCAGCGGCTGAAGCGACATCCGCCCGCACTCGGCTTCCGTCTGACTCCCCACGTGCTCCCCACCCTGTGCCTGCTGTGATCGGCCACAAAGCCTTCGTGTGCAGCCCAGCACACACATTATGGGGGCTTATATCTACTCTTTTTTTTTTTAGTGCTTTTTTAAGGGTGGTAAAAGTCACATAATACAAAACATGCTCTTCTAACCGTATTTACGTGTACAATTCAGGGCCCTAAGTACACTCACACTATTGTGCAAATCTCGCCATCGTCCATCTCCCAAACGTCTCACCTTCCGAGACTGGACTCTGTCCCCACGAAACGCTAACTCTCCACTCCTGCCCCAGCCTGCATTTGCCCCTGGCGCCCGCCAGGGTACATTCTGACTCTGTGAGTTGACTGTTTGGGGTACCTCATATAAGTGGAATCACAGTATTTGTCTGCACCAAATGTGTACTGGAATGAATTTTTAGGGTTACCATATGTCCTACAAACAGATTGTGTGTGTGCTCAGTAGTTCAGTCATGTCTGACTCTTTGCGATCCCAAGGACTGTAGCCCACCAGGCTCCTCTGTCCATGGGATTCTCCAGGCAAGAATACTGGAGTGGGTTGCCGTGCCCTCCTCCAGGGGATCTTCCCAACCCAGGGCTCCAACCGTGTGTCCGTGTCTCCTGCATTGGCAGGAGGATTCTTCACCACTGTGCCAACCGGGAAGCCCACAGACAGATTAAATACTCTAAAAAAAAATCAGTGTGTTCGAAGCTCTGCTGCCGGCCTCCCTTCCTGCCCCAGGCACGTTCACGAACCTTCCTGCCTCCCGGTGACCTGCGCTGGGAAACCCCCGGGCCTGTCCCCTTCTCATCCCTGAGATGACAACACACACCCAGTTCTCGTCTCACTCACGCCGGGAACCTCGATGTTCCTCTCCATTCTTGCCTTTGGCTCAAAAGAAATTAAAAGCCCCCAAAAAATTCTAATAAGAGATGAAAACAAACACCTAACATATCAAAAGAACTAGTCATTTGACCCCTGGAAGTATGAATAGTTCCTGCCTTCTCTGTATCAGGGCACTGAATTAAAAATGAAAACAGAAACACACGTGTTAAATACACGTTTAAGTCTCACCTCCGACAGATGACTGAGGGGTGTTATGTGCTGAATTGTGTTTTTTTGTTCAACCCACAGAGATAATTATTTACTCAATAAAATTTAAACAGTTATCATGGCATAACTGGAAGCCGAGGGGAGCTTCTTTCTCTTCCCACCTCCTCTCAGCGGCAGTTGACAGAACCGCACCTTAGACAACATGGTTATTTTAAATAGTTTGCTTCTATAGTTTGGTGCTTCCCAGGTGGCACTAGTGGTAAAGAACCTGCCTGCCAATGCAGGAGATGTAAGAGACACAGGTTTGATCCCTGGGCCAGGAAGATCCCCTGGAGGAGGGCCTGGTGACCCACTCCAGTATTCTTGCCTGGAGAATTCCATGGACAGAGGAGCCTGGAGGGCTATAGTCCATGGGTTGCAAAGAGTCAGACATAACTGAAGTGACTTAGCATTACCAGTCAGCTATAAAGTTCTCTTCTTTTTCATTTATGAGCTTATCAAGACTAGGAAGGTTTTGAACCATCTAAGAGAACCACTGGACCTCAGTGTCCTAAGGATAACCTGGACACTTAAAGGGCTTCAAGGTCAGGAATTATCAGGATTAGCTGGCACCTGGCTCATCAGGACAGCTTGCACATCCAGCAGGTAAGCTAACTAGAGCTCACAGGAGGGATATTTCCGCAGCTGACAGCTTGTGCATAGTTAACAGCTTGTTAGTAGGAGACCCAGGTCGTGATCCAGACCAGATCACAGTGACTCCCCCAACGGGCTCCTGACCCCTCTCCCCAGCTGCACGACGGTGGTCTCCTGGGTGGCTCTGCGAGTTTCTCGTGCCGTTTGGAAGGTACCATCCTTCTGCCTGAATTTCCACGTGGCATTCTGCTGCTGCTACTGCTAAGTTGCTTCAGTTGTGTCCGACTCTGTGCGACCCCATGGACTGCAGCCTACCAGGCTTCTCCATCCCTGGGATTCTCCAGGCAAGAACACTGGAGTGGGTTGCCATTTCCTTCTCCAATGCATGAAAGTGGAAAGTGAAAGTGAAGTCACTCAGTTGTGTCCGACTCTTAGCGACCCCATGGACTGCAGCCTACCAGGCTCCTCTGTCCATGGGATTTTCCAGGCAACAGTACTGGAGTGGGGTGCCATTGTCTTTTCCCATGTGGCATCCTAGGCAATGTGAAACCCAGGATGGGGTGAATTAACCCTTATTTGAAACGCATTCAGTAAATCACTCCAGTTCATCAAAATATGATTCAGGAATCATGAAAACAAAGCACATGTTTGGTGCATGTCTTGAGAACACACAACGGCCCTTCCTGAGCCCAGGTTAGGAGGCGGCGATAGTTCAGCCATGTTCTGTGCTTCTGGGTAGCACCCTCTGCTGGGGGATGGACAGTGGACCCACTCGGAAGGAGGTGCAGCCGCCCCAAGGCTTCGGTCTGCCTTTTGTTTGGCACATCACCTGCCGCCCTTCTTGGAAAAGGCCAGAGGCCTCGTGGGCTTCTCTTCCCGTTCAGCGGGGCCTTCCTCTGTCTGCGTTTTATTGCCTGGAGCTCTACTAGCTGTCAGGCCGGCCTGCGGAAATTCCTCACCTGAGCAGTGCCTCTGAGTCAATCCCAGAGACACATGAGGAGCCAAGAGGCAGAGGAGCTTCGTGTCAGGGAAGGAGGCAGGTGAACATGCAGCAACCCGAGGGCACAGAGACTGCTGGAAGGCGTCCTGTCCTCCCCGACCTCCTTCTCCTTTTTCTTTTTTTTTTCTTTAACTTTTTGGCCACACAGCATGGCATGCCGGATCTTAGTTCCCCGACCAGGGATCAAGTCTGTGCCCCCTGTGGTGGAGGCACAGAGTCTTAACTGCTCGACAGTCAGGGAAGTCCCCTCTCCTCTTTCTCGTTTGCTTCTTTTGATCCGTCCATTCCTGAGGACTTCCGATGCCAGCCCCTGCCAGCCGGGAGCCCAAGACACTGGGTGATGGTCCTGTCTAGAATCTGTGCTCTGAGAATGGCCTCTCTTTCACCCACTAGAGGGGAATAAACAGTGTCATGGAAATTTAAATCATCATTAATGGAGACTGCTTTATGAGAAAAGGTATTTTTCTTTTCCGAAGGGGATAAAAGATTATTAGCCAACTAGTTACTTAAGTTTATGTGAGCATACAGCATAGGGTGCCAGTGGTTTTCTGTTATTTTCAGGGGTAACTGTAAATTAAGGAAACGACAAGATAACTTGAGGACTTCCCCCCACCGCCCAAAGATAAATATGGGTTGTACCCAAGAGCTCTCAAAAAATAAGAAGAAATGCTACCTTGAAAACTAGATCAATGTGGTAGATAAATACAATGGGATATTACTCAGCCATAAAAAAAGAACAAAACTTTTCATTTGTAGAGATGTGGATGGACCTAGAGTCTGTCATACAGAGTGAAGTAAGTCAGAAAACCAAATATCGTATTTTAACCCATATACATGGAATCTAGAAAAATGGTACAGATGAACTATTTGCAGGAATGGAGAACAGACGCGTGGAGACGGGGAGGGGAGGGGAGGCTGGGACGGCCGGGAAAGTGACCCTGACGTGTGTGCACAAGCGCGTGTGAGCCAGCTGGCCAGCGGGAGCCTGCCAGCCACACGGGGCTCGGCTCAGAGCTCTGTGGTGACCCGGGTGATGGGTGGGGGCTTTAGATGGAGGGGCCGTATGTACACACACCGCCGATCCCCTGTGTTTACAGCAGGAACTAACTACACCGGCAAGCAACTATGCTCCAAAGATGAAACTTAAAAAAGAAAGAAAATTGTCAAACAAGAAAAATAAAAGCACCTTTTTCAGGCAAAATGCCCTGATCAACTGTATCCTCACAGCCAATGACCATTCTCGTGAAATACCGCACCTGGTGATTAAACCTGTTAAAGATCTGCTCAGCCAAGGATCAAGAGAGCACCCCTCACCCTCCCCTCACCCTCCCCTCACCCTCCCCTCCCGCATGGGCCTTCTCACTGGGCAACCATTGCTTGCAAAAAGGATCCCATAGCTTTACATTTTTATGACCCTACTTCCAGCAGCCAGTAGTAGCCCACAGCCCTCATCCTTCTCAAGTCGTCTGCTGAGCCCCTAAGGCCACCTGGGGCCTTCACTTAGCTCCAGCCAAGCTGAGGCTCTGGAGCGGCCCCCTGGGGCTGGGCCGCAGCTCTGACAGCGCTGCCAGGGGCCAGCACCACAGCTACTCTGTGAGCGAAACTGGGCCCAGCCTGCAGTCTCAGGGTATTTACACCCACTGCCTTGGTTTGAATGTCGTCCCTCCCAAGAGCAGGGACCACGTAAAGAACTGGGAACAGACGCATCACTTGGAAAGGGCCATCCTCCCTAAGGCTGCTGTAACAGCTTACTACAAGCCAGGTGGCTGAAAATAACAGATATCTCTCTTCTCACGGTTTCAGAGGCCAGAGGTCCGCGGTTGGCCGGCCACGCTCGCAGGGAAGGCTCTTGGGGAAGATCCTTTCTCCGCTCTCCCGGGCCCCTGGCAGCAGCTCACTAGTGGTGGTGCTCTGCGGCTTGGACCTCGCTCGCCACGTGACCCTGTTCCTGCGCTTCTCTCGTTTAAGGACACACTTGCTGGATTGAGGGGCCCCTGTGCCCAGTCATCTCCATCCTTATCTTGACTACACTCGGGTTCTGGGGGGACGTGGGATTTCAACCCTGCATGGGGCTCAAGGATCATTAATTCTGGAATCACCCAGTGTTGACAGGGAGGCTAAGCTGGAAGCAGAGGGAGAGGGGATGTGGTGGATGGGGACGCACAGGGGGCACCTCTCTGTGCCTTCCCCACCAGCTTCCCTGGGGTTCAGCGGTGGGGAAGGCACTTGCCAACGCGGGAGATGTGAGTTCAGTCCCTGGGTCGGGAAGATGCCCTGGCGAAGGGAATGGCAACCCACTCCAGTGTTCTTGCCTGGGGAATCCCATGAACAGAGGAGCCTGGCAGGCTACAGTCCAGGGGGTCACAAAGAGCTGAACACAACTTATCAACTAAAAAACAACAATCTCCCTCATCGCTTACTCCTACCACTGAGATTTTTCCATGAACAATTCCTAACCAACTTGACACAGTCTACAAGCCTCTGTCCTCTCAGACACAGCAAATACCTCTGAGAAATAGTTTCTCAAGCTGCAGTTCTTAAGGGGGTGGGGCGCCTTACAATGGCCTGGCCTGGAGTCTCACCAGAACGCCTGCCCCAGGAATGCTGCCCAGGGTGTGGCGGGGACGGAGGCGTGCCTTGCAAATAAATCATTTCCACAGTGAAGCGCTGGCCCTCCTGCAAGTGTTTTCTATGTCTCAGGTGTGCAGCTTCTGTTTCAAACCGTGATGATGAACTTCCTGGCAATTCGTCAACCCTGGCACTTTTCTGGAGCCTGGGGAGGAGCGGTGGGTGGGGAAAAGGGATGGTCAGGGAGACCAGGGAGCAGCTGCCTGAAAGGGCAAATCACCCACATATCACTCATTTCACGTTTCCTAGAGTAATATGCACAAAGTTTGTAGCGGGGATGGAAAACCCAGTTGAAACCTTGTGTGGAAACGTGGGGACTGAGCAGGGTGCTGTGTTAGGAAGATTCAGCAGCTACATCTCTGTGCAAAGTGGGATGGGAGCCATGATAAAGTCATCATCTAAGTTCACGCAGCACTATTTACAACAGCCAGGACACGGAAGCAGCCTAGAAGTCCATCAGCAGATGAATGGATAAGGAAGCTGTGGTATATACACACAACGGATTATTACGCAGCTATAAAAAGGAACATGTCTGAGTCAGTTTTAATGAGGGAGATGAACCTAGAGCCTCTTATCCATAGTGAAGTCAGAAAGAGAAAGACAAACATCATTGATTAACACATATATATGGAATCTAGAAAGACGGTACTGATGATCCTACATGCAGGGCAGCAGAGGACACACAGACGTAAAGACAGACTTTTTTTGGACAGAGTGGGAAAAGGAGAGGGTGGGATGATTTGAGAGAACAGCACTGAAACATATACATTATCATATGTAAGACCGGTCACCAGTGGGAGTTAGATGCATGACGCAGGAACCCAAAGCCGGCGCTCTCTGACGACCTGGAAGGATGGGGTGGGGAGCGGGGGCGAGGGGGCTCAGAGGGAGGGGACACGTGTGTGCCTACGGCTGATGCGTGTAGATGTATGGAAGTGCATGTGCGCGCGCGTGCTAAGTCGCTTCAGTCGTGTCCCCCTCTTTGCAACCCCATGGACTGTAGCCCGCCAGGCTCCTGTGTCCTTGGGGTTCTCCAGGCAGGAATACTGGAGTGGGGTGCTGTGCTCTCCTCCAGGAGATCTTCTCAACCCACGGATCGAATCTGCATCTCCTACGTCTCTCGCATTGGCAGGCGGGTTCTCTACCGCTAGTACCACCTGGGAAGAAGCCCAACGTGTGGCAGAGGCCATCACAATATTGTAATTATCCTCCAATTAATATAAATTAAAAAAAATTTTTTTAAGTTACCATCTGCCACAAACACCCCTGGGGACTCTTGGGTCAGGTGCCACAAAGCTGTCATGCTTCATGTACAGCTTTGTTTGGATCATTTCCTAAATGCGCTGCTTATAGACACAGGTAACAGACGTCTACGGCCTGATATAAAAATACACATAGTCGTAGAAACAAGCTATTTGTATGCTATCCCCGCTTTTCCGTGCTTCTAGAGACATACTGATACTCAGCGGGTGAGTGGGTTTTGAATCGTCAGGTCTGAGGCGGGCGCTGGGTCTGCTTACGCTCCCCAGCTGAGTGCCTGCCTGGTGTCACTTGGGTAACCAGGCGGGGGTGGGACAGTGCTGCGTTTTAAAGGGACAGGGTTTCCCGGGAAGTCCAGTGGTTAAGAACCCGCCTCGCGATGCAGGGGACACTGTCTCCATCCCTGGTCCAGGAAGACACCACCTGCTCAGAGTAACTGAGCCGCGCCCACAGCCACCCAGCCTGCGCTCTGAAGTCCGCGAACCAGCTACTCAGCCCGCGGGCCGCAGCGACGGGGACCCGCGAGCCGCCCCCGAGCCGAGCTCGGCAGCAAGAGAAGCGGCCGCGGTGCGCAGTCCGCGCTCCCAGCCAGAGGGCCGCCCGTGCGCGGCAGTGGAGCCCCCGTGCGGCCACAGTAGATACTGCATAAACGCGTTAGTTTAAAAAATGAAGTACAGTGGATACACATGAAGGACCTACTCGACAGCACAGGGGACTCTGCTCAATGCTGCGTGGCAGCATGGATGGGAGGGAGCTTGGGGGAGAATGGGCGCATGTATGTGTATGACTGAGTTGCTTGCTGTCCACCTGAAACCATCACGACATTGTTAATCAGCTATATTCCAATATAAAATTAAAAATTTAATAAAAAAAAGAAACTGGGGGAGGGAGTGTTTTTTGGTCCCAGTTCTGCCCCTAAGGGCAGCTGCACGCACCCCCGCGGGTAATTTTCAACTCTCAGCATCTGTTTCCCCGCCTCTAAAATGGGAATGAAGAGGCCGCCCAGTCTTCCGGCGCAGGTTGGCGAGAGGCGGATACGGAGGGGAGGTAGGAACAGAGACCAGGAACAGGGCGGGCGTTATCTGCGAGAAATCATTCCTGCACAGTCTGAGGGCAGGGCCATGACAGAAAGGACTGTGTGCATGAGCGGGGCACTGCCCAGGAAACCCGGCTCTGGCTGTTAAAGAGGACCACCCCGACGTCCCCAGGGCCCAGCTGTTCTGAGGATGCCAAGCAAGGCAAAGCGCTCACCCGGAGGGCGAGCAGTGCCCGGGACAGGGTGCGAGGATCGCCCGAGGGGCGGTGCCCGCGGCCGACCCTTCCTGCAGGGGCCCCTTCTGCAGGCGCCCAGGAGGGGCGGCCCAGGCCCCTGCCCTCAGGGTCAGCCCCAGAGCTCTAGCAGGGGCGCGGGAAACTACTCAGCAGAACGTCTGCAGTGAGGGAGAGGGAGGAAGTGCCGTCTTTGCCAGGATCTCAAATGCCTGGCTAAAAGGGGACAAGAACCCTACTTTCCAGAGGCCAGGAAAAGAGGGTGTCTGGAGAGCTGGAGAGCAAGCCCATATTCTCTGCGGAGAGCTGGCCTGGGGGGACGGGGCCATGAGACCAGAGGATGTCAGCTGGGCTCTGATGCCCACGGTCCCTCCCAGGTAAAGGGGGTGGTGTGAGCAGAAAAAAAAACCACCTATGGAACTTCTGTTTTTAAATGTTTAATCCCGTGCAAGGGGCTTTCCTGGTGGCTCAGCGGTAAAGAATCCGCCTGTCATGCAGGAGACGCAGGTTCCATCCCTGGGTCAGGAAGATCCCCTGGAGGAGGGCACGGCAACCCACACCAGTGTTCTTGCCTGGGGAATCCCATGGACAAAGGAGCCTACAGGCTACAGTCCATGGGGTCACAAACGAGTCAGACATGACTTAGCGACTCAACAACAACACCGATCCTGTGCAATAAAGCGAGCTTGAGGCTAAGAAGTCACAGGGCTGTGGGAGCAGAAGGGGTTCCTGACGTCTGCACCCCACGGGTGAGGTCAGTCAGTCTTCTTGTGAAAGGCTGTGAGTCAAAAGGCAGGCAAGGGGGCAGTTTGCCTGGTGCAAGAGGGCACACTGTCTACACGGAATATTAGAACGCTAGTAAAGCGGTCTAAAAGCTGGTCAGCCACCCGTGATCGCCGCACACAGCAGTTCCAAACGCTGATGATACAACATCGTGTGTGCGCTAAGTCGCTTCAGTCGTATCCGACTCTGTGACCCCATGGACTGTATCCCATCAAACTCCTCTGTCCACGGGATTCTCCAGGTAAGAACACTGGAGTGGGTTGCCAGGCCCTCCTCCAGGGGGTCTTCCTGACCCAGGGATCAAACCTGCCTCTTACATCTCCGGCACTGGGCGGCAGTTTCTTTACCACCGGGAAGCCCGGTGATACAATGTTCCTCACCAAAAAGCTGGTCGAAGTTCTAAACGACTGTGGTTACTGTGGAGTTTACTACTATACACTGAAGCCTCAATGAGCACATCTGTGGTGTTTATCCTTTTAATAAATAGTCCACGTGGACGTTAACCTGTCACCTAGGGAGGACGCAGTTACAGGCGCTTGTCCCCAAACAGGGCGCGAGACCCTGACAGTGGGGGCGACTGCAGACAGAAGTGTGGACTGGAGTGACTTCAATTCTGCTGTTCTATGTAAGCATGCAAGAATACTTTCAGACTGTCAGGATCCACCTGGAACAAGGTGCACGATGCTTTAAGACTGTTCTTGAAAGATGAGTGTGAAGACATTGGTGACAGTGCAGCTACTTCTACCAAAAGAAAAACAATAGTGAGGAAAGGGACAGTTATGTAAAAAAGAAAATCAAATTCAAAGAAGTGTTAGGAGAAATGACTGAAGATGTCAATGTTAAATTTGCCAGAAGAAATGAAACTTGCAGTGTTCAACACCTGAGTCAGTTGCCAGGAACTGGACAAATGCCTGGTAACTCGAAGAAGTTCTGTTTGCCATCATATTGGCACTTTCCTCTAATTTTTGCAGAAGCAAAACTTGAGGATCAAATACAACAGAAATGTGTGGTGCTCTCTGGTGATGGGTTTTAGTGAAAACTTTTCAATTGTGGTGGCGTTAGAAAGCTGCTAGAATCGATCCCAAAGAAACCCAGGCTGCATCGCCCATTCTGAAATTTGCTGTGACGTGGGACTGAGCTGGGTCTTCGTCAAATTCATCTGTATGGTTCAGACTTCTATGTCTCTACTTACATGTCTTATATGTAGACATATTAGTGTGCTAAGTTGCTTCAATCGTGTCCAACCCTGCGACCCTAGGGACTGTAGCCCGCCAGGCTCCTCTGTCCATGGGATTCTCCAGGCAAGAATACTGGGGTGGGTTGCCATGCCTTCTCCAGGGGATCTTCCCAACCCAGGATTCGAACCTGCATCTCTTGCATCTTTTGCATTCGCAGGTCGATTCTTTACCACTGGTGCCACCTGGGAAGCCCTAGACACGTAAGTAATGACTATTTATATGACATAACTACTTAGATGTCTCCTCTTACAGGCAAGAGAAAACTTCAGAAGTTAAAATGAGGCAAAATACTCCTCAATCCACTATGAGCCAGATCGGCAAATGTGACTGTGCTCTCTTCAGCCGTCTCCTCAAACCCTCGCCCACTGAAGGCTGTGTCACAGACTCAGGGGAGAAAGCTGGGGTCTTGGGGGTAAAACTGACTTGTTTTGATAATCCTGGCTCTGTCCCTTACTGGCTGCAAGCTCTTGGGCAATTCATTCTCCGAGCCTCCATTTTTGTTGTCTGTAAAATAGAGACAACAGCAGACTCTGAAAATCATTAAATGAGTACATACACACAGAGGATTTAGAACAAATCTGTCCTGTAGGCAGCAAAGCTCTGGACCCCAGGGAGGGACGTTCTGTAGTAGTTTAGGCGTCAGACAACAGGGCGTCGGGAGCAGTTTTAAGGGTAATGGGTAGTTTCTTCTGGGAGACCTGCTCTGCTGTGTCTCAGAGAATGGACCAGTCGGAAGATGCCCTGTCCTCCCACAGGGACCCCCCTGAAGCTCTGATTGGAAGGCTGGGGTGTATTAGCAATTGCTGCTACGGCAGAGAGCTTCTGGCCTTGCTTCTCAGCTGTCAAAGCCAAGCATCCTAAAGCTACGTCTCCTTGTGAGCACGACGTGGCAGTGGACGAAACCTGGAGGCTTCAGTGAGAACGGCACACACAAGGCTGAATCCAGGTCATGCTTCCCTAGTGCTGGGCTCATCACTAGGGGGTGGGGTCGGGCCAATCTTAAGGGCCCACTCGGCGACTCTAAGGACTGGCAAGGAAGGAAGAAACTGGTAAATGATGTGTTAAAAATATGTTAAATGCTAACAGTCTGTCTCATTTCTAATGTTTATTTACGGGTATTTGCTGCTATTTTTCAGGAAATCTGGCAGTGAGTATCCAACTATCGCAAGCCTCCACCTGTTCCTGGGGAGCGGCTTCTGAAACACAGTCACACACTTCCAACAGCCCACATAAGCTGATGGGTGGACGTGTCCTCTGGGGTGAACTCAGGGATAGCAAAAGACCCTACTTCCAAAACAGTCCAACCACCTTCTTGGTGAATAAATGAGGAAAATATCACTTAGGGAAGAGCAGTGAACAAATGTCCATTGACTCAAAGTTCAATTCAGTTCAGTTGCTCAGTCGTGTCCAACTCTTTGTGACCCCATGGACTGCAGCACGCCAGGCCTCCCTGTCCATCACCAACTCCTGGAGTTCGCCCAAACTCATGTCCATTGAGTTGGTGATGCCATCCAACCATCTCATCCTCTGTCATCCCCTTCTCCTCCTCCCCTCAATCTTTCTCAGCATCAGGGTCTTTTCCAATGAGTCAATTCTTCACATCAGGTAGTCAAAGTATTGGAGCTTCAGCTTCCACAATAGTCCTTCCAATGAACACTCAGGACTGATCTGACTCAAAGTTATTGATAATCAATTATTTTCCTCAGATCAAGTTTTAACAGAGGAGAAAAGGGAAGAAAGAAGGGGGCCTGCAGTTTTGATGAGAGAGCAAAGAGAGGGATGCAGAGGAAGAAATGAAAGGCGGCCGATAGCAGACTTGTCCACTTCACCCTGGATGGAGCAGAATGAACAACAGCGGGAGGCTCCAGGGCTTTCCGGGAGACCCAGCGGTAGAGTCCTCTGTGAAACAGGAGGTGTGGGTTTCGGTCCCTGAGTCAGGGAGATGTGCTGGAAGAGGGAATGGCAACCCACTTCAGTACTCTTGCCTGGGAAATCCATGGACAGAGGAGTCCACGGGGCGGCAAAGAGTCAGACTCGATTTAGTGAATAAAGAAAGTTCTAGCCTGACCCTGTCTGACTCCCCTGTTGAAACACTTACAGTGATGTTGATGCGAGAAGTTGGCTCAGATCTGACCAGAAATGCACTTAATCCTGT
This sequence comes from Bos javanicus, assembly GCF_032452875.1. Lineage (NCBI taxonomy): Eukaryota > Metazoa > Chordata > Mammalia > Artiodactyla > Bovidae > Bos > Bos javanicus. The sequence goes on along the minus strand of NC_083891.1, from coordinate 60,761,614 downwards.
CCCATTAAACCAGCCCATCCTTAGCTGGTCCCTCTGAGCGAGCTACGGGGTGTTAAGGCACAAGGGGTTCTCCCCTCTCTGCAGCCCAGGCAGCACCCGCCGACGCGGGCAGATAGCACCTTCTCTGCCACCCACGCACCCAACCGGGCACAGGCCGGCCCGACGCAGCGCGCCGCGATGCTCAGCTCCGCGGCCGGAGAGCCTCCTCCCGCTCCCCTCCATCTGACTGTGTGGTCCGGCTGTGTGTTGATCCAGGGTCCTTCAAGTGATGGAGGTGATAGGAACTTGATCACAGAGGAGGCTGTTGATGAGGGGAGCAGCCGGAGGGTCTATCTAAAATGAGAATTAAGGATGAGTGAGGTGGTCTTCTGGGCTTCCCTGGTGGCTCAGAAGGTAAAGAATCCGCCTGCAGTGCAGGAGACCCAGGTTCGATCTCTAGGTTGGAAAGATCCCCTGGAGAAGGGAATGGCTGCCCACTCCAGTGTTCTTGCCTGGAGATTCCCATGGACAGAGGAGCCTGGCGGGCCACAGTCCAGGGTGTCGCAGAGAGCAGGACGGCACAACAGCTCGGTCGCTGGCGTCGTCAGAGCCTCTGAGAACCGCCGCGCTGACACCCTCCTCCATCCCGGCCGCTCCGACAACAGGTGCTGGAGGGGCCCCAGGTCCCGGGCCCACTTTCCACGGGGCCCGTCCCGCCAAGGGCGTCCCTTCAGGCGCGGTGTCAACCGGGTGAGTGGGCATTTCCTAAACCCGAATCAGCTGAGTTAACACACTGCGGATTTAAATAGGACGGCTCATCTGAGCGAGGCGGTTTCACAGCCTCGTAGCGGGAGTCCCATTTAAGACCTCGACTAGGGCAGCAGAGTGCGCCTGTTTGCACCAGGACAGAAGTATTAACGGCAGCGAAGGAGAGAAGAGAACCTGGCGATGTCCTGGAAATTCCTGTAAAGGATCACGCGTGGGAGATTACATGAACACCACCCTCAGGGAAAGAGGCAGACAGGTGGCCTCGCACCCCGGGCTTCAGAAGCTGGTCTCAGCCACCAGAGGAGGAAAACGCCGTGTCTTTCCCCACCCCGGGTGGGCTGCTGCTGCTGCTAAGTCGCTTCAGTCGTGTCCGACTCCTGGCGACCCCATGGACTGCAGCCCACCAGGCTCCTCCATCCATGGGATTCTCCAGGCAAGAATACTGGAGTGGGGTGCCACTGCTGGCATGGTGCAAAGATCCGACGTGTTTAGGCCCTTTGCACATCACCTGCTGCTGCGTGCGGTCTGAACACAAATTACTTCAGTCCCCTCGTGTCTCTTGTGTAGAGCAGCTCACTATAATTTTATCAGGTTAGAATTTCAGGGGATGAAGAACCGCTCCGATAAACCCCCAGCACCCAGCGCCTTGCTGGAACGCCTCTCCGCCAGAAGCCGTGTATTCGTTTCCCGGGGCTGCGTTCATCTGGTGCCGCGGCGAGCGGCTTCAAAAGCCGACGCGCCTTCTCTCCGGATGCTGGGGGCTCCGCGGCAGGTGAGGGTGTCAGCGGGGCCGCCCTCCTGCGGGAGCCGGGGCGGCGCGCGCCTCTCCGGCGGCTGTGCAGTCCGTGGTCTCCAGCGGGCAGACTCCGGCGGGCAGACCCGCCTCCGGCAGCGCATTCGGTGCTCCCCGAGTCCGCCCCGCCCCCCGTGCGTGCCTCACGCGCACTCTCTGTGTGTGTGTTTCTCGTGCTCTTCTAACAAGGACCCCAGTCCTGCTGGGCTTGGGGTCACCCTCGGGTGAGCTCACCATCACTCTTGAGTACGTCTGCACAGAGCCCGTTTCCAGATCCAGTCCCGTTCATAGGTCCTCACATTCAACCCACAAGAAATAGGAAGGGACAGGAGCAGGCAGAAACCCTCAAGACCAGGGCCAGGGACAAGTGTGAGAGCAGAGGGCTTCCCGCATCTCATCCCCAGACCCGCATAGTCTGAGGCTCTGCTGGCAGCAGCAGATAGCACTGCGCTCTCATACACTATTATTTCAATGGGCTGAGACAGGGTCTCAAAGATACGCCATTTCCCGAGAAAGGCAATGAGGCCCATTACTTCTCTGGAACAGCCTTCCAGTGCGTATCTGCCACTAACTTACCGCCCTTTACTTTTAGCAGGTGCAGAGGAAATAATATGATCCATTTACCACCATCTATGCATTTCCACTGAAACAGAGACTCAGCCTGAACTGTATAGAGACTTACGTCTCAGGCTCTATCTGGGATTCTTTCTTATTTAATACACTATCCGTTCTATAGGTCATTCAATAAATCCTACTGCGCTGAAACATGGATCGTTCTTGTTCCTTGTGCTTTTTTATGTCCACATTGCCTTGTTATTGATAATCCATGCACGCATGGATTACACTGAAGTGCTGTCCTCATAGAAAATATTTTCTCCTTCCAAACAGATGTAATAATGACATCTATCATTTACTGAGAGTCTTCTGTGTTCCAGACAGTGTGCTAATTGGTTTATATACATTATTTTATTGAATTCTTAGGACAAACATGCTGTCTGTATTGTCATTCCCATTTTACACTTGAAAAACCTGAGTCTTGAATAACTAAAATTTTATCTTCAGTTCAGTTCACTTCAGTCGCTCAGTCGTGTCCAACTCTTTGAGACCCCATGAATTGCAGCACACCAGGCCTCCCTGTCCATCACCAACTCCCGGAGTTCACTCAGACTCATGTCCATCGAGTTGGTGATGCCATCCAGCCATCTCATCCTCTGTCGTCCCCTTCTCCTCCTGCCCCCAACCCCTCCCAACATCAGTGTCTTTTCTAATGAGTCAACTCTTTGCATGAAGTTGCCAAAGTATTGGAGTTTCAGATTTAGCATCAGTCCTTCCAAAGAACACCCAGGACTGATCTCCTTTAGAATGGACTGGTTGGATCTCCTTGCAGTCCAAGGGACTCTCAAGAGTCTTCTCCAACACCACAGTTCAAAAGCATCAATTCTTTGGCACTCAGCTTTCTTCACAGTCCAACTCTCACATCCATACATGACTACTGGAAAAATCATAGCCTTGACTAGACGGACCTTTGTTGGCAAAGTAATATCTCTGCTTTTGAATATGCTATCTAAGTTGGTCATAACTTTCCTTCCAAGGAGTAAGTGTCTTTTAATTTCATGGCTGCAATCACCATCTGCAGTGATTTGGGAGCCCCCCCCCCCAAAAAAAAATTCTGACACTTTTTCCCCATCTATTTCCCATGAAGTGATGGGACCAGATGCCATGATCTTAGTTTTCTGAATGTTGAGCTTCAAGCCAACTTTTTCACTCTACACTTTCACTTTCATCAAGAGGCTTTTTAGTTCCTCTTCACTTTCTGCCATAAGGGTGGTGTCATCTGCATATCTGAGGTGATTGATATTTCTCATGGCAATCTTGATTCTAGCTTGTGCTTCATTCAGCCCAGCATTTCTCATGATGTACTCTGAATAGAAGTTAAATAAGCAGGGTGACAATATACAGCCTTGACATACTCCTTTTCCTATTTGGAACCAGTCTGTTGTTCCAGTTCTAACTGTTGCTTCCTGACCTGCATATAGGTTTCTCAAGAGGCAAGTCAGGTGGTCTGGTATTCCCATCTTTTCCAGAATTTTCTACTTTCTTGTGATCCACACAGTCAAAGGCTTTGGCATAGTCAATAAAGCAGAAATAGATGTTTTTCTGGAACTCTCTTGCTTTTTCGATGATCCAACGGATGTCGGCAATTTGATCTCTGGTTCCTCTGCCTTTTCTAAAACCAACTTGAACATCTGGAAGTTCACGGTTCACATATTGCTGAAGCCTGGCTTGGAGAATTTTGAGCATTACCTTACTAGCGTGTGAGATGAGTGCAATTGTGCGGTAGTTTGAGCATTCTTTGGCATTGTCTTTCTTTGGGATTGGAATGAAAACTGACCTTTTTTCCAGTCCTGAGGCCACTGCTGAGTTTTCCACATATCTAATCACATAGCTCTTTGGTGGTGAAGCTGTAACTTAGATTCAAATTTATGATTCCAAAGCTCACGTTGGACCACCTTTACATTTTTCACAGTATTCCTGGTGGATTTTTCTTGACCAGTCTAGTTTTGTTTTTTTCCCTCTCCCCAGTCTTTGACTCCCAAGAAGAGCAGCCCAGGTGGAGGGGCAGAGACTGACACCTAATGGTCCAAACCCATCTCAACACGCCCGCATTTTGTTTGCGGCCACCAGGGGGCGATATACCGATAAAGATCCTGAACTCAACCCAGTCCCTCCGTGAGCGCGGCTCCAAGGGGGCTTGGAAGCCCCGCATCCAAATGGCTGTAGAACCAGAACCAGACTACTCATGAGTCAAAACACACAAGAGTGGGCTTGTGAACTACCTTATTCACCGCAGCGTTTCCCTAGGCTTTATCAAAACTGAAAAAAAATTCCACACTGATGCCCTGTGATGGCTGAATCAAAATCCACTCATATACAACAGCCTCTATAAGCTTGGAAGCCACACGAATGTGCTTTCTATCTGTAAAGAGCTGCATCGATGTAAAAATCGTAATAATAAAAATTATATGTCCCATGAAGCTGAAGATGTGACCCCTGCCTGCCTGCTCAGTGGCTCAGTCGTGTCCGACTCTAGTGACCCCATGGACTGTAGCCCACCAGGCTCCTCTATCCATGGGATTCTCCAGGCAAGAATACTGGAGTGGGTTGCCATTTCCTCCTCCAGGGGATCTTCTCAACACAGGGATCAAACCCATGTCTCCTGTGTCTCCTGCATTGGCAGGTGGGTTCTTTACCACTGAGCCACCTGGGGAAGATTCCTGCAGTTATCAGCACTTAATTGCCTTGGACGCCTTAAAAAATATTTTGAAGTTTATCTAGAGTTGCAAGGGAACCAGAAAGACGGGTAGCTGAGCTCCTTGTTGCAGTGCCCAAGAGGGAGAAGGAAGCCTGGGAGAAGCGGGTGGTGGTAGCTAAGGAGGGTCGCCCTAGGGCCTCCTGAGCAGAGGGGACATCCTCACCTCACAGAAACCCTTCAAAGACATCGCCCACGGGGAAGCAGTCCTCAGGGGACTTCCCTGGGGCCAACCACCCAAGAGGAACCAGGATCTGAAGCGCCACATCAGGAAGCTCTGAAGATTCCAGGGATCAGGCTGTGTGAAACCCGCTGTGGCCAATCCCAGGGGTTCTGCTGATCCATCAGAGCCAAGGAACAAGGAAGGCGGCTCCCCGGCCCGAGGGACGGTGTAAATACTGCTGAGGTGCTGACAAACGCCTCCACCTCAATTCGGCCCCTCAATAGTGCTGTTGTTTCTGTATCGTGGAAAACGATCTTTCTGCTGGGAAGTGAAAAATAAAGTTAGCTTCGAGAGGTGAAGCCCCGAGGAGGGGCCCTCCAGCTTTAACCTCTTGAGTTCCTCATCCTCATGGCTCGGATGAACCATGTTTGGGGGGCAGGGGGTGCTGGGAGCGAACACAGAGGTGGTGACTGAAGAGGCGGGTCAATCAGAGAAACGACAACCCCGATGACCAGTACGATGTCACCATTTAAGGAAAAGGGGAATCTGGGACAGACAGACGAGGAAGTGTTCATTCTTGGTGAAAGGCTAGACTCCGTCACTAGGCAGGCTTTAGCTTGAGGCAGCCGCCAGGCCCAGGTGGTGCCAAACTCTCCACAGTTTCCCGTCTCTCAGGATCACCAGTAGATCAAGAGACAGGGCAGTCGCGGAGCTCGGGTGTGTGGGTTTTGGCACAGGCTCTCATGCAACCGTGGAAACAAGACGGAGAGATGCGCCTTGGATAGCATCGCATCCCGGCCGTGGGCTGGAGGAGCAGCGTACCCCGGGCAGAAGGCTTCCAGCACGGGCTGGAGGGGCAGTGCGCCCCGGGCAGAAGGCTTCTGACGGCACAGGCCCCTCCCAGTCCCCAAACGCAGACAATCCACAGGACGCAGCTTGGAGCCAGGAGCTGAGAACCGACCGCACTCGCACCACTGTGTGAATGCTTAATACTGTGGCTGTGAAGACGCCCTCCTTCCCTGAGTGAGCTTGTTTCTCAAAAGACTAAACTCAGTATCCCCACTAGGTATGTGTGTGCGTTAGCCGACTCTGCGACCCCAGGGACTGCAGCCCGCCAGGCTCCTCTGTCCATGGGGTTCTCCAGGCAAGAATCTGGAGTGGGTTGCCATCCCCTTCTCCTTCCCAACCCAGGGATCGAACCTGGGTCTCCTGCATTGCAGCAGATTCTTTCCCATCTGAGCCACCAGGGAAGCCAATTCCGCTAGGTGCCCACTCAGAAGCCTGCGCATGAACATTCTTAGCGGCATCACTCACTGTTGGTTAGTCGCTGAGTTGTATCCAACTCCTCTGTGTCCCATGGATTGCAGCCCACCAGGCTCCTCTGTCCCTGGGATTTCCCAGGCAAGAATACTGGGGTGGGTTGCCATTTCCTTCTCCAGGAGATCAGGGGATCTTCCCAACCCAGGGGTCGAACCCATGTCTCTTGCATTGGCACGTGGGTTCATTATTGCTTGGCTAGCAGGGAAGCCCTAACAGCATTATATACAGCCCCAAAGCGGAAACAGCCTAAATATTCATCGGCTGATAAACAAAACGTGGTATGGCCACACAAGATTTGTGCATTTCACTGTATATAAATCTCACCTAACAAAAGAATGGTAGACAACAACAGAAAGTGTGGCCTATCCACCGTGGAGTATTATTTGGCCAAAAGAAGACGGGAGTACCAGTACCTGCTACGACACTGAGGAGCTTTGAAAACATGCTGTTCGTAAGTGAAAGAAGGCAGTCACAAAAGACTGCATATCATATGGTCTCATTTCCATCGACGTCTCTGAAATATCCAGAAAGGCACATCTTTAGAGACAGAAAGATTAGTGGCTGCCTAGGGCCGGGGAATTGGTTGGAGGAAAATGAGGGGTGACTGCTCAAGGATGCTTGGTTTCTTTTTCATGGTGATGAAAATGTCCTAAAATCAACTGTGGTGATGACTGCCGCATTCTGCGTGGGCACAAACACACATAACACTGAACTGTACACTCCTAACAGGTGAATTCTGCGGTATGTGAATCTTAACTCCAGAAAGCTGTGTCTAAGAAAAAGAGTAAACTCTATTAGTGGAATCCATGTAAAAAATGACTACACATTCTGAATGGTCTCATGTCAGAGGTTCTGTTAATTTATAATAGAATTTACCTGTCGGTCCCCCCTGCTGCTGCTGTTGCTAAGTCACTCCAGTCGTGTCCGACTCTGAGTGCCCCCCATCACACGGTAAATCCCTCTAGGGAAGGAACCATGCACTAGTCATCTCTGTATGCCTAGCTTCCAGCATGACTTCATGCCACAGAAGCTTAGCACTAAATGTTGAATTCTCAGTAAATTGGTAGCACACTAACTGGCAATCTGGTGAAATTAAGTGCTCAGTGAGTGCTTCTTTGTAAACATGTGACATTGTCCCTTTCTATAAAGTCAATTCCCCACTTACAAGACCGACTTTATAGCACTGAGTGCCCTAACTGATCAAAAATAAACAAAAAGAAAGGAAAAGACAAATCTGTATTTTTGCTAGCATTTATTCAGTCTTGAAATCCAAACAGGTAATATATGTAATACGTTGTGAATATTCTTTCTGGAGTTCTTTTGTATACGCAAGATGAGATGGAGATTTTAAGAGTAAGAAATTCATCAAGTTTTCACTGCAAGCACCATGATCTTTACCTAGTTAATTCTTCAGTATCAACCACAGTTTCCTTTATTGTGCCAAGAACTTCTAACTCCAGAGCAAGCTCAGTCTTCTTAATAAGTGTCCATGGATTATCTAATGGGTATAAATGTCTCCAAAGATATTCAGTGGCACATGATCAAAAGAGCTCTCTGAGCCTTCTTGAATCGTGGTTTTCGGCTATTCCACTTATACACACAGCCTGTAGCTGGGCTACTCTGAATGAAAGCTTGACAATTCAAGCCCATCTGTAGGAAAAACTTCTTTATTCAATAGCATATCAATAACCTCAGATACGCAGATGACACCACCCTTATGGCAGAAAGTGAAGAGGAACTAAAAAGCCTCTTGATGAAAGTGAAAGTGGAGAGTGAAAAAGTTGGCTTAAAGCTCAACATTCAGAAAACGAAGATCATGGTATCTGGTTCCATCACTTCATGGGAAATAGATGGGGAAACAGTGGAAACAGTGTCAGACTTTATTTTGGGGGGCTCCAAAATCACTGCAGATTGTGACTGCAGCCATGAAATTAAAAGATGCTTACTCCTTGGAAGGAAAGTTATGACCAACCTAGATAGCATATTCAAAAGCAGAGACATTACTTTGCCAACAAAGGTCTGTCTAGTCAAGGCTATGGTTTTTCCTGTGGTCATGTATGGATGTGAGAGTTGGACTGTGAAGAAAGCTAAGTGCCAAAGAATTGATGCTTTTGAACTGTGGTGTTGGAGAAGACTCTTGAGAGTCCCTTGGACTGCAAGGAGATCCAACCAGTCCATTCTGAAGGAGATCAGCCCTGGGGTTTCTTTGGAGGGAATGATGCTAAAGCTGAAACTCCAGTACTTTGGCCACCTCATGAGAAAAGTTGACTCATTGGAAAAGACTCTGATGCTGGGAGGGATTGTGGGCAGGAGGAGAAGGGGACGACAGAGGATGAGATGGCTGGATGGCATCACTGACTCGATGGACATGAGTCTGAGTGAACTCCTGGAGTTGGTGATGGACAGGGAGGCCTGGCGTGCTGCGATTCATGGAGTCGCAAAGAGTCGGACACGACTGAGTGACTGAACTGAACTGAATGTAGACAGGGGGTGATTTTTCTGCTTTGACAACCTTAAAGGTCCTACTGTCCAAAAGAAGTTCTGTTCCTTTGGAATTAAATTCTTAGTATATAGATTATAGAAAAAGAAATAAAAATTTAGCTTCACTAATAGACTATTTTTCCACTACCTTAGGCAAAAATCCAAAAGGAGAGGGGAGAACAAACTCATTGCTGGTGGAAATGCTAAGCAGTACAGTCTCTATAGGTGGGCATTTAGCAATAGCTGGCAAAACCATATGCATTTACCTTTTGATTCAGCTTATAGAATCTATTCCAATGATCTGCTCTCAAAAATAAGAAATGAATATGCACAAGACTTTTCACTATAATACCATTTATAAAAGCAAAGACTGGAAATAGCCCAAATGTTCATCCATAGGGACAGACACGAGCACACTAGAGCAGTCCCCATGTTAGAACACTGGCAGCCAGAAAGGAAGGAGGGTCTCTTTTGACATGGAGAGGGAGCTGTTTCTAGGTGCAGCTGAGCTGCAGAAATGTATGTAATAGATTATTTTTTTTCTAAGAGGGAAAATAATGAAAAATATATTCATATATATTCAGGTACATGTTTTCTTATATCAAAAAACTGAAGGGGACATCAAAGCCCCCCAAAACATATTATGATAGGAACAGGGATATAAGAGAGGGAACAGGAATGACAGCTGGACTTTCCTTGAGATATCTTGTTTGAAGACTTGTGGACCCAGTGGGGAAGGAGAGGGTAGGTGGGATGGCTTGAGAGAGTGGCTCCAGAACACACAGATCGCCACATGTGAAACAGACAGCGGGGGAAGCTGCTATGATGCAGGGAGCCCGGCCCGTGCTCTCTGCCAGCCAGAGGAGCGGGATGGGGCAGCGACATGTTAAACAGACAGTGGGGGAAGCTGCTGTGACGCAGGGAGCCTGGCCTGCGCTCTGTGCCCGCCAGAGAAAGGGACGGGGCAGGAGGTGGGCAGGAGGCTCTGGAGGGACGGGGCACACACGTGCCTACGGCTGATTCCCATTGCAGTAGGGCAGAAGCCGACATGGCATAAACCGGTCACCCTCCAATAAAGTGTAAAAATTAAATTTAAAAGATCCCTTGGTTTATAGTTATGACCTTTACCTATGTATATATTTAACAACACAAAAGCAAAATTAAACCAAAATGGGGAAAAAACACAAACTCAAAAGTAAAAGGAAACAACTGACCCTAACGGTTAATCACACGGAGAGTTGTCTTTGCAACTGACTTTAAGACATGATTATTATATTATGGTATGTATACATGTATACTGGAGAAGGAAATGGCAACCATTCCTGTATTCTTGCCTAGAGAATCCTGTGGACAGAGGAGCCTGGTGGGCTGCTGTCCATAGGGTCGCATAGAGTCGGACACGACTGAAGCACCTCATCATCAGCCGCAGCACACACATACACACACACGTAAGTATACACACACACACACACACACACACACGTAAGTATACACACACACATACACCTGTGTACTCAGTCCCTTCAGTTGTGTCCGATTCTTTGCAACCCCATGGACTGAGCCCGCCAGGCTCTTCTGTCCATGGCATTTCCCAGATAAGGATGCTGGAGTGGGGAGTCATTTCTTCCTCCAGGGGATCTTCCCGAGCAGGGATCGAACCTGCGTCTCCTGCACTGCAGGCAGATTCTTTACCACTGAGCCATCAGGGAAGCCCCATACATATACCTATGAACTCCTAAATACCAACAAACAGAAATCAGAACAAAAGACCTCCGAAGAAATCTTAAAAGTATTTTCAGTAACCATACTGTTGGTAATGATGTGGTATTGTTATTTTGAACCAATATTTTGAACGTATTTGTAGAATAAAACAAATAAGGAATTATACTAATGTCATTAGGAAGCAAGATTTTCAGTATAAGAGAAAAGAACATGGAAAGTCAAAGAAGCAAAAACTGTATAAGCCCAATTCTGAATTGCAAATATCAGTATGAATTCAGAATGTACAGTATCTTTTAAAAACTTGCTTCCTAGATATTCCATTTAAAAAGTTTAAAAACAGTGATGCTCCGCATGAGGACAGGAGCAGAGGAAGGCAGGCTGTCGGGGAGGGAAAATGCCACTCTCCCACAAGCAGAGAATCAACTGAATAAATAAATAATTGAGCGAATGCAGGAATAAATGATCAATCCAATGTATTTAACCTCCATCTCATGCCTCATAAAAGGCTGGAAACTTGGGCCAGAAGAGTTTGCTTTCACAGTGGAGCTTGACCAGGACCCACACCCGCTTGCTCCTCTCTTGTCAGGGAGGTACCTTCTCAATATACTGAACATACTAAGAGATACGCCTGATGACTAGAGCAATCTGTCTTCCCTTTTGGAAGGCTGGAAAATAGGAAATTCCAAAAATGTCAAGTTGGAAGGTTATTTCATAACTGATGTTTCAGCCATCTCAGCAGATTTCCTCAACTGTGATTGTCAAGGGCTCCACATCGCTTCTGCCAGAACCTTTTCATTATCACACCAGCCATATTTCTGAATTTCAATTTCAATTCCTACAGCATGCAAGCACTTGTCTGCATAAGATGACAGGTGGCAGCTATTAGTTACACGGCCATCGCGCGCTGTAATGCCAAAGCCCTGCCAGGAATACGCTCCTGTGGTTTTTCAGGGAAATTCTAGGAGTCTGAGCATAACTTTTAAAGAGCTACCTCTTCAAGGAACTGACTCCCAGAAATATCCTTAAAGGGGATCCTTGGGGAACTGCCTGCACAATAACGATGTTGCTACTTGACTAACAAGAATACATTTCAAGGAGGATTTAATTGAATAGCTGAAAGGAGTCTTTTAGAACAGGGTCTGCCTCCCTGAAAATCACCTGGAGAAGGCAACTTCTATAATCTGAGATGCTTTGATGAGTCCTCCAGCACAGGCAGGAAAAAGGAAAAAATACCCAGTGTGATGACCTTCTACCAGGACTATAGATTTTTCACTCTAGATTGAAATCTTCAAAGCCTATGGCTTCATCAACTACCAATTTATTTGAGTATCAAGCTGTGAAGACATTGAAATCAATTATGTTGGCTGCAGCGATTAACGTGTGTCTAGCCAACGCTGGCATATAATGACTGCTTGTAACGCTTGCTGTCACAACCTTTTTATCATAAACGATATCCTCATTAATAACCAAACTCATCCCCATGGCTGTCTAACGGCCAGGAGGTCGCCCAGTCAGCACCCACACCTCGAGCTAATGCATCTCTCTAACAGCTCTCTTTTAGTTTTTGTACATTTTTCTTCCAATTTTGACAATTTTTCATTTGTCACTGTGACTGAGAAAGGAAATACAATGCATAAAATATAAACTTGGCAAAAATGTCAGAAGAGCCAGTGCTCAAAAAATGAAGCATGATGTTTTGGTGGCAAATGTTAACACAGGCTCACAGACTTCAGACCAGAAGAGATACAGAGATGGTTGTATGATTGCAACAGGATTTCATCTCTAGAGGATCAAGGAGGTCAACCTAGCTAGGAGACCTGTGGGAAATCAGATATGCTATCAAAGACATGAAATTAAAAGACATATGTTCCTTGGCAGAAAAGCTATGACAAACCCAGCCAGCATATTAAAAGGCAGAGACGTTACTTTGCCGACAAAGGTCCATCTAGTTAAAGCTATGGTCTTTCCAGCAGTCATGTACGGATGTGAGAGTTGAACCACAAAGAAGGCTAAATGCCAAAGAATTGATGTTTTTGAGTTGTGGTGCTGGAGAAGACTCTTGAGAGTCCCTTGGACTGCAAGGAGATCCAACCAGTCCATCCTAAAGGATATCAGCCCTGAATATTCATTGAAAAGACTGATGCTGAAGTTGAAGCCCCAATATTTTGACCACCTGATGAGAAAAGCCCACTCATTGGAAAAGACCCTGATGCTGGGAAAGACTGAGAACAGGAAGAGAAGAGGGTGACAGAGGATAAGATAGGCAGCATCACAAACTCAACGGACACGAATCTGAGCAAGCTCCAGGAGACAGCGGAGAACCGGGAGCCTGGCATGCTGCAGTCCACGCGGTCACAGAGTCAGACACAACATTGCAACTGAATAACATCAATGACACAGGCACAACCTTCGAGATCAACGCTGTCCCGCAGAAGGTGGAGATGATGGCTGGTGCCGGCGAGCATACGGCACCACTACCCACACACGACTTCTGAGCACTTGAAATGCAGCTAGTGCCACGCAGCAGATGATGTAAAATCCTCAACGTGATTTTACATCAGTTAGATTTAAATGGCCAGACCAGCTCTAGATCATTAGGTCCTCATGGGGGAAAGGTGTGCACCTTTGGTCTGAGAGAAGGAGGGTCACGTGAGACCTTCTGGAAACCTAACCATTTACATATGGCTATGGCAGGGCGCAGGTAGCCTAACCTGGGTATGTCTGGAGACTGGCTTCCCTGTGCCGGGGGCCCCGACCCACCTCAGAGTCACACAGGGTGCTGTATGGCATCCTCAGATCCAGGTTAGCACAGCCTGGTCCAGGGATGTTTCTGAACTTGGTGCTGAGGAATGGAACAGGGTCAGGCCCAGATATCTCGAGGAGTCACCCTGGAGAGCAAGAGAGACTGTCCTCCACCCAGGTATGGGAGTCAGAATTAGACGCACATGGAGGACTTCCAGGTCGAAAGTAGAATGAGGGCATCTCGTGTGCATGCTAAGTCACTTTAGTCGTGTCCGACGCTTTATGCCCCACGGACTGTGGCCCGCCAGGCCCCTCTGTCCATGGGATCCTCCAGGCAAGAATGCTGGAGTGGGTTGCCCTGCTCTCCTCAGGAATCGAACCCGAGTCTCAGTCAACCTGCACTGGCAGGCGGGTTCTTTACCACGAGCGCACGTGGGAAGGCCCGGGGACCATTACTCCTCCGCCCAGAGACTGAGGGCGCTGAGGAAAGGAGGAGTGGCGGGACCCCCGAGTTAGATTTCCGGAGCCCAGCGGGGTGCATTCCTCTCCCAGCCCCTCCCCACGCGGCACCCAGGCGGATGTTCCGATAGGACAGAAGGCGCTGGCCGTCAGGCGGAAGACCTCTGCGCGCAGCTCTGGTCAGGAAGGACGCGGCGGCCCCGCTGCGGACCCCGCGGCGGCGACAGCAGGCAGGGAGCGGCCAGGGCACCGTCACTGGCGACGGAAAAGCTGAGGCCTCTCCCCAGCTTTTCCGGACAGACTCTCATCCCCTCGGGGAGGCAGAGGGGCGGCCCACACCCGGGCTAGTAGTGAACTTCTCACCGCCCTTGTCAAGCGGAGGCTCAAGGTCACGTTTACTTTGATTTAGAAGAAGCGATGCAGTAACGGGGCACGTTTGGCTCCTGAACGTGAGCAAACCCACACCTGCTCGGAGACACGGCCTGGTTGGCTTCTCAAGCAAGTGTTCTGACCTGTCGATTCTCCCATCACGCCGTCACATCTGCTCCCAGAGGCCTGCTGCTTATAAAATGAATTCTCTTATCTCCCAGGCTCGAGGTCCTTTTCTAGTTCACAGCAGGAAAAAAACGTCCAAAAAAACAACATGCGGAGACATGCCTGTGGCTTGGGCCGTTAATCACAGGACCCAGCGGGCCGGGTGGGAGCGCCCAGGCTCCTGGGTGAGGAGCCCCCTCTCCTGAGAGAGAGGGACGTTGTGCCTTCAGGTCAGGTGTGAGCCCCACCCGGAGCCCGTCCTCAGGCCTGGGCAGCCTGGGGCTCCACAGAGTGCCTCCTCCTCCCAAGGACCGGAGGGGTGGGAGCTGGAAATGCCGAAGCAGGACGAGGGAAGCGTCACCGCCCCCGGGGGGCTGGGTAGCTGAAAACAGTGGGTCCCGTCAAGCAGGACCTGGACGGGCTCGTTTATAAGCAAGAGCGCACTTTATTTAGAGCCCCGGGGGACGGTGGCCCCTCTCCGAAGGCAGTGCCATCACTCATTTCCACCGGAAAAGAAACCCTCCCCCGCTCGGTCCACGCAGAGGGCCGGGAGGTGCGGGCGGGGCCGGAGCGGCTGGCCGCCTGTGCCCACCCCGGGCGGCCTTGTGCGCGAGGCGGCTCGGCCCTGCTGCGCGGCCCGGGGCTGGGAGCTGCACCGCGCCCAGCGGGACCCAGTCGGCGGTAGAGGCAAAGCAAGTCCGGAGACGGAGAGGCACGGCCTGGAGAGACGATTGGCCAGGGCAGGGGAGGCCACGGAGTGAGCGGAAGGACAAGAGAGGCTGCGGGGAGCCCGCCCGCCCGCGGGAAGCCCGCTCTGGAGGCCCGGGTTCTGTTCACTTAGGTATCTGTACTCTGCAGGCGCTAAGAATACTGTTTATTAGGTGTTTGGGCTTCCCACACGGCGCTGCTGGTAAAGAACCCAGCTGCCAACGCAGGAGACCTAAGAGATGGAGCTCTGTCCTTGGGTGGGAAGATCCCCCGAAGGAGCGCATGGCAACCAGCTCCGGTGCTCTTGCCTGGAGAATCCCATGAAGAGAGGAGCCTGGCGGGCTACGGTCCATGGGGTCACAGAGTGGGAGCCGACTGAAGGGACAACAGGCACATTAGGGTTACAGGCTGTGCCTGGCACCCCGGGTGGTTTACATCACTTCTCAGACAGCCGGTATGTTCTGTTCCTATGCTTGTTTGGGGGCTGACAATTCCAGTGCAAAAGGGAAAGATCACAAGGGCTTTAGGTGACAGCACCATGACCCCAAGTCTGAACCAGGGGTCTGCCTACCCTCCCGCCCACCCAACCGCATGGCAGCAGGCCGGCTGTGCTTGTGCCTGGACACACACAGACACACAGGCGTGCAGCCTCGGAGAGGTCTCTTTTGGGAGGGACTGGACAGTGAAAGCCCACTGGGCCCCTGCCCTGGGGCTGTGCAGTGGAGAGATGAGAAGAGCTCTGGGAAGCAGCCAAATCAGCAGGACCAGCCTGGGGGCAGGGGGCGGGAGACCTCCTGAGCTCAGGGATTCCCAGAGATGCTGGGAAGGGCCCATGGAACCTAAGGTGCAGCTTGGGCTCCATGTTTTGCAGTATTTCTTTGATGGATTCTGGATTTTGTGTTGTGCTCAACTTGTTGTTTAGTTGCTAGGTCGTGTCTGACTCTGCGGCCCCAGGGACCGTGGGACTCCAGGCTCCCCTGCCCTTCAGTTAGTGCAAACTCACGTCTAGGAGCTTGCTCAACCAGATAAAAACAAAAGTTACCAGAATATTTCTCAGCTCTTATCAGCTGTTTTAAAAGAATCTGTGTGGCACCATATTGCATTTCTGTGTCTTGTTTCTTGTGTTCAACCCTTTTCTGCGATTCACCCATATTATTGTGTGAAGTGTATATTCAGTCTCACCGTCACAGTGTCCCACGGAAGGACTCTGCCAGTCCTTTATTGTTAACGGACATTTGGGTTGTTTGCACTTTGGGACTGTTTTGAGGAATGGTGTTTGGAGCCTCTTTGCCTGTGTGTCCTGGTGCTGGTCTGCAAAGGTGTCTCTAGGTGGACAGCTGATGCTGAACTCTGGGTCCTGGGGAATCATCTCTTCAGCTTTGTCCTGACACCAAACTGCTCTCCTCGGTGGGGGTCCCTGACTCCCATCCCCAGCACAACGTAAAAAGTACCCGCCCCTCTGTGTCGTCGACAACTGAGACTGTTAGAACTGTTCAAACTCTGCCCATCTGTCGGGTATGTAACGATCTCCCACTTTAGTTTTGTGTTTTCTTGATGAAAAGTGACATTGGGTCACTTTTGACATATTGATCAACTCTTTGGATTTTCTCCTTTTAAAGTAATGTTTTGTTTACTATTTTTTTCTTATTGCCAGAAATCCTTCATATATTTTGAATACTAGTTTTTCACTAGCTACATGTATTTCAAATTTTTTCCCGTCTGGTTTTCATTTGAACTCTCTTTATGATGTCTTTTGATGAAGAGACGTTCTTTCAGTGTAGTTGAATTTGCCTTTTTTTTTTTTTAATGATCAATGCCTTTTATATCTTCCTTATGGAATCCTTTTCCTTGGGCGGATCAGTTCCAGGACCTCTGAGAGAACCAAAATCCTTCGATTTTGTAGTGCCTGAGCTTTTCTGGGATTCCAAAACACCAACAGACCTGCCTCTTGGTTCCCCCACTACCAACAAAGGTCTCAACTTTTTCTGATCTGCTACCAGTCACCCACTATCTGCAGCCAGTCATATGCTTTTCAGCTTCTGAATGTTGGTGCTTTCATCTGCTTTGCCTGTTATCTTTGTGTGTGTGTGTGTGTGTGTGTGTGTGTGTGTAAGCACACGAGCACACATACTTTTATTGTCACCATGGTGGGTTTCAGGGGGAGAGGCAATAAATACAAGTTCAAATCTCTGTGTTTAAATAGAAGTCACAGCAACATGGCTTATGACAGCAAGATAAATTGGAAACCTAAACATCCACCCACAGAAATAAAACAATTAGGTCCACGCAGTGGATACCACACAGCTACACAGCACTGCGTTGCATAGAGGCAGGCGAGTGTGGTGGCGAAGAACACAGAGTCTGACACTCGGCCGCTGTGTAACTCCAGGAGCGTTACTTTACCTCCCCCTCCAGCTTCCCCATCTGTAAAATGGGATTACATTTTAATCTATGTAGAACCGTTGGCAGGATTAAAAAAGTTAATATTTGTAAAGAAAGATGAGGAATTGCACATAAGAGTGACTACTCTTATTAATAAAACAATGAAGTGCGTTTATAGATGAAGACAGGGCTCTCCAAGGTGTATTACCAGCTTTAAAGGTGAAAAACAGTATGTAGGAAAAACATATAAAAACAGTATGATCACACTTTCAAAAGGACAAATGTACATAATAGGTACGCAGAACATTTCTGAAAGGATACTCAAGAAATTGTGAGAGTGGTTATCTTGGGGTAAAAGGTAGAAGGGATTTTGAATTTAATGTCTTTTGGTATTCTCTGATTTTTTATGTGTGCTTAATACTGTTATAATTAAAAATAAGCAAATTAAAATGTGGATAATTGTTGAAACTAGGAGTTTGTTATATTAGCTCTATATTTGGGTACCTTAAAAAAAACTTTTTAAATAAATTAAAGCAGGTAAACCATCTTTGTTAGATACTCTCCAAAATTCAGAGTTGAATAACTGGAGGCACGTGTGCTGTGCTCAGTCGTTAAGTCGTGTCCGACTCTTGGTGACCCCCTGGACTGCAGCCCACCAGGCTCCTCTGTCCGTGGGATTTTCCAGGCGAGAATACTGCAGTGGGGTGCCACTTTCTTCTCCAGGGGATCCTCCCGACCCAGGGATCAAGCCTGAGTCTCCTGCTTTGGCAGCAGGTTCTTTACCACAAAGACACCTGGAAGACCCAGTTGCCTCACTTGCCCAACTGCCTCCGCTTTTCTCAAATGTTGCTGTAAGAAACGGTCACACGCAATTTACTTCTGCGGTTGCCATAAAAAATTCTCCACTGCACCATTCATGTAAAGCCATCTGAAAAGTTTGTTTTCACTTATAAATGCACGTAAATTAAGCATTTCCCTCAATTTCTCAAGCTATTAGGAAGCTCAGACGTGGATCCATAACCCAGACATGGTGACTCGGTTCACCAGCATAGCTGGCCTGCTTGCATTCTCTTTATTCCTTAATCTTTATTTCCTATTTCATTACATTTTGTGTACATCTATTATTGTCTCTTTGAATCCTTTTTTTTTTTTTTACTTAGTTGATTCTCTTAAAAGTTTAATAGATTATACCTGCAGAGGCACCTACTTCCTGGGGTGACTGAAGTCAGGATATCTTTCTTCTGCAGGATCACCAAGAACGGTTTCATGAAGACGTGGCATTTGAACGGAGCTTTTGGGGAAATATTGGGTTTGACAAACATGGGGAAGAATGTTACTGGCAGAAGGAGGTATAAATAAAAGAGCTATGGAAAGAGTGCACAGGCCATTTTGGGAGGATAATAGGATTTCACTGGGCCAAGCCATGGGTGTAAGGAGATGAAGGGTGGCCATGCTGGAGACATGGGTACGCTCAGGTCAGAAGGAATCCACACACCAGGCTGACGAATTCGGTGCTATGGTGTAAGAGAAGAATTTTTTTCCCAGAATAGGGAAAACTATTGCATATTTTTAGGCAGAGGACAGAAACTATCAAGACAGAGTTTAAAGACAAAGCTCAAATAGTACAGCTGCTCTAGCAAGGCCCAAGGTGATGCAGCAGGAAATGAGGACCAAAGCGTTAACCTCGGAACTTAGCATCACCGACTGAAAGGACAGGAGTTTGAGCAAGCTCTGGGAGTGGGTGATGGACAGGGAAGCCTGGCGTGCTGCAGTCCCTGGTCGCAAAGAGTCGGACATGACTGAGCAACTGAAGGAACCTCAGAAAGACCATGGTAGAAGAGCCACAGATAGTCTCAGAGACCAGGTTCTCCCCACGCTCTGCCGTTCTGGGTGCTTAAATCAAGCTTTTCTTTAGGGGAACCTTGGTAAACATTAAACAAGCAATACCACACATTTCTGGAGCAGGAAATGGCAACCCACTCCAACATGGTTGCCTGGAAAATCCCATGGACAAAGAAGCCTGGTGGACTACAGTCCATGGGGTTGTAAAGACTTGGACGTGACTGAACATCACACATGTAACCACAGCACTAAAATGGATTCCTGCCCAAGAGGTGATGAGGGGCAATTTTGGTTTTGGTTTTCACAAAAGACTTCCAGCCAGCATCTTTAGAGGGAACATGTATGTGTGCTCAATCGCTCAGTCGTGTCTGACTCTTTGCGACCCCATGGATTGTAGCTCACCAGGCTCCTCTGTCCATGGGATTATCCAGGCAAGCATACTGGAGTGGGTTGCCATTCCCTTTTCCAGGGGATCTTCCCGACCCAGGGATCAAATCTGTGTCTCTTGTATTGCAGGGGGATTCTTTACTGTCTGAGTCACAGGGATATAACTTAAAAACTTGCCACTTTGAGATAATAGCGACTCACTGGTGGAGGCTGCAACCGTCAGATGAACCTTTGGGGGAAGGAAGAGATGACACTCCTAGGAAAGAACTTCATGAAGATAAAAACTTTCTAAACACAAAGACCCTGATTTGAAAAGGTACATGTGCCGCAACGTCACAGTAGCCTTATTTACAACTGCCAAAATAGGGGAGCAATTTAAGTGTCGGTTAACAGATGAATGGGTAAAGAAGATGAGATATATATATGTAAAATAGGATACTACTTAGCCATAAAAAAGAATGGAATCTTGCCATTAGCAACAACATGGATGAAAATAAACTAAGTCAGAAAAATGCAGATACTGTTAATATCACTAAGCAGCCTCACAGTTACAGAGATCAAAGTGGATAGAGGACGGAGGCGGGGGCAATACAGGCGGGAGGGGAGTAAGAGCTACAGACTGGTAGGGATAAAATAAGCCACAAGAGTACAGTGTACAACACGGGGGACACAGCCAATATTTTACAAAAACTATAACTGGAGTCTCATCTCTAAAAATTATGAGTCACCATACTGTATACCTATAACATACGATATCGGAGAAGGCAATGGCACCCCACTCCAGAACTCTTGCCTGGAGAATCCCATGGACGGAGGAGCCTGTTGGGCTGCCGTCTATGGGGTCCCACAGAGTCGGACACGACTGGCGAGACTTAGCAGCAGCAGCAGCAGCAGCAACATACAATATTGTTCTTCAATAAAAACGTAGTAAAAAGATCACAGAGTACTTAAGAGTTGCGAAAAGTAAAATGCAGATTACTTTTTCTTCGAGGCATTTACCTCCTATGGAATATTTATTGCTGACTAGAATGAAAAGATAATAAAACATTCCCATAAAACAAAAATAAAAATAGAACTTTCTAATGGAGTGATCGTTAGACCAGTTGAATCCACTGCTCGGTCTAGGACGCAGGCATCGGAAAACGTGAGACAGTCCGATAAACGGGCCTCGTGACACGATGAAACAAGTAGGGCGTGACGCCCAGGAAGCTTTCTGCCTAAAATAATTACACCTCAATCCAACTGTGCGTCTTGATATAAACATTATTTTACAGAAGAAACAGTAGGAAGAACTAGTTAAATGACAGCCTGTGGAAGGAATCAGATAAAACCAGCGTGTGCAACATTCTACAGGATAAGTGACCCATTTTCAAACAAATCAATGGCATTATTTTTTTTAAGTCTATAATAGAATAAAAAGGACTAGAGACATAATACTAAAATTGAAACAGTGACAGAATTTATTTCCTTGGGTTCCAAAATCACTGGGGACAGAGACTACAGCAGTGAAATTAAAAGACGACTGATCCTTGGAAGAAAAGCTATGACAAACCTAGACGGCATATTAAAAAGCAGAGACATCACTCTGTTGACAAAGGTCTGGATAGTAAAAGCCATGGTTTTTCTGGTAGTCATGTGTGGATGTGAGAGTCGAACCATAAAGAAGGCTCAGCGCCAAAAAATTGATGCTTTTGAACTGTGGTGTTAAAGAAGACTCTTAAGAGTCCCTTGGACTGCAAGGAGATCCAACCAGTCCATCCTAAAGGAAATCAGTCCTGAATGTTCACTGCAAGGACTGATACTGACGCGGAAGCTCCAATACTTTGGCCACCTGATGCCATGAACTGACTCATCAGAAAAGACCCTGATGCTGGGAAAGATTGAAGGCAGGAGGAGAAGGGGATGACAGAGGATGAGATGGTTGGATGACATCACCGACTCAATGGACATGAGTCTGAGCAAATTCTGGGAGATGGTGAAGGACAGGAAAGCCTGGTGTGCTGCAGTCCATGGGGTCACAAAGAATCCAGTCCATTCTGAAGGAGATCAGCCCTGGGATTTCTTTGGAAGGAATGATGCTAAAGCTGAAACTCCAGTACTTTGGCCACCTCATGAGAAAAGTTGACTCATTGGAAAAGACTCTGATGCTGGGAGGGATTGGGGGCAGGAAGAGAAGGGGACAACAGAGGATGAGATGGCTGGATGGCATCACTGACTCGATGGACATGAGTCTGAGTGAACTCCTGGAGTTGGTGATGGACAGGGAGGCCTGGCGTGCTGCGATTCATGGGGTCACAAAGAGTCGGACACGACTGAGTGACTGAACTGAACTGAGCAATTGAAAAACAATAACAACTCAAATGCAATATATGGAAAGAGCTGAGAGCTTCTGGACAACGACCTCCCCTGAGCTGAGGCCAGCGCAGGATCTGGGGGCTGCGGGCCCAGCCGTCTAGCTGGGCACAGGGACCTCTGTGTGATGGGTAGGAAGCTATACCGAGGGGGTGGCCTGGGAGCTGGGACCAGGGGCATCTCAGTCACGCCCCCAGGTCCTGAGTTCATCGACGAGGGTGCCGGCTGCTCCCCACCTCACACACCCCATGTCTGGCGCCTGGTGCACCCCGAATTCTCAGCACTCAGCACTGAATCCTCAGTACTCAGTACTCAGGGCCTCTCTCTGTTCTTTATTTTTAGCCACCTGCATGACTTGTGGGACCTTACTTCTCTGACCTACGGGAATCCAGAATCTAAGGACATCTCGGAGTCTTAACCACTGGGCCGCCAGGGCATTCTCTCTCTCCACTCGTTTGAAACCACAGATTACATTGTGCTCTGAATAATAAGTAAAATTAGTTTGCAGTAACTATAGCACTTTCCTTCTCATCTTTAACATGATATAAAAATTTATGCAAATTATCTTTAATAATCAAATATTTATATAACACCTGCTGAGACAACAACCAACAAATAGAATTAAGACTTTCTGAGGTGAACTATTTCAAATCCTGAGGGGTGCAGAACTCTGAGGCTGCATTTGGCGAGTGATTTATTTGGGAGGCACTGGCGGGGCTGGAGGGTGATGAGGACTGTTCGTGGCTGATGACAAGTCTATGGAGTGGAGGTGAGTTCACATGCGTGCGTTACACACCAAGGATATGTAAAGATGGACTTTCCTGGTGGCACGGTGGATAAGGATCCACCTGCTGATGCAGGAGACACGGGTTCGATCCCTGGTCTAGGAAGATTCCACGTGCAGTGAAGCAACTCAACCCGTGTGCCCTAACTGCTGAGCCCGTATTCCAGAGCCCGTGCTCCCAACAAGAAAAGCCACTGCAGTGAGAGAGAGACCCACGCACAGCAACCCAGCATAGCGCCCGCTCGCTGCAACCAGAGAAAGTCTCTGTGTGGCAACATAGCCTCGGTGTAGCTAAAAAATACATAAATCAATAGTTTTTTAAAAAGAAGTCTTTAAAAAGGAGGTGGGGATAAGGTAAGACCAGGACAGAACTGGTTGATTATGCAGAGGGATCTGTGTAGTCCTGTGCGGGCTTCTAAGTTCTCAGGAGCAATGCCGTCCCGGGCAGTTAAGGCAGGAGGCAGGAACCTCCCACTCCTCAAATAAGATCACATTTACAGGTTTCAGGGGTTAGAACTTCAATATTTTTTTTGGGGGGGAGACAACACCCCAATGACCCACCTATATGGGAAACATCTTTCTTCCAGAGTGATCCCTGAGTCAAAGACTCAGGTCTCCATCTAAAATAGGTTCTCTTGTCCCTGATATACTAGGGGGAAAGTGACCCCCAAACTCCAAAGCTTCAGTGGTTGTCCACTGTGCTGACTTCCAGCTGGGGGCCAGAAGTCATCTTTGGGGGCAGATGATTCTTTTGCTTTGGGAAAAATACAGCGATTGCCCGTTTGTGCGAAGTAAAACAAACATCCCTACTAAGAAAGGGTGCATGCGTGCTAAGTCACTTCAGTCGTGTCCGACTCAGAAGCCAGGCGCTTCTGTCCATGGGACTCTCCAGACAAGAATACTGGAGTGGGTTGCCACTTCCTTCTCCAGGGGATCTTCCTGACCCAGGGATCGAATCCACGTCTCTTGTCTCCTGCACTGGCAGGCGGCTTCTTTACCACGAGTACCACCTGGGAAGCCCCCTGAAAAGAGTGGCTCAAGATAAAAGGACTTCTATGACAGTGTAAAAATCTGTCTTCGCCAACCTGCAGATTGTTTCTGGGGGAAGTGGAGGAGCCTGGATTCTAGGTAGAGTAAAGATGGTTCCAAGTGCCTTCCTTTGCTTGGGGTGGGGGTGGGAGAAGTGGATGTGAGGGTGTGGGTGGGAGTTACAGGCCGTGCAGCATGGAGCCAGGCTGAGGGCGAAGGGAGAAGTCACCCTGAGGGTACAGGGTGCCGGAGCCGGCAGTGTGGACTTGCAGTAGACGATGGCAAACTGGTCGTGCAGAATTCTGGAAGCAGATAATCCATATGCATCCTATGGAGAGCTAACTTTAAAAATCAACCATTTCCTACAAGAGCACTGACAGCAGCCCAAGGTTACCATTGTTCCAATTTTGGTTTTGGTTTTCCCCAGAGCATAGGAATCTTCACATTCTTTTCAAGACAACATTAAGGAAGATGAAAGTTTCCTTTTAATGAAAATATAACCTCATTTGAATGTTTAAAAATATCCCTTGAGCACAGGATCAATTGCTAGCCTACTTACTGCTTCAGTATTGAAGATGTTAGCGGTAAAGTTTTAATTACATAATAAGAGGGGAAAAGCCATAATTTAAGAGTGCAATTACCCAGAAGAATTTATCTCATTATCAACTTCTTTGAATAGATCTAAAGCCCACAGAAGCCTTGCTTTTAGGAAATAAAACAAACTCTGCTCATCATCAGCAACTATTTTAAACTGCGTTTGGAGTCAGCTTGTGGACAACATCAAGTGCTGGTGGGAGGACGGGGGCAACTGGCTCAAGTACTTTGCTGTGTTGCGAACACACACTCGGCAGACAGTCCAGCAACACCGCCCCTAGGCATTTACCAAGAGAAGTGAGAACTGTGTCCCCACAAAAACCTGTATGTAAAGATTTACGGCAGCTTTATTCATAATTACCCCAAACTAGAGAAGACTCTACACATGGACATCACCAGATGGTCAACACCGAAATCAGATTGATTATATTCCTTGCAGCCAAAGATGGAGAAGCTCTATTCAGTCAGCAAAAACAAGACCAGGCGCTGACTGTGGCTCAGACCATGAATTCCTTATTGCCAAATTCAGACTTAAATTGAAGAAAGTAGGGAAAACCACTAGACCATTCAGGTATGACCTAAATCAAATCCCTTATGATTATACAGTGGAAGTGAGAAATAGATTTAAGGGCCTAGATCTGATAGATAGAGTGCCTGATGAACTATGGAATGAGGTTCGTGACATTGTACAGGAGACAGGGATCAAGACCATCCCCATGGAAAAGAAACGCAAAAAAGCAAAATGGCTGTCTGGGGAGGCCTTACAAATAGCTGTGAAAAGAAGAGAAGCGAAAAGCAAAGGAGAAAAGGAAAGATATAAACATCTGAATGCAGAGTTCCAAAGAATAGCAAGAAGAGATAAGAAAGCCTTCTTCAGTGATCAATGCAAAGAAATAGAGGAAAAGCAACAGAATGGGAAAGACTAGAGATCTCTTCAAGAAAATCAGAGATACCAAAGGAACATTTCATGCAAAGATGGGCTCGATAAAGGACAGAAATGGTATGGACCTAACAGAAGCAGAAGATATTAAGAAGAGATGGCAAGAATACACAGAAGAACTGTACAAAAAAGATCTTCAGGACCCAGATAATCACGATGGTGTGATCACTGACCTAGAGCCAGACATCCTGGAATGTGAAGTCAAGTGGGCCTTAGAAAGCATCACTACGAACAAAGCTAGTGGAGGTGATGGAATTCCAGTTGAGCTATTCCAAATCCTGAAAGATGATGCTGTGAAAGTGCTGCACTCAATATGCCAGCAAATTTGGAAAACTCAGCAGTGGCCACAGGACTGGAAAAGGTCAGTTTTCATTCCAATCCCAAAGAAAGGCAATGCCAAAGAATGCTCAAAGTACCGCACAATTGCACTCATCTCACACACTAGTAAAGTAATGCTCAAAATTCTCCAAGCCAGGCTTCAGCAATACGTGAACCATGAACTTCCAGATGTTCAAGCTGGTTTTAGGAAAGGCCGAGGAACCAGAGATCAAATTGCCAACATCCGCTGGATCATCGAAAAAGCAAGAGAGTTCCAGAAAAACATCTATTTCTGCTTTATTGACTATGCCAAAGCCTTTGACTGTGGATCACAATAAACTGTGGAAAATTCTGAAAGAGATGGGAATACCAGATCACCTGATCTGCCTCTTGAGAAATCTGTATGCAGGTCAGGAAGCAACAGTTAGAACTGGACATGGAACAATAGATTGGTTCCAAATAGGAAAAGGAGTACGTCAAGGCTGTATATTGTCACCCTGTTTATTTAACTTATATGCAGAGTACATCATGAGAAATGCTGGACTGGAAGAAACACAAGCTGGAATCAAGATTGCCAGGAGAAATATCAATCACCTCAGATATGCAGATGACACCACCCTTATGGCAGAAAGTGAAGAGGAACTAAAAAGCCTCTTGATGAAAGTGAAAGTGGAGAGTGAAAAAGTTGGCTTAAAGCTCAACATTCAGAAAAAGAAGATCATGGCATCCGGTCCCATCACTTCATGGGAAATAGATAGGGAAACAGTGGAAACAGTGTCAGACTTTATTTTGGGGGGCTCCAAAATCACTGCAGATGGTGATTGCAGCCATGAAATTAAAAGACGCTTACTCCTTGGAAGGAAAGTTATGACCAACCTAGATAGCATATTCAAAAGCAGAGACATTACTTTGCCAACAAAGGTCCATCTAATCAAGGCTATGGTTTTCCCAGTGGTCATGTATGGATGTGAGAGCTGGACTGTGAAGAGGGCTGAGCGCCTAAGAATTGATGCTTTTGAACTGTGGTGTTGGAGAAGTGTCTTGAGAGTCCCTTGGACTGCAAGGAGATCCAACCAGTCCATTCTGAAGGAGATCAGCCCTGGGATTTCTTTGGAAGGAATGATGCTAAAGCTGAAACTCCAGTACTTTGGCCACCTCATGTGAAGAGTTGACTCATTGGAAAAGACTCTGATGCTGGGAGGGATTGGGGGCAGGAGGAGAAGGGGACGACAGAGGATGAGATGGCTGGATGGCATCACGGATTCAATGGACGTGAGCCTCAGTGAACTCTGGGAGTTGGTGATGGACAGGGAGGCCTGGCGTGCTGCGATTCATGGGGTCGCGAAGAGTCGGACACGACTGAGCGACTGATCTGATCTGATCTGATCTGGAGATACCCCAAATGTCATTCAACTAGTAAATGGATGAACACACTGTATTCAGGCAAAAGAATATTACTCAGCAATAAAAAGGAACAAACCATTGATACAAGCAGAAAGGAGCACCTTGCTAAGTGAAGGAGGCCAGACTCCAGTAGCTGCACACCGCATGCTTCCATTCACTGTGGGAAAGGCAAAGCTCGACAGGGGACCCAGCGCAGATCTTGGGTGCCAGGGCCTGTTGAAAGGGGGTGGTGTGATTCACTATGAAGGAGCAAGAGGGAATTCTGCAAATATGGAAACGCCCAGTCTTCTTTATGGTGGTAGCTACACAACTACATGTGTTGCATGCTAAATCGCTTCAGTCATGTCTGACCCTTTGCAACCCCGTGGACCATAGCCTGCCAGGGTCCTCTGTCCATGGGATTTCCCAGGTAATCCCTGGAGTGGGTTGCCACGGCCTCTTCCAGGGGATCTTCCCCACCAATGGGATCGAACACACATCTCAACGTGTGGGCAGGCAGGTTCTTTAGAGCCTTACTAGTGCCACCTGGGAGGAGGCGATGGCAACCCACTCAGTGTTCTCGCCCGGAGAACCGCAGGGACGGGGTGCCTGGCGGGCTGCCGTCCATGGGGTCGCTAGGAGTCAGACACGACTAAGCGACAGCAGCAGCAGCAGCAGCAGCAGCAGCGCCAGCTGGGAAGCCATAACTGTATGCACTCGTTGGAGTGCACGGAACTGCAGTCTTAGCAAAGGTGAGTTTTATGGCTTGTACTAAATTATCCTGACTCAATAAAACTGACTTAAAAATCAATCATTTTGTGATTTCCTAAGTATAATGCTGATGTTGAACAAGCTTTCATTAACACTTGATGCAAACCAGGGTGGGGAAGGTGGGCAGGTCCTGTCTTTCAAATCACTAGTCCAGATGTTCTGTTGTAGCTGCTTTGCTCTGTCTGAGCAGAAGACACTTTTTTAGGGGGATAGGGCCCACGACTGCCTGCACTGCTCCTGGAGAACAGTGGCCACTACTGGCCCCTCCTGGAAGACGTGCTCTATGCACGGACATCTCCTCACCATCCACACCATCCGTGGATGCCCAGGTATGAAGTGTCAGGTAACTGCTGAGATTGTATTTGCTCAGCTTCAAAGATCTCTCAACCACGCTGTGGAGGCTGTTTCATTATTTATCATAAATGCTCTAATGAATACAGTCATGGACAGGAATCTAGAGCCCTGCAGCCTTCACCCAGCAGATGCAAGTGCAGACAAGTGTCCAGGGGCAGCCGTGAGTGGAGGTGCTCATCCTTCTGTCGTTGTATGTGAATCTACTCTTGTTCTAATGATAACCAGATGATAATTAAGATGATGATAACCAGCATCATCTTAACTCAGAGAATGGAATCTCTTTGGGGACATAGGGCCAACAGATTGTGTGCTTAGGATATAAAGTGTCTAATGCAAAGTTTTAGGGCTCACTACTGAATCTGGGAGATTCTAAGTTTGATTTTAAGAGGGTTTGGGGCTTTAAAAAAATATTTCCATCATTGATTTATTCCACCCACATCAGTTCAACTTGTAGCCCAAAACAGAATACTTCATGATACTTTTAGTGGCAGCGAAACATAGCAGATACATCATGACCGCCATCCGCAAAGTCATTGCAACAGTGGGTGGGTGTGCAAACCTTAGGACTGAGGTGTGAAACCCACATACTAGCTTTGTGAGCTTGTGAAGTTCATTAATCCCACTGACCCTATTCTCTCTTCTGTAAAGATAACAAATGTCACTTGATGTATTTGCTGTGATGATTAAATGGGATAACATATATGTGAAGAACTTTGCAGGCTGCTTCAACAATCGGTTCCCAGGTGGCTCAGATGGTAAAGAATCTGCCTGCAATACAGGAGGTCCAGGTTCAATCCCTGGGTGGGGAAGATATCTCCACTGGAGTGGGGCAACCCACTGCAGTATTCTTGCCTGGAGAATCCCATGGACAGAGGAGCCTGGCGGGCCACAGTCCATGGGGTCGCAAAGAACTGGACACGACTGAGCAACTAACACTCACTTTAAACAAACAGTAGCTGTTTGCCCAAGTGTTATTTACAGCTCACGGGAGGTGAGGCTCTCTCTTCCCCTTGAGTCCAACCCACACTCTTGTCTTCCTGTAACAGGACTGGCAGTGGTCACTGCTGTCGCCCCTCCCTTTATTTACACAGAAACTTGTGTGCGGCTGCGGGGAGGGGAGGCTTCAGGAACAATGCTGCACCTACCTGGCTCACACTTAGCCACTGTCCCCAGAGCCGAGGTGAAAGCAGCCGGCCTCGGGAGCGTCCACCTGTCAGCGGCAGCTCTTCAGCACCAGCCCGTCGGGGAACTCTCGGCGCCTTTCTCCTACCGGACCTCTCACAGATGACCCCGATCCTTTGCAAAGCTCCTGAGGGTGCTGTGCCTCCACGCAGCCCAGCCTGCTCTGTCCCCCAACACTGGCTCTGCAGACCAAGGGCAACCATGGAGCAATTTTGGCAGGGCACGAAGGATCCTGTTATAGTGAATCTCCAGCCAACAGACACCAACTGGCCTTACCTTCGTGTGACCGAACAACCTTTCCCGTGATAACAAAATCTACCTCAAGGCTACCGGCTCCCCTTGTTTCCAGACACTGGTGATCGTAGAAATTTGGAGTTTGTTTTCATGGTTTCCCTCTCCCAACACCTCTTTATTGCAATATTATTTTTGTTGTTGTTTTGCTGTTTAGTCGCTAAGTCGTGTATGACTCTTTTGCAAAGCCACATTAGGGAGCCTGCGAGGCTCCTCTGTCCATGGGATTTTTCAGGCAAGAATACTGGAGTGGGTTGCCATTTCCTTCTCCAGGGGATCTTCCTGACTCAGGGATCGAACCCGCGTCTTGGGTGTCTCCTGCGTTGCAGGTGGATTCCCTACCACTGAGCCACCTGAGAAGCCCAATACTATTATTAATACATAAAATAATGAAAACAGAAAATATTGATAGAAAACATTCCACGTTTCTAACCAAATACATTTATGCCAATAAGTAAAACACAAAACACAGTTTTCACGGGTGAACGTGCTCTCTAGAAGCCAGACTGCGGCATTCCACAACGTCTCAGAGGCCAGAGCAGCCCACAGAGCAAGCAACAGCTCGAGGCCCTGCCACTGGGAGCCCCACTGTGAAAAGAGGTCCTATTGTAGACACATTTACTCTGAATAAATGCTACTGGTTTACATATCCTGAAACTTAATTTTATTATAAAATTAAAAATTTTGATGTCTTTATTTTTTTCACTAATAGTAAATAAAGAATGCTCTAAAAGCTTTAAATATGTGTTTTTCCATGGTTTCTTTGTCACTGAAATAAAAGGCCTAAAAACCTATATATTCTCATATCCAGAATATATAATTTGCAAAACACAATGAGAAAATAAACCGATTAAAAAATAGGCAAAAAATATGAACACACACTTTACCAAATAAGAGATTAAGATGGCCAAATAAACATACAACATGATGCTCAGTCATGGGCTGCAAATGTCAATGAAATTAAAGCCACAATGACATCTTTTAGAATGGCTAAAGTTAAAAGAAACGGACAACTGACACTGCTGACCGCTGGCGAGGACGTGGAGCAACTGGGATGCAGAATGGTGCAGGCGCTTCAGAGAATAGCCTCGCGGTCTCTTACCGTGTTAAATAGACACATTTACCGAGTGATCCCAGTGCTTCCCTGAGAGCTCAGCTGGTAAAGAATCCGCCTGCAGTGCAGGAGACCCCAGTTCAATCCCTGGTCAGGAAGACGCCCTGCAGAAGGGACAGGCTGCCCACTCCAGCATTTAGGGCTTCCCTTGTGGCTCAGCTGGTAAAGAATCCGCCTGCAGTGCAGGAGACCCCAGTTCAATCCCTGGTCAGGAAGACGCCCTGCAGAAGGGGTAGGCTACCCACTCCAGCATTTAGGGCTTCCCTTGTGGCTCAGCTGGTAAAGAATCCGCCTGCAATGCAGGAGACTTCGGTTCGATCCCTGGGTTGGGAAGGTCCCCTGGAGAATGGAAAGGCTCCCCGCTCCAGTATTCTGGCCTGGAGAATTCCATGGACTGTATAGTCCATGGGGTCGCAAAGAGCTGGACACGACTGAGTGGCTTTCACTTTCACTATGATCCCACAACTCCACACCTGGGTATTCATTCACCCAGGAGAAGTGAAAGCATGCGTCCACTCATATTATTATAGCAACTGTATCTGTAATTGCCTCAAGTTGGAAAAAACACAAGTACAGGTGAATAAGTGGTGGTACATCCACAGAATGGAATACTACTCAGCAAGAGAAAATGAACCAATCACCGACGTACCCAACAACTTAGCCGGCTCTCAAGGGTGTTGCTGGAAGAAGATAAACTCAAATGGCTCCCTACTGGATGATTCCATTTGGATGACTTTCTGTAATAACAGCACAGAGACAGGGAACAGATGGTGATTACCAGGAATCTGAAGGGAAGGAAGG
The DNA here is from genome assembly GCF_032452875.1 of Bos javanicus. NCBI lineage: Eukaryota > Metazoa > Chordata > Mammalia > Artiodactyla > Bovidae > Bos > Bos javanicus. The sequence goes on along the minus strand of NC_083891.1, from coordinate 60,730,111 downwards.
AGGAAACTGATCACAAAGAGAAATGGGGACTGTGGGGGCACTAAGTATAGCCTACATCCTGACTGCAGCAGCGGTTACCAACCTCTTGTTTTTGTCAAAACTCATAAAACTATATCCCTAAAAAGAGTGAATTGTAGTGGCTATAAATTACAAACTCAATAAACCTGAGGTAAACAAAAACTTGCTTTTTTCCCATGATACAGTAAGTATTTTTGAAAAGTTCTTCTAAGAGCTTTAAATATGCATCTTTTTTTTCATGGTTTCTTTGCCATTGAAATAGAGAGGCCATAAAAACCAATAAAAATGAACTTGCTTTTCCATTTCACTAGGATGATTTACTGCCTCTGCCTAGATTAAGGTAACTCATAGGAGTCTCATCATAAGAATGCAGTTTTTCTTGTGATTCTACAGTCTGTGTAGCCTTGTTTCCAGGGCTACACCTTCTCGTGAGAAATCAAGCACCTTGGTCACACTGAAAGCTTTCGCTGGGCTCCAGTTCCTGCCCATAGGGGTTTGGGCCTATACCACAACCTCTTCTGTGCTGGCAGCCAATTTATTGTCCTCCCCATGGAGGGAGAGAAAACCAGGACTCTAGGAGAAAGACAAACGTGCCATTCCAACCCACACATTCCAGTGTCCTTCACTTTGCCCAAGTGTCGGAGCTATGAAGGGCCCACCAGAGCCCATTCTAGCTGTGCGGCCCCGTGAGGCCGTGGGGGTGTCTGGGGACGAGCAGGCCCATTCTAGCTGTGCCCCCAGTGAGGCCGTGAAGGTGTCTGGGGACGAGAGGGCAAACCTTCTCCTTGTTCCATCAGATATGGGAGGAGGGTAACTTCATCAGCCCCTCAGGGTAGAATGAATTTACCAGATCAGACCTGGAATTTGGCATTTTAACTTTTATGCTATTAGACATCTTAATCTTCAATGAAGATTTTTTTGGAAAGTGTTTGTACATGCTAGTTTTATTAATACTAAGGGAATGGGGAGAAGAGATACTGGCTAAGCATGAGTGTCAACCTCACCTTGGGGTCAAGATAACTGGAGTGGTGAGGTGGACAGACAGACAGACATAAAGTCAGACTCCCAAGAGAGACCATGGTGCAGTGAGTCACAGAGGGTCGCATCAGAATCACTTAGGGGTCCCTCCATACTTGAAAATTTATTAACTTCAAACCTCGGGCCACATGGGGCTGTTCTACCAAGGGAGGCAGTTCCTCAGCAGGGGCCACCAGGAAGTGCTGGTCCAGGGTTCCCAGCCTCTGTGCCCCCCTGTACCTTTGCTGACACCTTCCTGTGATACCACCTGACATGCTTGTGCCCCCTGCTGGCTCCACCACGGCCCAGTTTCAGGTCCCCACCTATTTTCGGCAAGGCTGTAGTAGGTGCAAGGTAGTCCGTTCACCAGCATAGCCCTGGGGAGTCAGAAATGGCACAGATAACCCCTCCCCAGCACTGCAGCAGAGCCATGTTTACAGTCCTCCCCAGCAATCTAGAACCCTGGACTCCCTGGGACTCTCTAATTATCCTCATCCTCTTTTCCAGGGATGCTCATGGCCCAAGCATCAAAAGCACACTGAATAAAAATGATCCAGACTCACCAACCAAACATTTGGGCCTTTGGATGATTTATCCTTTCTCGCAGAAGGATGTTACGCAGCTCATACCCAGAGCCCCCAAAAGCAGATGGCCAAAGGGAGTCACATGCCATCAGAGACTGTCAAAGAGAAAAAACTTCAAAATTATACCTCTTCCACCAGGGCCAGCACTTCGGCTCAGGTTACCCTTTCGCCCAGTACCTCACCATCAAGAGTCTGTTCATTAAATCAGCCTAAACGGTGAACACAACATCGTTTATCTGTTTATGAACAGGTTCTTCTACCCAAAGGATCTCACCAATTTCCTTGATTCTATAAATTACCACTTTCCCATGATCTGTGCCAATGGAAGGCAACAGAACTGTAGACCCAGCACCGTCATCATGGGTATCTGGCTTTGGAAGGAATTTCAATGCTGAAATATGAACGCAAGTCTCTCATTTGCAGGACTTCACTGCAGTCTGCAGCAAGGGAGCCTGCTCAGCGGAGAAGGGAGCCCTGACCAGGGCTGGGAAATGCCCCTCCCCTGCTCCCGAAGCACCCTCCCCACACCATCTGATAGAGAGATGGCAATGTGCCTGTGCTAGAGAGATGGCAAGAGGGCCCCACGCCCCCTTCACTGTCTCCCAATCCCCCAGGGTTCCCTGCAGTTCTGCGTGCCCTCCCCTTCAATCTGACCGGTCCTGTGTCTTGCTCTTCTCAAAGAATGAGGCAGTAGTGCCAGCCTGCCAGTTCAAGCTTAGGTCTCAAAAGCATGAGACGGTTTTGCTTGCTCTCTGGGAACCCAGCCACCACCAGGACAAGCAGGCCAGGGCAGCCTGCTGGGAGAATGAGGGGACTGCAGGGAGAGGGTTCAGTCCAGCATCCAGCTGGCCAACCCCCAGCACACCAGCCAGCAATCTGCACGTGGGTCAGCAAGTCCAGCCAGGCTCACCCAGGCCTAATGAACCAACCAAGCTGAGCCAACCCACAGAGGCGGGAGCTAAGTCAATGGTGGTTGTTTTAAACCACTGAATTTTGGGGTACCTTGTTACACATGTAGAGCCCTCTCTCCTCCTGCCCTATGAAGGTTCCAATATCTCACACTCAAACTGCTCTTTTCCTTACAAGGAGAGCGAAGAAATTAATTCTTTCTATTTCTGAGAGTTGAACTAGGGTGGGGGTAGAAAACACCAGGCTCCATTTCCCTTCAACCCCTCCACCGCACAGCAACCCGCACTTTAAGGAGTTTTACTGGCGGGATCTACGGTGGCTATATTATTAAAACAAGGCACCTTACGTCCCAGCTCTTGTCAAGGTTTCCACCAATGACACAGTATAACCAACATTTGATACCACAGCACGCCACAGAGATCAGAAAGAAGTCAGGTCATTATTTCACAAAAAGATTTGTTTAAACAAGCCATGAAAAAAAGTGTGTTGTCAAATACAAGTTTAATAATCTCTTTATCACATTCCCCAGTTTTCCATTACTGTCTCCATTTCATCCTGTTTACATCTGTCACACACAACTCTATAATACAGACACAGAGCTATATTTGCTGTCCATTTCCTATCATTTAACTGTCTTTGGATCAGTACAGAATTAGCAAGGATCAGCATGGCAAAGAATATAGCTTCTTCTGAAAGTAGATTCTTATGCGTTTATTTAGCACCTTTTATTTAAGGAGCTCAAGATACTTTAACATTCACTGTAGCATTCTTTTGTTACTTCCAAGTAGGGAAAGTGTCAAAAATTACCATTAGTGCCTTTTTGTAGGAAAAATTTAAAAAAAGAAAGCAGAGAAAGGTAAAGTATCAGTGAGATGTGACAGTCACAGTAGAAACTTGGGGCTTTAGCTCTGCCTTCTCCTCAGTGAACTGTAATATAACCAAAGGTATAATAGTTACTTCCATTTTTATAACATCTCTCTTTGGATGGATGTTATCTCAAAGGGCAGTGCAGACAGTAAATTCTCACCAACGGATCATTCTGGCAATAAGCTTATTTCCTGCCATTTTTCATGTCTGCTAAGGAGCCACAGAAATTATAGAGCCACCTCTGCTTCTCCATTAAAAATCATAATCGACAGCTACTATTGTAGCATTTCCAACAGACCTGCAACCAACAGGGAGAAACCCTTGTGTGAGGTCACTGAAGTCTGGACAGTGACTACTATTAGCACTTTCAAAACCTACCAGATCCACAAAATCAATTTTAATGTGCTCAGGCATTGTAACTCTAGTATCTGAGGAAAACAAAGGCTAACTGGCCCAATGGATGAAACACGCCGGGTAACCCCTTTCAACCTGGTCACACTGCATGTTTCCTCACAACAGCACTGATGCTAAGAGAAAGCATCTCTGTGATACATCTTCTTAAGTTCACAATATAAGGACTTGGTTTTTAATTCAGATGCACGGAAAATAACAGGAATGTTTTCCACTTCTACAAGGCTAAACTAAAGACACATATTTAGGAAGAAAATGGGGCCTACTGCCTAACACATTTATGCTCTTCTTGTTTAGAAAGAAACAATGCATATTAACGTCTTTATTCTTCCTTTCTTGAACTTTTGCAGCACCTTCTTTTTTTCACTGAGTGTGCAGGCCACCATCCCATATCCTACTCATTTTCCATGTTTTCCCCATTCTCGAGAATGAGAATGCCAAGTGCAGAAACTTGGAGATTTTTAGAGACTTAGTTACCCAAGTTCTGCTGTCTCTGCTGGGATGGGTATGCACATTCATCTTGGCATATGGATGGGGATGGGGATTAACCATTTTGAGATGGATTAAAGGAGAAAGACACAAATTGCAGCTTTGGGCTGCACAGAAGTTGACACACACCTAAAAATATTTAGGGGGATTCTCCCTTCCTTTAAAAAAACTGAGAACTCAGAAAAGTTTTCAAAAGCTCAAAGTCTCTCCTCTTGTTTCCCAAGCTTCCCGCCAGGTTTCACATTTCTAGCCTTTTCCCAAAAGTGCTTAATACAGACTCCTCGCCCCCACCCCCTCCATCACTGCACACAGGCACCTGCTTGTGAGAAGGGGTGAAAGAAATATAAAAAAGACCGTCACCCGCAGGAGAATTTTCAAGAAAATCGTTAAATAGTAAAAAGAAAGAAACGGGGTGGGGGGAGGAGACAGTATCAAGAAAAACGTTATGAAAGACAGTGAAATACAAATATCAAATATGGAGAAAGGGCTGGGGGGGAGGATACAGACCCAAATGGAACGGGACAGCCGTAGAAACAGATGCCATTTAGAGACAAACCACTGATGAGCTGATAATGGGAGGTTAAAGGAGAAGAAAAACTAGTAAAGGAGGTAAAAAGGGGAGCGACTGAAGACAGCAACGTGTACCTGTGCAATGCGTTGACACTTGACTGTGGACGGCAGAGTAGTAATAACAAACGTACATTCCCCCCTCCCCCCCGCCAAAGTCCTCGATCCCATTTAAGCAAGGTGGACGAAGGACGCCGGGTCATTTCACGCAGCTGTACCGAACGCAGGGGCGTGAAGGCGCAGACCCCGGGCAACGGCCGCGCCCACCAGGGACCACGCCCCTCCAAGACCACGCCCCGTCGCGCCCCGCCCCGCCCCGCCGCCGGGCGGCGACGCGGCTTCCGACGTGCGGGGCCCGCGTGTGGAGGCCCAGCGGCCCCGAGGGGCGCAGAGAACCGCCAGTGGTGCTCCCGGCTCAGCGCCGCGTCTCGGCCGCCCCCTGCTCCTGCACCGGCCGCGAGGCCTTGTCGGGCTCCGGGGCGCCGCACTCCTGCAGTCCTGGGCCCACGTCGAGGCTGGCGCACGCATCCGGGAAGCGCGGCCCGAGGCCAGCGAACGAGTCGCAGCGCGGCGAGCTCTCCTCCTGCACCGGGCGTCCCGCCGGCTCCCCCGCGCCGCCGCCCGGCCCCGCCGGGCCCTCCTGCGAGTTCTGACTGACGTAGACCACGATGATGTCGCCCTTGAAGTTCATCACCTGCCCGCTGGAAATAAACGTGGAGTTACTGTTTCCAGTCACACTGCCTGCAGGGGAGAGGAAGAGGGAAGCGCAGAGTGAGTCAGGGATCTGGGCGGGAGGCTGGTGGACCCACCCGGCTCCGGACACGCGCTCCGTCACCTCCCCCGGCCTGACCCAGAGAGGAGGAGGGGCGCGAGGAGGAGACAGCGCGGGCGTCGTCGCCGGCCGCGTGGGCGGCACGCGGGCAGCATCGCGGGCCCACGGATGGGTTCAGGTGTTGCGGCCGGCGCGCGCGTGTGACGGATGCGCCGCAGACACGGCCCAGGGCGCAGCGGTGGTCCGTGTGTCGGGAAAGCAGCAGAGGCTGGAGGGGAGGCCGCCGCTGACCCGACCCGGGGCCCACCTCAGCCCAGCCTCCTCGCTCAGCGCGCTCCCATCTTTTTACCCTCCCTGGAGAGGTCCCGGATGGCCCTGGGGCCACGTGGGCCCAGGATCTAGCAGAAATTAACTTCCTTAACATTTTTTTTTAACTCCTAGAAAAAGATTAAGGGAAAAAAAAAAAACTCAAAAACAATCTTACAAAACACTGTTCCCTTCTGAACCCTGAGGTGGGGGGTTGTTTTGTCCCCAGGGTGTTCTATCATGACCTTTTGTGGGTGACTGGATTTAGCCAGTCTTTAATTAGTGAGCCTTTTGAAAACCAAATAGAAAGTTCAGTGAATACTCGGACACCTACTGCCTCCTACTTTAAAGACTAATTGCTCTAGAAATGACCCCGGGTGAAAATCAGTGCCAGAAACCAAGCAGAAGCAGCAAAGCCCCAACCGTCCGCAACACAAGCAGAATCTCAGTCTGACCAGGGAAGGCGAACAGCACAACAAACAGCGCCTCACTGTTAACGCCATCTTTTCTGCTCCTTCTCTGTTATGACAAAGCTTAATAAAAATGTACACAAGTAATACTGTTTTTATCATTACTCTCCATGAAGAGATTTCCTCCCATATGGAGGGCATATTTTGGATGGTCTGACTTAAGAACCAACAGCATCCAGGGAATCCCAGGAGCCTTTCCATCCACCCAAAGGGCGCCTGCAGAGACGCTGAGACGGGCCCTGTGGCCCATTCCAGGGATTTCAGTGAAAACGGATTTCAAATATGAGCCACAAATTGGAAGTCATAATTGAGGATTTATAACTCACGCCGTTTTTCCCATAGGTAGCTGTGTTGGGTGTGACCCTAGATGGGTGGTGGCAGGGGAATTTATTAATTCCCCAAGCAACTTAGGCAAGGCTAGCTAGTATTCCATTCAGCAACACGTTCTCCATTCCCTCTAAAACATTTAAACATGATCCAGCAATCCCACTCCTGGGCATATATCCAGAGAAAACTATAGTTTGAAAGGATAATGCAGCCCGGTGTTCATTGCAGTGCTGTTTACAATAACCAAAACACGGGAGCAACCTAAATGTCCATCAACAGGAATGAATAAAGAAAAGTGGTACATACATACAATGGCACATTACTCAGCCCTTCAGAAAGATGAAATAGTGTTATTTGCAGCTACATGGATGGACCTACAGATGATCATAGTAAGCAAGTCAGACAGACAAATATCATACGATACCACTTATATGAGGAATCAAAAAAATGATACAGATGAACTTATTTACAAAATAGAAGCAGACTCACAGAAAACAGCTTATAGTTAACAAAGGGGAAAAGTGAAAGAGGGCATAAGTTGGGAACTTGGAATTGATATATACATACTGCTGTATTTAAGACAGATAACCTACAAACACCTTCTGTCTTTGTAGGAACTCAATATTCTGCAATAACCTAAAAGGAAAAAGAATTTGAAAAAGAATAGGTATACATATAACTGAATCACTTTGCTATCTACCTGAAACTAAAACAACATTGTAAATAAAACTAAACTCCAATATGAAACAAAAATTAAAAAATAAACAGGTGTGCCTATAATCCAGCACACCCTAAGCTAGGGGTCTACTCTCCAGTATGCCGATGTCTTTCTGCTCCCACCAGTTACCAAGTTCTCAGGTCTGTTTTTAACTAGTTGAACTCATGAAATCTAATTAAATACAAGCATACCTTGTTTTCTTGCTTGAGTTTATTGTGCTTTGAACACACTGGGTTTTGTATAAATTGAAGGTTTGTGGCAACCTGCAATGTCAGATAATGTCAGCATTTCTTGGCAATAAAGGATTTTTAAGGTATCTACATTGTTTTTAGACATGCTGTCACACTTAGTAGACAGCGTATGGTGTAAACACAATTTCATATGCACTGGGAAACCAAAAGGTTCATGCGACTCACTTGACTATGATGTGTGCTTTCTTGTGGTGGTCTGGAACTGAGCCTGCAGTACACCCAAGGTCTGTCTCTCTCTGTGTAAAGTTGTGAAAGGTAAGTGTGAAAAAAGGCAAATGCTTCTAATAAAACTAAAGTGAATGCTTTGCAATGACCCAAATAAATGTGAGACACTAAACACAAAAGACATCAACCAGCTGCTGAACTGGACAAGGCCTCTGTTAAAAGAAAACAAGAAAAGGAGTCTTTAAAAATGCAGAAGGAGTTTACACTCAAATTTGTTCTGCAAAGATCTATAATTTCTCATTCCCCACTAAAGAAACAGAAATTGGGAATTAGGATGGTGTGGTTAATGTGAAAAAGGCTCAGGAAACTATAACCAACCAACACATATGTCCCTGTACTAAAAAAAGTCAATGTGTGAATGTAAGTTATGTGTTTTAAGTTAAAGATGTTTAAGATATGAACTTGTAAATGACTTTTTCAAGTAACTCAGCAACCAACCAAGCCTGACACAAGGGCTCCTACCATAGCAGCAGCAGAATGAATGAATATAATAACCAAGAGAAGTCTTCCTAGTTGAGGGATCACTAGTTAAACACAAAAGTCAACGTGAGAAATCAAAAGTGATACGTGTATACCATAAACATTCCATTCCAGTTTAAAATATACCATGTTTAACAATAAAAAACAAAAGATACTATGTTTATTTAATAAGAGCAGCAATTGTAAGTGGCTTTAAAGTGTGATTTTTTTTTCTTGGTGTATTTCTTCTAGCTTTTTATTATTTCAACATTGACTGCTGATTCTGTCATTTTTCCAAAATTATATAAACCTACACACAAGGCAATGCTCACCAAAGTATGACTGATTTATGGTCTTGAATCAAATATCCTCTTCATATTGATTTATCTGTTTTTGTCATGGTATATATAATTTCTCCATCCTTTAAAATTTTGTTTTCCAACAAATCATCATCATGACTCCATTGTTGTTAACCTTATTCCTTGTCAGAATCTTCAGTCTGTCTGAACTCAGATTGAAAAACAGTTTTTAAACCATCCTCTTACACGTCAAGATTTTGTGTTAAACTTTTCTTCTTAAGAATTTCATTCCATGCCTTTGCCTCATGGCCAACATATCTTTGATTTACTCTATAGGGTCTATATTCTTATTTTCTAATTTTTTCCAAAATAGAACTCAAACCCTTTTGCATAAGAGATATATTTAAACATTTCAGAATTCTTTGATCCATAGATTGGATCAAGAATATTATTCTTGGGATGGGGAGGTAAAGTAGAGGGGGGAGGAACGAAAAAAAACAAAACTTTATAAATTCCTGACAATTAGGATGTAAAGACCAGTTACTTAGAAAGAGTATGAGATGCTCAATTTTATTCTTCATGTATTTCCTTATCAGAAGTACAATTAATGATAAAGACCATCTTTGATCAAGTCCAAGTCTGTCCTATTCACACTGACTTTATGAGAGGAATAAACTGGTACAGACAAGACTTCTTTAAGAAGTTCTACTTATTTGCCAGTAGCAGTCAGTGGCAACGGAGCCATGTTCAGGGGCACGTAACCCGTGCAGCCACCCAGGACCCTGTGCTCAGAAGGGCCCCAGGCTTGTTTAATGTTGCTGCCGTCTTGAAACTCTTACTAATATTTGCAGAAGGGGCTTCGTAGTTTCACTGCCCTGGGCTCTGGAAACTTCACAGCTGGTGACAGACAGCCCTCAGAAGCCCTGCTCTGTGTTCTCCCCCTCACTGATGCTCTAACTTAGTGTCACTCTTTGGGGAGGTAACAGTTTATAAACTGGACATGTTTCAATATTGCAGACCTGTCTGCCGATCTACTTTTCTCTACTGAGAAAGAACTTAAGTTTTTAAAAACTCTTGAGTTGCAGAGGATATCCACCAGTGCCCCTACAACACAGATTGTACGATATGTTTCCTTGGTGTTCACGTCACATGTCACTTGCTGTAGAACTTTCAACACCCACTTTCTGAGAGAACTACCGAGACTTGTCCCTTTGAGAGAAGGTCTGCTGACTGGATCAGCGATACCCCGAAGGTTTTGCCTCTGATCCTGTTTTGGTTCATTTAAAGTGAAAGGAGGGGCCTTCCCTGGCGGTGCAGCGGCTAAGACCCTGCACTCCCAATGCAGGGAGCTCAGGTTTTACCCCAGGCTAGGGAACTGGATCTCACGTGCTGCACAACTAAGAGTTCGCAGGCCCCAACTAAAGATCCTGCGTGCCGCAGACAAGACCCAGAGCAGCCAAATAACCAATTAATTACAAAATTTAGATTATATTTTAAAAAGTACAGTGAGCACTCAGTCAGCTGCCAGGCGGTCCAAGCGCAGAATCCTTCTAGCGTTTTATCCCCCAATCTTGCACAGTCTCACCAATCCCACCTGCAACAGCAAAACGATTTTGGCAGCTCATTCTTTGAATTGTCCTGAAGCACTTCATCATTTTCATAGAAATAATTCTCATGCTTATCAAATTCATTTTTTTAAGCCAGTTAATGTACAGTTAAAGTTTTAAATTACAAAAGGATCAGCTCACACTCATGGGACTGGGATGACCCATGGATTTTAGTAAGCTTGGCCATTCATTGGCTAGGAGCAGCAGGTCCCAGGCGTTCCAGCCTAGAGTGACCCACTAGCTGTGAGTCATCCGTCAGTGTGTGGTCGGCTTCCATCAGCTCCCTCTACAGAGGCTAGGAGAATGCAGGTTCATCTGTGGTTACGTGGAGCTAGATTAAGATTAAGCTAGGTCACTATTACAGTAATCACAGTGATGTGCCCTGTGTGCTCAGTCGCTCAGCCATGTCCTACTCTTTGGGACCCCATGGACTATAGCCCGCCAGGCTCCTCTGTCCATGGGATTCTCCAGGCAAGGATACTGGAGTGGGTTGCCATGCTCTCCTCCAGGGATCTTCCTGACCCAGGGATCGAACCCTCGCCCCTCATGTCTCCTGCAGGTTCTTTACCACCAGTGCCACCAGGGAAGCAGTAACAGTGGTACAACACCCCGAGTCCAGAGCTCACGACGTGTCCCCTCTATGCTAGACGGGCAGCATTATCACACCAGCTTGCCGTTACTCCGCACCTGAGTGCCTCAGGCTTGCTTCCTTCCCCCCTGGACTGACTGACGTGACTTTAATAATGAAAACTAACACCCTTCTTTCCCAGCCTTGTCACATGCAGACTCACCTGCAAGTAATCTACTAACTTCAATGGCGTGCTAGTCTCCGCCGTCTCAACTTCAATAGCAAAAAGATTTTGGTGGCTTAGAGTGGTGTCTCACTCCCTGAAGAGCAGAAAGTGCGTGACAGTGACTAGCGGGGTGCTGGTTTCAGCAGCTTCCCGAGCCCAGGAGGGCCGGAAACGGGGCTGGGACGGAGGAGCAGACAGGCTCTGAAAGCCCTGATTCCCGCCACCCCCCCGGCTTGGCCTCGACTCGCTGTGGAATCCGGGACAAACCACCTAACAGTATAGTCTGCTCCTTTATGAAACGAGCATCAGCATTCAGGCCCATCTAGCCTGGCAGGTGCAGCGCCAGAGCAGGCACATGATAAATGTGAAATGAATGAATACAGGGATGTGTGAATGCCTGGCAGGACAGCGTAGGGTCGAACGAGATGGTGGCTTAGAAAACGCTTGGGAAATAACAAAGAATTTTTCACAGGTGCAAGGCTGGCATTACTCCTCCCAGAATCTAACAGCTGTGCTCATGACACTTCCCAACGGGGAAAGGTCTCGAGCAGCCATGTGATTTTCCCACTGCTGTCTTGCTGAAGGATTTCAACTGATCTTGAAGACTGAAAGGGCACTTACCTCTAGATATCTAACTAACTTTTGTTTTCTTGCTGAAGTGATCCATCATTCTAACCATCTCTGGTTTGAACGCTCATCTGAGTAACTCTACACGAATTCCCCCACTGTCTCGTTTTCCATCATGCAGGTCAGCTGTGACTTGGATGTAGCACTACAGTAGGTCAAGGTTTCTTTCTTTCTTTCTTTCTTTGGCTGGACCATGCAACATATGGGATCTTAGTTCTCGGACCAGGATTGAACGTGTGCTGCCTGCACTGGAAACTCAGAGTCTTAACCACTGGGCCACCAAGCAAGCCCAAGAGTAGGTCAAGGTTTTGAGTGAGTTGCTGACATCCTTATCTTGTGTTATGCCTCAGTCCAGAATTGTCCTTGCCTACAACTAATCATTCCCTAAGATCTGCTTTCTACCATTCAGCGGGTTTTACATGGTCGTGCGAACGGACCTGACAGGGCGAGGCCCTGGGGTGGTGAGGCAATAGGACTGCATGTCCACACGGTGGGTGCCCCATGGTTGCCATGGTTTCTGCAGTTGGTGCATGCCCTGGAAGGGGTAGCTCTCTCCACTGAGAACCAAGGACGCAACAGGATGTTCTGGCTGGTAAGGGGGGAATGTGAAGAAGGAATGGGGCGCATGAGACTTGTCCAAGATGCCTTAAGGCATCTTGAGGTCTTTATAGGTCCCAGTTGTCCGCAGGGGCTTCCTCGGTGGCTCAGCAGGTAAAGAATCTACCTGCAATGCCAGAGTTGCAGGAGATGTGGGTTTGATCCCTGCGTCAGGAAGATCCCCTGGAGGAGGGGCCTGGGAAATAACCATGGACAAAGGAGCCTGGTAGGCTACAGTCCATGGGGTCACAAAGAGTGGAACTCGACTGAAGCGACTGAGCACACACATACAAGCCACAGACCTCTGGGAATACAAGCTAAACCAGGCCAGTCACTTCCTTCTTCCTCACTGTCTGAAGCTGCCTTTCTGCCAGCTTTTTCCCAATCAAAGCTGCCCCTGGCATTTATTTTAACTTTATTTTACTTGCAAAACAGGATGAGGTTTGAGGCATGTGGAAGAAAGAGCCTTCCTCACCAAAGAATTGGTAACTGCAACAGAGG